>NC_057779.1:4826380-5135509 GCF_014825855.1 Bombus pyrosoma | reverse complement strand
TGACCGCGGCTACGCTGGCGACTGGTTGTCGCCTCGATCCCAAGCTCATTGTCACGGATCCCAAATAAGTACACTCAGGTTGAATGATAATTGTTTAATTACGGCTACGGTAGAATCTAAATTGTAATATTACGGGATTTTCCCAAGGTTCCCAAGGAAGGCTCCGGTGTTCTTTCATCTCCGACATATATATATAATAATAATTACTAATATCAATAACGTAATAATAATAAAATGCTTCTTATAAAAAGTTGATATTACCAGAATTATCTTTGATAGTTTAAAAGCTGATGTACACACGCGACGCACATTTATAAATATAATCCTTCTCTGATTTCTGTAACATTTCAAAGTCTATTTTGTCAGAATACTCGAAACTTTCTATAGATCACTCGAGGCAAATTCACGGAGAACACGCGTGGGTATCATTGAACTTCATTACAAAGTTCTCGTCACTCAGCTAATCTCTCAAAGAAGTAGATTCCGTCGAATCAGCTTTAGAATTCGAGATGCTTACACTCGTAGAAGCTATTAGGCGCTTGAATCGATCCTGCTAACATCTATATTCAAGAACATCCTTCGACGACCGCGTTTCGCCCATGAAAATCCTATAAAAGGATTATTGAAAATCATCTATTCATGATTTCCTGCCTCACGCGCCATTAATCTTTATATTGGGAGTTGCCACTGTTATACGCCATTTCATGAATTATATGTAGAAATGCCAGAGGAAAATACCGTTGGACTGGCGTGGAAATATTTTTTAGAATAATTTTCTTGTCTACGTTTTAACTCCCGCCATTTAGAAATGCCAGGAAATATTATGCTTTTCGAATGGCAAAGCTGATATTCGTATCACACCACTGCGATTTTCATTCGAAATAAAAGTACAAAATGAAAGCCTGGAATAAAGAGTATACCATGTTTTATCTAAATTGTTATGTTTATTTTGAAAGCAACTTACGTATTTACAAAAAATGACGTTATTTATATCGCGAATAAATAAAGAACTTTTGCCTAATTGTTCTAATTCAATCAATATTCTTCAATGAAATAATAATACCCAAGCATTCTTGTCAACTAGATATGTTTATAATCTACATATCAATTCTCAGAATATGATACATCTCCAAATAAAATGATAAAATGATATATTGTTTGAGCAATAGCTCTGTCCAACGTTTCATTGAAACAATTCTAAAGCGTTTGCGCGATCTTATGTACGATTAGCTTATATGTATTCTGAAAATTAAATTTATACGAGGAAAAGTCTCGTATGGAAGTTTCGTGCCATATTCGCGATTCAGTTTTTGAAACACGTACGTCGCATATTTTAGAACGTTCTTGGTAATCCTTTATGCTAGCGCAGCCGCATATGGCATTTTATATTTTATAAACATGAGATTACTTCAATGGACAGACCAAGCGAAATGGGATTTGCGGACGTAATAACAAAACCTTTTTCACCAAGTATCTATTATGATCATTATTCAGCAGAGAATCGTGTAAATTTAACTGAAATATACAACGACGAATAATCAGACAACGAAGTATCGGCTGAACTTTTTAAACCACTTTCGCGTAACTGATTTGTTACTTGAAACTTATATTTATAATCTGTCACTTAATCCATCGGAATAATACTGCAGGAACTCGGCCTGTTATTTCAAATAATATAATTTATATAACCGCAACCTAACCCTGATATGCAAATGCTTACACACATCCTACGCCTAACGTGTCAACGCCTAAATCCAATGAGACTAAAATTCGCCGTTAACAGCCAAATAACATTCTCCATTATTACGTATGAAAAGCTTATCGAATCCTACTCAATAAAGCTATCTCCATTTCTGACTTAACGAGTTACAAGAATCCTCGTTTCATCCCCGATATCAAATGTCTCCAACCCTGTTGATCCACCGAAGCGAGATAATTGAGATTTCTAGATCGACGAATCTAATCGAGTCAATCGCTTAGATCTCAAGTTGTACACCGTTTCAAGCGTTTCTCTCGTTTCTTCAAATTTAATTCGAGAAAGGAACGAATCAGCGAACGAGAGACACAGGTTCGTTGTTTTAGTTTTAATCAAACCGGATCGTTTAATGAACGACTGCAGGCTCAAAGGATTCAGAGCATCGCCAGAAGCTAAAGCATTATGGGGCAAAAGATAATTCTCATCGAATAAAGGAAGAGGATAAAATCCGAAACGAGCGATGTTTCGTTGTTAAAAATCACTTGGAATGCGGGCTTTTTTCTAAAGCTTCCTCTGTTGTTTTCTAATTTCCTCTCTTTGCTGGCGACAATGAATCGGATAAATGTCAGAGACGGCAATACTAAGTCGTTTTTACGTTCAGGATAATTAATTTTACTTTGTGCTCCTGTCGTTTTTTCGGCATCAGACGTCTTCTTCTTTCATCATCCACTTTTCAAAGTAATAAATATGTAATTTATGAGCAGAATGTATGAAAAAGAACTGTAACATTACTGAGACATATCGTAAGCAAATAGAATGTATATCGGAAGCCATCCTAAGCCACAAAGCAGGAATTAAGAATAAATAATAATATACGAACTCGTACGTGAAACCAAATTGATAAGTTACGATTCTGGAAACTTTTTTTTATCTATCTACCAGAATATATATATGATTACTGTCCCTTTAACTAATCTTTCAGAAATCAATTTTTGTCATCTGGATGGAGTCGATTAGTTTAACTATAAATACAATAACGACCGTTCCTTTAAAATTGGATAAAGTTTTATTAACCTCTCGAGAAGATCGAAACTTTGTCTTGATAACTTACAAACTTCTTAGTAGATTTATTATTATATATCTTTTATACGCTTTTATCAATTTTTTCATTTGAAAAATGTTTTACGACAGCGAATAGCTGTAAATTTCAAATAAAATTCTAATGAAATAATGCTCGTTATCGTCGTTAACCTGCGCATTTTAATTTATCAAGTTGATCAGCGTCGTGGCTTCTGAGCAACTCATATTTCAAGCAAATAGCACGTCGCCGACGTGGCGTATGTACAATAAAGGAACGCTGGTCGGATGACGCGACCGCAAAACTTTTAAACTCGATGCGACGCACGTTGAACGTTCGATCAAATATCGGCAAATATTTTAATTAGTTGCACGGACGCCGATATCCGATATCGACTTGGTGGAAACGGTTATTATGGCTTCGTAAATTTTGCAACAAATCGGATAGTTCGCCGCGAGTTTTCGCCCACGACCATATCGCAAACTTACCGAAGAGTGGATGCGCGTATAATTCGATTACAATCCGGAAATACGTGAGCTCTCCAACGAAACGTAATATCAATGTTACAGCGTATACATTTTAGAAACCAGAATATTCTAAGCGTTACACACGAGAGATGCGAAAACCTACGATTTACATTGCAAAACGTTTATTGAAAAAGAAACCTTTAGATAAAACTTTCAAAATAAATACTACATATAGTGTACATGTAATATACATATAGCACGTATTGAAAAAAGGAATTGTGTATTCAACTATAGATAATTTGCGTATACTCAATCACGCGATGTATGTTCAATCTATAGAATCCTAACGCTAGAAAATTACTCGGAACTGGAAGTATCAACGTTTGCTCGAAGCGACGACGATGATACGAGTGCTTGTTTCGTGGAATCTGAATAATTCCCTAGCGGATCGTACAAAGTACATAAACTACGTTTCAATCACCTTTGTGATAATCCAGCACACGTACGCACGCGTTCGTTATCTTCGCTTTTGGTATCGCGGATCGACGAACAGGATCGAGGAAACAGAACAGAAATTCCTTTTGAGGCTATTCAGATGCGTGTAATTCGTGCTATGAAATTTATGCGTGCATCCGGGGCGTAAGGCACACAAGATGTTAGGAATTAGGTCGACGTGTGTTTCGATAAACCGCGGTTCTGCGTTAATTAGCCACGTCTGCTTTAATTCGTGGAGCGATTTAGCCGCGATCAGAAAACAAAATTTTCAGCCTGAAAATTTCATTCACCTACGAGTGAATGGTGGATTATCGTTGTTTGAATAAATAGTTGTTTGATTTTCTAAGATGAGAGTCGTTTGAAGAACGTAAAACAAATTGCTAAAACTTATCGCTAACTGAAATTGATTTAAAAAGAGTCTTCATACACCCGTCGGTTTTTGGATGAATAAAAGTTTCAATTAACATAAAGTGGTAATATCGCGAATAAAATGTTCATTTACTTAAGGGAGTCACTATTTTTTTTTTTTTTTTAATTCTAACAGGAGCACATATTACATATCTATATATTGTTTCTAATATCTTTCGATAAAATTCTACTGAAATTTATTTTAATATTCTTAGATTCCACAAAATCATTGAAATTTTTACAAAACGCTTTCCTCTTTCTTCAACGCAACATAATTGGCATGTTTTCGAGATCTTTCCTGTCGGACATTTTTTCTTTTCTCCGTCACGGAAGAACAATAGAGACAGGAAGAGAACGCTGAATTGGAAGCTATCAATTAAAAGCTGGCCGCTTGCCGAACAGTTGTCGATAACTGAAAAGATTCGATTTCGACAACTAGAAACAGATCCGTGTCTGTGATTTTCGCAATTCGACGGCTCGAGGTATCGATTATACATAAAAAAAACGTCACGGTGAATATCCGTACGGATATCCGAATATTCGTTTGACAAGAGAAGGTTTTCATCTTTCGAAGATATTTGCATCGCTGTCCAAGATATGGTAATTATGTTGCTAACATTGGGTAAATGAGGTGACGATTTAATTATCAATATCACAATTGTTCTAATTCTGTAAAATATTCTAATTATTTCTATTTTGATTTATAAAAATTGTCTATTTATAGTAACATATAAAAGAAACCTGACGCGTACGTTTTATTCTATTTATGAGACAACACATCCCCTTCAGATTCATCTTCGAAGTATTGTCTGCTATTTTCAGCTCGATTTACTCATGATCCTCTCCTGTTAAGTTTATCAAAAGCTTTACGTATCTTTTTCACCACTGGCTGTGTTATTTGGCTTTTCCATTTTCCATGCCATTCGTCCCTTTTTACTTCACATACGTGTCACCTTAAAGAATTTCACCGACACGAACGTCAAAATTCCGTGGCTTTCGCGAAAAAGGACTATTACGACTTCGACATAGTAAATTTTACCTTTTGCTATATTCGTTCTCTGCCATGAAACCAATTTTTACGTAACAAAAATTACGTTCAATTTAAAAATTGGAAACTCATGAAGTTTTTTAATACTTAATGCTTCGTAATACTTTTTAATTAATTTTTTGATTAATTAAATAAATTTCTAGGAAGCAACATCTCTTAAATATTTGTCAAATTCGTGCATACTTTCTGATAAATTAACTCGAAATTGGCCGATATCAACGATCTACATTTAAATATTAGACTTTCCACAAGACCCAGAACTTTTAAAACTTGGTGAACCTTAATCCATCACGCGATTTGGCTATCAAAAAATGTCCCTGAAATCTGTACATGCGATAAATCGCTTTCAACACACTTCTAGCTAATTTAGAACAGTGTAGTTTTTAATTACTAATATCTATAATATGATATCGATATCAATAAATTGTTTTATATAATAACACGATTAGATCACGCCTAGATTATCTACATTATGCCACATGTATATCATAACTTCTTTATAGCGTGACATATAATATATGGTCGACTGTAAATCACAAATGTGGATCAAGATTTTCAGGCTTTGAATTTAATCACGTATTCTCGATCATGAAAGTATCATCGCTTTAGTTTCATCAGTAATTCTGTTGTTACAATACCTTAGTATCTTACAATTTTATTATATTATATACTTCCATTACGTTTTAGTATTACAAAATACAATAACCAATATTCTAAATATTATTTTCTATCGCATCCCATCAAATCGATATGCAAATTTCAGAAAGAAACTCGCGAAATAGAATATCGACATCTCAGAATATTTCCAAACAGAATTACAATATCGGGAATTTGGATCCCACGACGACTTCAATTTCAATTTAAAAAAAAAAGAAGAAAACATGTTCCTCGCAACGCTATTCGAACCTTCGCTCGTACGACACTTTTACCTAGTAGCTAAAGCGAACGATAAGGGGACGCAATAAAAACGAGAATGTCGGTCAACAGGCGTTCCAGCTAAAAGGAACACGGATAAGCCATTCGAGGGTTGAAAGAGCGGCATGAAGAGTGTACACTCGCGTGAACACACGGCTTCCTAGCAACGGAGCAACAACCGAACAGTCACGTGTGGGTGGCCGACAAAGACCGCCTAGCTTAGCTGGCACAAAGAAAATTTTAACAGTCTGTCGATTACATGTAGGTACGCGTCGATACCGTGCCTTTGTCTCTTGGCCAGCTAGCAACGTAGACGTCGATTTAGCAGCACGTGAAATCTCGTTAATCGTTGACGCGTGTCGCGCCTCGTCGTTGAATAAGCCAACACGTTTCGCGCCAAGCTTTTACTGCTAGCAAGCTTTTAAACAGAAGAAGAGAGTCGAGCGGAGCCTCGACGTTTTTGGAACGCAAGAAGCAAGCACGACCCTCTGAAGCCTTCGTCTCAGACAATGGATAGATTATACGGCTGAGAAAGACTGACGGTAGAATTGTCAGGCGAGATGAAAGACGACAGGAGCGTGGATATCTACAGAGTAGACGAAATCGTGCCGAATTTTATAAATGATAGTGCTATAAATGAGAAATGGTAGGGATGTAGATGAGTTATGTGGTCGTAGAAGGACTTGGAGGTAGGAAACGAAGTTGTAACGCGAGTTTCAGATGGGAACGATCGAAGACTGCAAGATTTAACTGCTCTGTTGTTCGAATTGTGCTAAATAAGTCTTGTTTGGAATAAGCAAGTGAATAAGTGATTACCAGATTGCAGATTTTTATGTATTCGTGAAAAGTTTCTTTCAATATTTTCACAATATTTTCCGTTTTATATTATTTTATCGAATTACGTATCATCCATTTTGTTTTATCAAAATAAAGATCACAACGTTCGACAGATTACGTTTCATGTTTGTATAAAGATCACTGTAAAAGACGTGCATGTAAAAGAAGGACACTTTTCGCACAACCTAATATTTAGTGGATACGATAAATGCATAAATTCAATTTTTAGTGAATTGTGCTCGTAAATACGAATCGACATTTTTTTACAACTATCTCAAACTTGGGTACTTTGTTAGGTTTAGTCTCTTGCTTAGGGAGTCACAAATTACAACAGGTCTAGAAATTAGTTTATGATCGTGGAATCATGCGTTTGCGGACCAGACAAATTACTAGGGCTGTGTATCCTCAATATTTAGTCACATGTCGTAAATCCGCAACTCAGAGTACCTACATCGGCAATTGGCGAGCAGAATTCTTTCTCGATGGATGCTCGACTCCTCACTAACAGTGAACCAGCTTGGTGGATCCTCGAGAATTAGACGATTTGTACGAGAGGGTAAAACCGTCTAGATTCGGTTACTCAATGTAATTCACTTTTTCTACAATGGAAGTTTCATAAATCTTTTTAGTACAATGTTTTCATAATTCGCAAGCATATCTGTACAATATACTTCGCATAGTTTACAGTAGAACAAAGTAAAACATTTGTATACCTCATCGAGAGGTTGACCCTTCAAGAAGGATTTTTTATAGTCGACACACCACCGTGCAAAAAACATCGATGTTCGCGCGTGATTTTCACTAACACGAGCAGTAACGATACGATCCACACAAGCGTTAGCAACGTAACTTTCCACGCGACTGAAATACGATTCAAGAAGCAAGAAGCTGTGTCGTGTAAAACACACACACAATGTTAACAAAGATATATCGTTCTACGGGTTAAAAACTTGTGAGAAGAAAGTAACACACCGAGAAAGAGCTTCTTTATATATCAATCGGGACGGTTCTTGCTGGAGAGTTTAAGACAATTTTTACGTGTCATACGTGCAACAAGTTACGACCGTCATTTGTCTGAAAATAGTTCCGCTGACGTAAAAAGAAACAACAAAGGGAATATTTTCACATTGCAGAAGAGGTAAACGACAAATATTCTACGCGTGGCAACGAGCAAAAGAATCATCGTAGAGAGAAAGATAAAATGGATTTAACCGATGAAAGTAACAGTAAGGCAATTTCGAAGAATATAGACGGCGAGAAAACTACATAATGGAATTATTTCGCATAAAAGAATCGTAACGCAAAGAAGCAACTGTGGAATTACTGGAAACAGTAAATTCTGCATAAACGAAGATGCTATAAAGTTCTTACAATTAGAATGAGCCAGGCGGTAATACGAGAGAGGGTAATAACTGAACTGACAATAAAATCAATCTGACGGTAAAATCCTTTCAAATGGATAATTCTCGGGGTTATAATAGACACTAGGAACGAACAAACGAGTGATGGAACATTCTTATCAATTTATAACATCGTAGGGGGATGTAAAACAAGATTATAAAACCGTGATAGAAATCGTTATGAAGAAATGTTATTTTCCATTGAGATCTAATTTTATAGTTTGTACGATTCTAAAAATTCACTTGGAGCTTAAAACTTTTGGCTCGTTTACGTTCAAACGCCATCGAAATTTTAAGATGTCGTAGAAATTTATCAGAACATAACCAACGTACTTGAAAACGTAATAAAAAGATAACGCTTGATCAAAACCGACGATTTTCACTTGTGTTTACAACGTTCAACGAACACCGGAAATAAAATAATTCTTGTTTCTCCGAAGGAAAATTTCAATCGAGATAAATCCAGTTCTTCGCGAGCTGCAGCGAATTGCTTGTTCCGTATCTTCCAGTCAACCTAGTCGCCATGTTTTGCCAGTAAATCCGAGTGAAAGTAAACAGAGAAGAGAAGAGAAGAGAAGAGAAGAGAAGAGAAGAGAAGGTAAGAAATTAGAAGAGGGACGAGAATGTTGGAATAAAAGTGAAACGAGAGGCATTTCTTCATCGAAGGTTTTGCTGTTTCGTAGCGACGTGAACAAACGAACCTCTTGCTTTTTGATTAATGTCTCCGAGGAGACGAACAGATGCGAAAAAAAGTGTCGTCGTGTTCTATGAAAGCTGCTCGGCAGCAAAAACGTGGAAAATAATGGAGGAACAGGTGAAGATACGGGCTTGCAGATTGATGAGTGTTATGTTGAATAATGTTTCGTACAGACGCGTCGAAATGATGCGATTTGTTGGAAAATCTCCTAGCGCTCGCAACTAAGCTGTTATTGTAATAGTGTTTATTGTATCAGATAACGGGGAGAACGTGTTAAATTATATTTGAATGAAGCTTTAATCGAAATCTAGAATGAAATATAAATACGTATCGAAGGCTAAACTGTGTATAAATAAAGCTATATTAACATGTATTCAATTTTTTATTGTTCATTATTAGATCAGTGGCACGTATACGTACACGCTTGTACATGAAATAATAAACAGTCAGCAACGAGCTAATATCGTTTGATTAAAAATCCGCGAATGATAAATATAATTCGCGTTTGTAATTAAAATGTCACGAGGATGAATATTTATGTGGATTTAACTTGGAAAGTGCGGAAACTGCTTGAATTCTCGTTGAATCGTAGATAATAATAGTATATAGAAGAGAGATCTGTCCTAGCGTCACGGCAATTTATCATAGCTGGAAAATAAAAGTATTTATCCACTCTAATCTGAACATTCGACAAAATAAATGAGAAACGAGGTATAATCTAGAAATAATGAATTGAACTCGGAGATGATAAGATTAATCAACGTTTCGTGTTGGAATAACTAAAACAGGCAATCGCTTTGCTACAATATCGCTTTGTATGGATTCAGCTTCGAAACTGCTATTATAAATTCATCAAAAGATCTCCCAATTTACTCGAATTCATAAATAAATAAGACGGTAATATGAATTCCTATGTACGTCAATTTATTATGAATACACGATAACGCGATATTCGATAAAAGATTTAAATGGCTAAGATGAAATCAAGTCGAAAATGAATATTGTTTAAAGAACATAAGTGTCTGTATAAAAACGCCGATTCGAAATGGAGGAAAGAGGTTTCCACGTCTATAGTTTTCAGATTAAATCGTTGAACAAATGCTTTATCAATTACTACGAACAAATATCGGAAATTACATTATACCTGTTACACATATTTTCGAAGCTTGAATAAATATCATTCGCTGTTATCTTCTACATTATCGGAAACTCTATTGACTAGACATTCGGAAAAATATCCATTTCCGCCCAGGATGCAGGGATTACGCGAACCTTCTGCAAATTTCCATCAAAACAAATACTTCGTTAGCACTCTAACAGTTTTTAGTAATATTAATCCAGAAATATTCATGATAATGAAATAATTATAATTGTAGTATTTAGCACGTACGTATTTTTTATAAAATTGTGGTTCGATTATTTATTAACAGTTTCAATCTTAAGTTATAAATATTTCAGGAAAATTACAGTTATACTGTTTCATACTACGATACAGAGGAGAACAATATTTGAAAAATTAAAAATATGAAATATAAAAATGGTTCTATAGAAAAGTGTTCTACAGAAAAAAGTTTGTGAATTTTTTTAGACTTCGTTAATATCGGTTAAATTAAACTAATTTTTCAGTTAATTAACATCTTCTGACTGCTACGCTTAATGAGATTTTATTCCATTATTATGAACCTCGCTCAGTTAGATCTTCGTTAAAAAACTAGATGAACGTAAAAAGGACAAAACCAGGTCCATGCAATTACAGTGATTGTACTGTTTTAATAAATTCTAATAACAACACAGTACAACTACGTGGAAACAGGATAAAATCGAGAGGACATTGATTAAACGAAACGTTAAGAAATATGAAAATAATTCTTAGATTAATTAATTGCACCTACGATTTACTTTTGCAGTATCTCAAAGCGTAAACAATTCGATATCATATGTTTTATATTAAAAACAGCAATAACGAAATTTTTAATTTATATCAAATTACATTAAAGATAGACCTTGTTCAAATTAATAAAATTATTTTATAGTTACACAATATTGTTTCATAAAAATGTACCTAATCTTTGATTAATACAATTGGCCTTTTCTTTTTCGTCACAATAATGGCCAATCGATTATTAAGAGTCGATAAACATCGACTTGGCTATACTACGACAAACATATACTACTGATTGTTGAAAGAAGAGTAATTTAACGAGAAAACTGAAACAAACCTTGTCTTTCTTCTTATACGTATACCCACCATATTCGTTAACAAAGGAATCTATTTACACAACCATTCTTGTTTACACACACGTACGTACGATACAAATAATGCATGGTCGTGTGTGTCAATGTGCAAATATTGAATATTATCAGATTGATGGAAAAATATCGTCCTTCTTATTCTTTAAAAGGAACAAGATTAAAAAGTATCGACGCACTATCTCTTGTCTGAAATATCTTTACACATTGAAATGGTACATTGATATCAAATACTTACGTCCTTCAATGTCATTATAAATAAAGAAGTAGCGTGATTTTCTCAAAATACTTAATAATTTTGTGGAGGGAAATTATGAAAGAAAAGTATTCTTTTTTTAAATACGCTTACTAAACTGTTTTCATATAACAAGATGGTGCATAGGCAAATGAAGGAAATTTCTGAACTAATTTAATTAGAAAATATGTGATATGAATGTCTATTAAAGTTTGTAATTAATTGCAAAGTTCCATTAAAATTTCATATTAATTGTAACGTTCGATTGAACCATTAACATTTCATTTCCGCAATGATATTATTGAACATTATCAAACTCTACTTAATACATGCTATCTCAACCTTCTCGAAACGCAATCTCCAACTCCAATCCTCTATCATTTTTCCCAATTTTCCTGTATTCGTATTCAATTATCCCTGTAATAATTAACGAAAATACAATAACGTCGCGTATGAATTATTTCACTGGCACTACAGGCATTTTGTGAGAACAATTCAAATTTATTAATTAGGAATGCAAATAGTCACGGCAGAAGTAAATCCTCTAGCGTATCCCCGCAGCTCGTCAATAATTTACACGGATGTTATCTTGTCGATCGTCAAAGCTCGTCGGCAGGAACATCTGCATACCGTACAATTAATAGTTCCGCCCGATTATGGTAAACTGCGGCCTATACGTGATTCGCGAACCGAATTAGTGGAACATTACTGCTAACGATTACATTCCGTGCATCTTTATTCGGACAATAAGGGACAACATAGGAATATTGTTATCGTAAATAACCGAAGCTGCTTTTCATATATTACCATAATGAAGTGCTGGACAAATTAAATAATCGAACGTGATAAAAATAAGAAAAATTTGAAATTGTCGACTTTCTAGCTCTTTTATAATGTAAGAAAAATTCAAACAAGTAGCAATCATTTTTTCTAGACAAACTTTTTTGATATATTCTATGTATATATGTAAATTAGGAAAAATGTTGTAAATTAAACGGTGTTAAATGTTATAGGTAG
The DNA here is from genome assembly GCF_014825855.1 of Bombus pyrosoma. Taxonomy (NCBI): domain Eukaryota; kingdom Metazoa; phylum Arthropoda; class Insecta; order Hymenoptera; family Apidae; genus Bombus; species Bombus pyrosoma. The sequence goes on along the minus strand of NC_057779.1, from coordinate 5,122,966 downwards.
TTTGAAGATTGATTAAAAAGTTATAAGAAAGATACGAAATATGAAAAGAATGGTAATTGATTTGAGACTGTGGTACAAGAGAAGGATAGAAAACCCCATTTCGAAATGTCCACCATCCCTGTCAGTAAATAAATACGAGACTGACGATAGTGTAGAAAATCAAATTCGTCAGTCGACGAAGTTCATTTCGATTTTATATCGCTTATTTTATTATATTATTTCAGTGAATCGATCATCGATACTGTTCCTTTTCCAAAACTTTCCACACGTAAATAGTAACATGAAGTAACATAAAGCATAAAATGGAACATATATAAAACACCAAAAATTTTGTAACACCTTGGAAAATGAAAATTGATAAACAGGGCACTTTATTAAGTGTACAAATTAATCGGATGCCTTTATATGTAATCGATTGTAACTCTGTTCTAAATTTACAAATTTCTCTTATCATTCTAAGGTTTCGGAGTGACAAATTTCAATTATAGAATTTATTAAATTGTTTCTATTTAATTTAGACTTTTATCTAAGTATTTAAATTATACTTTTGTTGCTTATATTTTGTGTTATTCTACACCGCTGACTATCTGGAAGATTGGAATCTATTTTGCTTTCGATAATATGTTTAATTGTATAAATAAATTACATGTGATAAAGGCACCGAATCAATTTGTACATTTAATAATTAAGCAAAACAGTTATGTTTCCAGTGAATGTTATTGCCGTACTTAGTAATTAAAAAAATAAGTTGTACATCAAAAGTTTGACATTTTCATGATGCAGATATACATAGTCATTATACGATTATATCCTAACATAGCTGTTTCAATTAGTATTCGAAAGGAGTATAATTACTGTTGGATACAGTTTATACTCAGGGAGCTGAAATTGTAACAGCTATTAAGACACGTGTAAGAAAGGTGTTTTGCTTATGGTAATATCGATATAGTGCCATGAAAAGTAAGTACATCAAGATTTCGTAGGGATATAATTAGTAGCCGCGATATAGTTATCGATGAATTTACTCACAAGGTAAGTTACCCAGATGTTAAATTAGTTTTGAAGAAAAAAGACGGTCGAAGGAAAATGGTGTCAAAGTCCGTCATAAGCAGCTCTGAAAAATGAATATAAATAATTTTCTGTTTATTTCCAAAGTTCTTTCGTACACACACAAATAAAACAGTTAAAACGGAAACATGAAACATCGATGTAGCATATAAGATCGATAATGGATGTTTAAAAATTAAATATCGTGGTGGGGACGTTAGTGATTTGAACGAAAAGTTTAACGAGCAAGCAAACTCGAAACAAAATTTAGTGTATTAATGTATAGCTTAACATCCAATGAAATATTGAATTTTATCCTCTTACGGAAATTCTTCATAAAATTCATAATATTATCAATTGCCTATTAGAATAATTTTATTAAACAAAACATTGAAACCATTGAAATTCTTTTATTAATTTTATGAATTTATACTTCGGTACTTTACATTCTCGCGTATTAATGCTTTCGTCGATACTTCACGTTACTATTTGAAAAATATTTTTATTAATACTTCGATATTTTACATTTCCCGTTATTAATATTCCATAATTCCTACGTCACTACGCTATCCAGAGAACCTACGATTCGACACAGAGAATAGCAGAAAATGGCTTTTTCAAAAGTTACACGACCCCACAAAGTTACACTATTAAAGGAAACAAGATGAAATCGTGAGTAAAACTACGATCCTTTCAAAGTCGGGCAAAGGTAAAAGGCGCACGTTTGAACGCCGTTCAGAAAAGATTTCCCTCCGATACTACCACTTTACCTTGACACGTGCTTTGCATTCGTCGTCTCCGTGTCTACGATCGATGAACCTCCGATTCGAGACGTACGAAAACGTCGACGAAAACTAGATTCGCCACGGAACGTGACGTGTCCCGGCCATGATTTTTCCCTCGCTCGAAATTTCACTGAAATTTCGGCACGTAACCTAATAATCGAACTTCGCTCCATCGGGACTACGAAAGCGAGTTTGCGACGAAAGCATGAAACGACGACGTTTAAACGTCGAACAGGGATCGAACTTGGTTCCCAATCTTTGTAATAGAATTATTATTCCGGAGTTACTCTTTTCTGCAGGGGTAAAAATAATAAGAGAGAAAGGAGAAGAAAGTTGGAAAGGGTGTTACGCCTTGGAATTCGTGTTTTATTTGATTGATTTGGAAGTTTAGTTTCATGGAAGTATGAAGAATAGGGTGAAAGAAAATGATATAATTGGATTGATCCGTTGGATTTGCAATGTAGAAAAATTCAATCTAAATAATCTCCTTCCCTTCTAAGAGTTTGACGCTTTACAGAAAGAATTTGAAAATAAAACTAATTGTATGACTCATTCACAAATTAAACTTTCCTTATAAACGTGTATTTAACTTACTATCTTACGACAAAACATCAAACGATCTCAACAATTTCACGATTTTCCTGAAACCAATATCCCCAACAATTAGACGAAGTATATAGTATCGATATAAGGTATTTCTTCCTTTCTTTCTCACATATCTTTCTTAAATCAAAGCGACCCTTAAAATTAAATAAACTTGAATAAGCCAAACTCAGGATAAATCGCTCCGACATTACACATTCTCATCTTATCCAAAAAAAAAAAAAAAAAAACCAGAACCTGGTATTCTGGTAAATATCGCAACACCGACAACACCATCGAACAGCTACATTGCTACTGGACTAGAATTCGAAGAGGCAAGACGCAACTTAGAGATACCCAACAATATACAATCAATTCTAACTGATAGAACACAATGTAAAAGAGCTCCGAAGTTTCTAGAAGAAATGTACTTTTTTCACCGTCTATAGAAGCATACAAACCGTATCAACTTGCTAGCTAACAAAGAGCTAAATAATTACTTAATAAATAACTAAGACAGCTGTATCAAGAGAGCTAAGCATGTAAATATTACTTAACAATTGTATATATAGAATACACGTAATCACTAATACTTTACCAACTAATGTAGCGATAAACAAGAAATATAACAGAACTTAAATAACATATTCAAATATAAAACTAAGCAAATGGATTATACACTAGGCTTCCCCTAGAACCATGTATCCACTTCATCATCTTCCAATGAAACCAAACAGCCTGAAACCTTCCACAACTACCCAAACCTCGATGATTAAATTCCAACCTGTCCTTCGCCATCTCCGCAAACATCTCCTCCAATCAACGCAACTATGAGAACCAAATATATTCAGACAATAAGACCGCTGTCTTATGCCTAAGAAAATAATCTGCAAGACATACATAAGCCGCGGAAAAGAATCTAAACAGGTCACACAAAGAGCCGAAAAAGGGACAGCTAACGATCGAAGGAACGCTCTGTCAGCCCCTCGTTGTCCAGGGACTTAAGCTCCATCGATTTCGCATGGGGGTTAGGTTGGCCCGCGATATTAGCCCCATGGCATGAAGTACGCGTGGCTTTTTCAACGGGATTTTACACAGAAAGGACAAAGTATGGCCAAGAATAAAAGGGAAGCCATGGGCGACGAGATTGAAGGCGAGGAAAGATAAATAGGCGGCGGGAATGGCGTATTGGTGTTATGAAACGGGAAATCGCGACGAAAAGGGACGAGCAGCGCACGTCGAAATCATGGTATCACGGGATTTCACTGGAAAATAAGGGGACAGAGTGTGACGTGACTTCGGATCTCGTTTGACACGCTGGCTTGTCGGGCCAACTCTGATTTTAGGATAGTTTGGTTGAATTTTAGTTGGACAAGGTCGAACAATGTGCTTTTTCACGATAATGTAACAAACCTGGATATTATGTAAATATTTGATTATTTGGAAAATTCGTGGGCCACAATGGTGCAAAAATTCTACAATCGAAATTTGATGTATTGTTTACAAATTTCAATTTTTCCATCTCGGCTATAATGGCCATCGTCATTTCTTCAATGAGAATATCAATACATTGATTACAAAATATGTTTCCAATAATTCTTTGGAGACTACTTCATCAAAATCAATGATTTATATTTGAAACCTCTGTGTTGATATTAGTGCGATTTCTTCGGTATCTCATCTCGGAAATGGATTTATCGAACCCGATACGTTACGTCTTTCCCGTTCTTCTTTATCTTATAGTACACATTTTTATCAAAATCTTTTATTAACACGAACCTTACCACGGCCGGTCAAATGACTGGTTTCAAAATTTAATTAAAATGGTACGTTCGTTGCTGTTTCTTTTGTTCATTTAACTCTATGTAAATTCTTGCGTTATCTGATTAATCAATTTCTCGATTTTTGTTAATATAAGGAATTACATAAAGTTAAACGAACAAAAGAAATGGCAAGGAATATACAATTTTAAATTCAATTTGAAAATCCAAATTTCTTCTTCAAATACAAATCCTAATTCATTTGATCCATAGACATTCTTTTGTAGACGATTCTCCTATCGACATTCACATTCTAGATGCTTGTCTCTACTGCGGAGACCACGATAGATGTATAACAGATGCCGTGACGTGGATGGAAAAGCAGTTGCACGAACGATGAACAAGAGACGTTGCTGGAGAACACACGAGCTTTGTCTAATTCCTATGAATCCCTCTGTAATCTATGAATTCTACTCTGTAGGTTTACAACACGCGCGACACGAGCATGTAAAACATTGATTTAGACGAGATTTGCGTCAGCAACAAGCACTCGTAGTTTCTCTAAAATGTGAAAATAATAGCCGAAAGTTTAAAAAAGGGTAGACGGAATTAAGATAATATAATATTTTACTCGTCCGAAAATCACGAAGAATTCACATATTTAAAAGATCTAAAGATTAGTTGACTCTTTTACTCGTATTTAAATTACTGTTTAAGCTTAGCTTTTAAGATTTCTTTTACAAATATCTAAAAAGTATGTAGGAAAAAATTAACATACAGAAGGGAGAAAGATACGATTAAAAATGATTCAAAGGATACGCTACGGATAATTTCAAATAATTATGCTATCGCTTCATATTTAATCCTTTGGCAGCGTAATAAAATAACGATAAATTGAAAACGAACGATTTAGAAAATTATTTCCTTCTCGTCTTAAATTTCTTACGTGTTTCTAGAAATCTGCACTTGTACTTATTTACTCGTATATGTTCACAATTGTACGTTTATAAGGACGAAAGTATTTGTCAGCAAGAAAGAGATTAAGATGATCGATACAACGAAATCGGGACAAGTTATATATGTCATAAGTTAATATATGGAAAGAAACCTGCAGCCGAACGTCATATCGATTGGCTTGATGTTCGAATTTCAGCGAACTGACCGAGAACTGATTTCCAAGATCGGCATAGTTCCCGTGGCCCGCAAAATCTGGAATCGTGTCTGACGCGTCCGGGTCAGAATCAACAGTTTGCTCTATCGATTAGTCGCCAGTCGCCGTGGCTTACGAAAAAGAGCGGAAGCGTAACCTTACTGACAACAGCAGGGAATCTTGGCGGAATCTAGGTTTCCACGTGTCGAGGGGGGCACGTTCTCGTTTCCAAGACAAACAATACTCGAAGACGCTCGATAAACGAAACGAAGAATAAATAAAAGTATTATATAAGAGCGCGATACTTCATCGTTCGTAAAATATTGCATTTCTGCTAGATTTAATACATTCTTTATAGATATAGTGGTATAATTATGAGTACAATCGGATAACGAGGTGATTTTACATGGAAAAAATAAGTCGAAAATATGATATTAGATTTTATTATTGGAGGCACGGTTTTCGAGAATTTACTGATTTTATAAATTTATGAATTATTTTCGATTTTATGAATATTAAAGAGAAAGAGATTTAGTTGATTTTATTAATTATTTTCGATTTGCAGTTTTAAATACAAACAAATGAACTTGGTTTCATTAATTCTTCTTGACTTCGCAATCTTGAACAAAAATATAGATTTCGTTGGTTTTGTTCGTTTGTTATTTAAAAATCTCGGAGAAAAGTAAAGATTTATTTAATAATAATAATTATATAGATAATTCTTATAAATGGTTTTTTATTTTGAAACCATAAAAAATACAAATTTGATTGAATTTACGAATCAATCATTTTACGTGGAGCCTTAAAGAAGAATAAAGTTAGTTACTTTATCCACGACATAATGTAATAGCATTTAGTCGCAGACGAGATCTCCTCAACCACAACGACATTACTTTTATATCTGTCGACAATTTATTTTTATTTCTCTCGATATCACGTCGATATTAAATTCATCTTCAACTAGCCTCGTCCTAATTTCATTAATCCGATATTTACCCATGACCGAGACTTTTATTTACATTAATACTTTTACGTCGCCCTCTCCAACTTCAATTTCTCGATATTTTGTTTGTCATCGATTGTAGTTCACCTACGTATTTAATTAAAAAAGATTTCATCGTATCTTCGCCTCGGTTCGTCTTTTCAACATGGAAAGACGATATGAAACATGGATTGTGCTGCATTTAGAAAAAGGAAAACAACTTTCGTATTCGTATCGAATTTTTTAAATTCGAAGAACGTTTAAACGAAAGTTTAGTTTAGTTTAGTTGGAAAAGCTAACACGAACCGATGTACGCAATTCTAGTTTTGTGACCTACTTTTCCATCGGTTATTTGTCAAAACTTGTTCAACCATGTGCATTTTATATTTACTACGTTCTAATAAATCTCGGTAGAAACAAATATTACGTGCTAACATAAACACTGTTCGCAAAGTTGCAACAAGGGACCAGCGATCGTATAAATTATTACGTCATGGAGCCAGCTATTTGACGCGTTCGATATTCGATGATTTTATCTTTTGAATACTTACATATATAAATGCATTTCTTTTCTATAGAAAAAGCTTCATTCTATAATAAATTTCATATTCGTAGATATTCACAAACAATACGTTTTACGTAACATTATACATATGTATATCAATAGAGAAGAGCAAACAAAGCCAAAGTCTGTTTCTGATAAATATTTCTTTTATTCTAAAATAATGGAGAAAGAAAAATTATACACGACACGCCTATATCTTAAGTAAACGTGAAGTATTCAAATTACTAGATACAGTGCTTACGTTACGTTTTATACCTTTGTCATCAAAATTTTCATAAATTATTTGCAGACATTTTCCAACATAATATTTCAATTTTACCTTTTTCTATAAAACTCAGCAGAGTAAAATTTGTATGGAAAACCCTAAAATACTTTGTGTACACAAAGCACGCGCTTTATTAATTTCACAGTCCAATATCTCTCGATTCTATTGGTTGGAAAAAGAAGCTTTTCATCGATAGGAGAAAAGGGATCATGGGTCCTGGTTGCCAGTTTAATTTGAAAATCGGAGATAGTGGTAGGGAAAACAGCAATTTCCGTAGCTGTAATCCCATCCAAAAAGGAGGGTGCAAATCGGCAAGCCGTGACTGAATCAATTATCCGTCTCTGATCTTCCAATCCCTCCTGGTCCCATTTTTTCACGCAGTTGAGTTCAACGAATCGGTTCGTTTTCACCTTTCTTTTATCCTACGCTTATACCTCATTTCGTTTCTCTGTCTCCTGTTTACGAAAATTCGGATAAATGAATATCTGGAATTGGGTCACAAAATGGGTGAATTTCGAATCACCTGATACGAGGATTTATTTCAACGAGCTACGAGAAAACTGAAATGGTATTTTGGATAATTATAGTGGAACGTGATGGATTTTGGTGATTTATTTTAATTGCCGTAACGACGAGTGGAGAGGGAATTTTATTCGTTGAAAAATATCTTGACCAAGTTAAGGATACTTGATGAAGATTCTGGCGAAGTAATAAACTGTGGAAATAATAGTTTTTGCGCTGCAAATTAATTGTTTTACTGTTCTAATTGCTTTTTTAATTACTTTGTTTTTTCTTTAATTCATTAGTGATCTTTGAATTGGTTGAATTATATACATCTTCGTTATCGCATGATTAATTAATAATTAGGAAAATTTTCATATTAGGTATAGTCGATATAAGTAACTATAATTATATAATAAGTAATCGTAAAGATTAACATAATAATATACAATTAACTTGTGAATCAGTTTTCTCTGAAAATTTTATTCGTAATTTCTCTGTTCAATTTTGCGTTAATGTTTTTCTGAAAACGTACAAATCTTCGCTTCTTTAAACCACAAATGCGATCGAGACATGAAAGTTCAAGGATCATAACAGAGGTTAATCAAACCAAGGGAGGGATCGTTCCAAATATCGTTCGATCGGCGTTCAGAATTTATGAAAATCATCAGTGTTACCACGTTTCGCAGTTCGTTACCGAGAAGCTCGCCTAAATAGGGTACATCGGAGCAACCGATGCGACGGGTAAATTCACTGGAAACTTCAGAAGTTACGAGGTAGGGAAAGGAGGCCAGCCAGTGGCTTTACGAGAGCACCGCAACCGCTGTGACGCTGATATCCGCAACAGAGGGACCAGACGCGGACGGTTCGAAAATTTGAGAAGCCCCAACAGGACTCTGTTGAGTACGAAGAAATTGAAACTTCCTCGAGAGAGTTCGACATTGCATGTCCGTCTATCTCGTCCTCTTCTCTCTCTCTCTCTCTCTCTCTCTCTTTCTCTCTATCATGGCATTTGCTCAAGGATCCTTTTGAAGGAACTTCATTTTGTTCAAACTTTCTTTAGGATAAGGTCACATTTGATAAAGGAAAAAATAGGAGGATTATTCGGTAAAAATGCAAAAATTAAACATATTTGTCACAATTTGATCATTTAATCCTAGAAATATATTTTTGTCAATAAGCATTACGATATATCCTGATTTTACACAAGATCTAAATTTTCGAGCAAACGATTAATCGATCAAAATTTTGCAAAGTTCGACTTAAGATAATGATTTGAGAATTTATGGAAATTATTTGTAAAAGTTACAAGAGGAACATGATGAATTAAAAATTATCCTATAATTATTAATATCGCTAAAAAAAATTCGATTGCTTGGTAGACCTTAACTTTGCAAACATCAGAGATCTTTTTACAATACAGATCTTTTCGTATATTCAGAGATCCAACGTAATTCAATTACAATTTTTTATATTTCTATTTCACAACTGCAATTTCGTTCTTTCTCAATTACCGACGACGTTGAATCAAAGTATCACTTTCAATTAAAAACCAACATCCCCCACGAATATTTCTTTTTACTTTCACATAACAACTAACCAACATTCGAAACAATCATCGCCACGTTATTCTTCTCCCTTTCGAAAACATTCCAACGTAAGAGTGTCAATCTCTACATAAATAGAAGAAAGGATCTGTTTTTCGTAGGTTAACGTCCTTTCTTTCTTTTTCTCTTTTCTCAACAAACCTTTTCCTTCCCTTTGTTTTCTTTCTTTTCCTTTTTCTTGTTGTTGTTGCTGTATCTATAACAGCGTTCAATTTATCGAACTTAGCAAGTTGCTTGTAATAAACAAAATAACCGAAATAATTGAATTGGAACGGCATACGATACATATAAATGGTAAAAAACAAAATAAAGGACGATTTTTTGTCAATTAGTTAGATATATATCAGTATACGTCAACCTTATAAACCAAGAAATCGAATCGAATTGCACCTCATCATCATGAAACGAGAAAGTTCCGAATAAATTCTGCGAACAAAGGATTTCCATGGAAACCGTATGATAATTAACGAACATGCTTCTCATTAGTACACAGGCACCTGATATCGTTAACCGGATACGAATCCAGCGCGATGCTGATTCTGCATTTATTAGATTTCTACTAAATATTCGTTATTGAAGCACGAGCAAATTTTATCTGGAATTTCGGTGCATGTAATACGATAAAAAAGCGCAACTGTTTTCGAAGAATTTCAATTTAAAAAAATGAACACGATTGAATGCTGTACAAAAAACAAACGATACAAAATACATTCATTTAACGTTTTTTTAATAATTTTGTGCGTAGCTGAAAATTTATTAATAATAATAATAATAAATAACAGTTATTAATCCAGTGAGTTTTTAATCAAATTACAGTCGATGCAAAATTCGTTGTAAAACAATATATCATTTTAAAGTACACCAAATTGTAAGAATGTAAAATTTAAAAAGTATATGTCTTATTACTAACTTTTTTAACAGCATTGAAATTTGTAATTTGTTGACATCATAAAAAGGTGGTAAACATCGCTCTTAGTCTATTATTAACTAAAAATTCGGGAAATTTTATACATCGTTACCACGACTTTAAGGAAATATTTACATACTTGTGAGCAATGATGTATAAAATATAGTATATTTCTAAGTAATTAGAGTACGTTCAAAACCGATTAATTAAATCATTTTTACGTCTGTTTCAATGAACTTTAAAGGATCCGAGTGAGATATTAAGTTAGAATAACACGAGCGTACAAATGGCAATTTCAAACAGTAAAATATTATTAAGATCGAATATGATTTTATTAAGCAAGAAATTCATTATTTCATTATTTAAAAAAGTAGTCATAATGAACGACGGTAAAAAAAATAGACGTTTCGAATATTTTTCGAAGCACGTCAAGAAATTATGTAGCATTCTCTTCGTTTTCCAACTGTTATTATCAAATGACTCTCCGAATGTATATTTTACCTGTAATTTATTCAGAACGTTGTGAGTCTTGGCCGAGCGCAATCAAGAATCTGTTTTCGAAACGACGACCTTGTTAAAGTAATATATTTTAAGTGACAATGGCATTTTTTAGCATTTAAATTTGTTTTAAGTAAAGTCACAGTCATTTCGATATTTAATTAATGATCAATTTTTTTCTTGAATCTATCCATTCAAAAAAAAAAAAGCAGTCTTGACTTTGTTAAGTTTATAATTAAATTCATAAAATGTAAAATTTGTATACGTTTCATTTTTATTACTTCAATTTTTATTTTCTAAAGGATTCGGTTACAGCTATCTTTGTTATTGGTTAGACTGCGAAGAGAAAATTACATTTTTCCTTCTACAGTTCTTTTTATTAAAACTCAATTTAAATCTCGATTAGATTTCCAAGGTTTCTGATTAAACATCCCTCGAGTCTAGATATCTAGTACGCCAGTCGTTCCCGACTCAACCTGAGAATCAACCAAACCATGGAAATACAGTATTACACAGTCATTTAAAAAAATTTTAGTTTGCAATATTCGCTGAATATAATCAAACAATCAAAGGCAAATTGTTCGGAACCTCAAAAGCAGCGATCTATACGTGTAACAGAATTCTATCTACCGATCGAATACATGCAAATACGATTTCTACCTATATACGTACTTCCAAATTCTAAAAATTGAATATAAACTTTTAATCCTTTCAGTGTTGAAGTCAAAAGGAGATAAGTCCATTAAAATCTCAAAGGATAGCGATAAATATAAATAGAGTTCCACTTATTCGCTGAATACACAACGCAGTTCCATTTATCGACAAACAAACCAATTTCACAGTACTAGCAAATGAAATCTAACTATATCTACATCTTTTATGTATAACATAATACATCGAACTTAAAATTCACGTTATACAAAACTATAATTAAATAAACTAAAAGCTATAATAAACTAAAGTAAACTAAAGAACCAAATAAAATAACTTAGAATGCGATATTATAGTACCTACGAAATATTATTTTATCCCACCGATAATTATTGTTACCTCTGTTTCATTCAACGATAATCATCATCCTTTTTTCGATGATCTTAGTCGATAGCCCTATAATTTCCGGCGTTATCGACGTCCTGTCACGAACAGATATCGAACAACCGATACCTCGTTGGAAACAGGCTTTTGCACAAATAAAAGGTGTACCAAATACACGATGGTAAGTGAAAACGGCGTGGTATTCTTCCAACTTGTTGCTCGATTCTTTCTCTCGTTGATTTAAGCGGTTACTCGAGAACGCAGCCACCGACAAATAGAATGCTTCTCTCCAATAAAATGTCTTTCACAACACGTTTGAAGGATGAAAGGAGAAGTACGATCAGTTGCATTAGTTTGTAGGAAGCTTTAAAGTTCAGAAGGTTTAACCGCGTCAATTAATCCTACGTTGGGTCACGGGAATATTCGTACACTTTCAGTTGTCGTCCTCGAACGACTAATATTTTTTCGCGATACTACTTTCAAAATTCTTACCAACGATCAAGTTTTTTTCCTGTGATTTTCATTTGAAAAATATTGTTGAAGAAAGTTGAAATATATTGAACAGATGAAAAAATATTTGAAGATGCCAGAGCATATTTCTGTTCTCATGAAAAAAACAAAATACGGATAACAGCTTTCTCGTCAAATTCGAAACAGGGATTTTTGTATCTTTAACTTTCACCATGTACAAACGAAGAAATTTTATTTTCGAAAATTGAATCCCACGTTGTGGCAGAAATGATTTTTGGGACCGTGCAATCGAAGGTGTATACTAACGCAAGAACTATAAGATATGCTTCATGAATAACACTATAGAAGTGACTTTGAAAATAAACAACATATGGTCCGTTCATTTTCTTAATTGAACGTTGCTTTGCGCGTTGCATTTTACTTCAAATTACTTCGGCTTTCATGTAACATTTTCTCAATTAATTTGTCTTTGCACCGTGGCGAACGCTTTATTATTACTTTGAAAGTTGATTAATTTGGGAGAACGTTTCATAGCAACATGGAGTTTCCAATTCCATTAAAAAATGTTTCTCTGTCGAAGGTTATATAGCTTCAAAATATCTCTCGCTGTGCTTTATAGAATTTTTAAAAACTCCCACGATTCCAACATATGAAAATAAAATTAATAAATCTTTAAACCAGCAGCATATCAAACTTGAATAACGTAAAAAGTAAACAAATATAGTATACTCTGTAATCTTTTTCGTGCTGTTAATATATAGAACGTACTGTAATCTCTTCATAGAGATATAAAATGTTTCGATAAAAAAGAAGCAACAGGAAAAAGCACCGAAACCATGGAAAATTTTAACGAACAATGTTTTCATCTCATATTTATTCTTCATAATTATAACCCAACAAAATCCACATGGAGCGCTGTGTATCGTGAAAATTATTCAGAAACACAGAACGCAGAATTTCGAATTCAGTCGAGTAAACGCGACATTTTCGACCGATTCTCAAAAACGACAATACATATCGGTTACAGAGACTGGACGTCAAATATTTAATTGCTGCAATGAAAGTTCGTTCGCGTAGAAATTTCCCCGAAACTACCCGAATCGATGTTCGAATTTGTTTCTAATTGAAAGCAAACAATGCGACGCGTTGTGATCTAAAACGATGGAAAAAGCGAAAATAAGCATTTTCACTCGCTTTCTTCTACTATATTCTTTTTCGTAATTTTGAAAGTAAAATTAGTTAAAATCTTCTTTTTAATTCCCTTGGTATAGATTGAAGACTGCAGGAAGAAGATATAGTGAGATCATTTTTGTTGATTTTCTAGCTTCAATTCTATTCAGAGGGTAAAAGAGAACTTTCTACATTCCTAATATTTATAGTTGGGAAGAAGAATTGTTAAACTTTCATGGGCGGCCTTGTACACACCGCGAAATTTCACTCATAAATCTCTGTGAAACGAATTTCTCTCCCAGAAACTTCTTCCAAACCTTTATATAGAAATTTATAATGTATATCATGACATATATTACATATTAATGTATATGGTAAAAGTTTCAAGAAGTATCCTAGAAATTTTTCGCATCTTTTTGCGAATAACAAAAATTGAACATTGATATAAACGAACTGGTTCATCCATGGAACGTATGAGAATATATTTATCCACGGAGGGTCTTTTTGAAGTATTTTAAACCTGAAGATACAAACCTTTCAGACACAGCTCATAAATCTATAAAATACCACGATGTTTTTTGAATGTATTTTGAAATGTTCGAGAAAGTGGCAGAAATACATATGTTAGATAACATTAAAGCCAAATAAAAGGGCAAAAACTAACAATAGAAAATTCCTTGACAATATATTGAATTTTAATACTGTTCCTCTGTAAAACATGAAAAATGAAACCTACCATGTTCTTCCTCCGCGATCTTCCATTGAAAGCAAAAGATTGCGCAATAATATACAGCTTCGTTTTAAACGTTGTCAAATTAACGAATTCCTTTCGAAATCGTTATTCACAAGTTCTTTGAAAATTCTCCGTTTGCATAACTCGCGATACTCCAAAAGAATTTCCTCTTGAAAATGGAAGGGAGAAACCTTCCAAAGGGACACAAAAAGTCCACTCATTTCTGAAAGTATTTGCCCTGAAGAAAGAAACAGCAGTTTCCAATATGTTAAAAACAACTCGTTTCTATTTTTCTCTCTTGCTTTCGCTTCTTTTTCCCCTTTTTTTAATAAAAAAAGGGAAATGTAGGATACGCCTAAGAGACACGGAAACCTTGGAGTGCCCATCAGGGAAATTTTTAAAAACTGGAGAAGAGTAGTTACGTCATTTGGCAGGGCAATTCCTTGTAACGAAAAGGGGAAGCTTCGAAAATCTTAAAGGAACTTCCCTGCGGGGAGGAGAAAACTGAAATTTTTCAAGGGTAGCTACTTCTGTCTCCGTGAAATTATGTAAATTACAAAGTCTTAAGTTAAGAAGGATACGTGTAACACAATTGTTAATTTAAAATTTCTAGTCTTAAATTTTTGTATCTTCGCATATATTATTTACATTATAAACGTGTTACAAGATGCAGTAGAAAAATATATTTACGCAAGAATTTTATTACGAGTATTCGAATACCTTTGTCTGTCACTATAGATATACAGGTATTATAAATATCGAATTTCTGTATCGTATTACAAAAGAAATATCAGGGCGAAGCTTTTATATTTAGAATGCATTATTGAAAGGTATCAAAGAAAAGAAACATTACGATTATGCAAAGAAACCGGGTCAAAATTTAAAAGTAAAATATCTCCGAACTCAAATGTATAATAATGAAATATTAAACATTTTCCTGCTGAAATCTACAATTTAAATTATCTGAAAGCCTAGTCAATTTTCTGATGAGCTTGTCGCCTCCACAATGTTTACCCATTACTCGTTCGATCTGCAGTATACGATATTCTGTCACAAAAGTATTATGTACTACCTGAAGGACATTTAAATTTAATACTTTTCTCTATGTTCCTTTAATATACAAATAAAGAATAGGTAATCAAATAATATTCAATATTTAACGATAATAATATTCACTAATGGTATTAATGATAATTAGACCGTGGATTTTCATGCATTTATGAAAAATTTTAATTCGCAAATATATACAAAATACGTGTAATATACAAAAGCATAAAGAGTATTCAAAGTGAAGTATTTGTTACAATATTTGATGGATAAGATAGATCCTTATGTAGGTTACATTTCCTTAGTTACGTTGATAAGAATACGAAATTCCATAAAAATCTGCAGTCTAATGGTAATATTGCAAGCGTTTTTCCTGATCGATATTAAGTTACTATCAATTTATCTACTGTTGGAAATCAACTATTCCCGAGTTTCAAACAAACCTTTTAAACGATCCAATAATATTTAATACTCCTTCAATCCTCAAATAAACAATATCATGTGTAATACTATCCAACAAATTTATCAGCCACAAGTTCCATAATGTTCCTAAATAAATAAATAAATTCACGCTCACACAACAATTCGCTTGTGTATTTTGCATCGAGCATAACAGGTGTATCAAAAACTATGCAAACTAATGTCAGTACTTCCCTGGTGAGACTGCATGGCTCTCGTTTCTCATCTTATCGTCTCCAAAGTGGAAAAAAACTATACGTGCATGAACACCAACACTCGTAATAATATAATCTTTGATATGATAATTTACCGAGCGGATTTCCATGTTCTATGTTCGTTCTATCTCGATTAAGTTACACTCGATGAGAGAGACATACGCGAACCATTCGAACGTCTTCTAAGGATCTGTCCGCGTGGATGAATCGTCCTATTTTTTATGTAGATTAAATGTTGAAATCCCTGCAAGCACGTACACGCTGGAATATCACAATGGAATCGTATGCCTGACGCTTTACAAGGCTCTTTATAAAAAAACCAAGCTCCGTGAGATTTTGCTGAACAGAATATCCAACGTTGGCATTTTGTAGAATATGTATAATACGTATGATGTATGATAGAACTTTTTCTAAGCGAGTAAAAACGATTAAATATTGGAAAAGGAAGATTAATTTGAAAACTAGATGTAAAAGGTAATTGTTTTAAAGAATAAAATGTATTTTGGTTAAGGGACGAAACAGAAAGAGAGAGAAGAAAAGAATGTAGGATCAAAGGTTATTAGCGAACTTGTAACTGACATTACCTATTAGATGCATATTTTATACGTCAGCATAGTAACGTTGGAAGAATACTTTTTCGATGCAAAATGTAAAATGGAGATACAAAGTGTAACAAAATAAAATAACAAACATAATAGAAAAATAAAAGGGTCTAAATTATGCTGTCCTCAAACGAAACTTCAACCGACTGATTGTAACACTAACAACTAGAACGCGGATTTTTATGCAAATTCGTACTTTTATAAATATAATGTAAAAGCTTTGTTCTACCTATTAAATACTTAAAACAAATTCTTAATATTCTAAGAATTATTAATTGATTTAAACCTTCCATAAGCTTCTCATAAATCCATCGAAAAGCGCAATCTACTAATAGCTATATCTCTAAAAGTAATTAAGATATCAATAACCAATTAATTATTATAAAATGCAAATACCATATTCCTCTATCGATCGATTCTTGTGTTACAAACAATTTACCAGGGTACGAACAGGCCAATTAAAAATATCTTGGCAAGCTGCCGAAGGAATTTGAGGAAAGGAAACTCTTTCAAGCGGTGGTTTTCCTTTGAACATGAAGAAACCACCACGATCTTTCTCTCGTCTTCTATCCTTCTCTCGTCAAACGTTCGTTTTCCTCCTTTCGACAGACCTCATTACGCAGAGGTTGAAACGTTCCGGTTTTTAAAAAAAGGGATTAAAAAGCTCAATCTGAAAGAAAGGAAAACGCGTAGCCGCTGGTCTACCAGTTGGAAAACAGTTTCTGAGTATGCCACTAAAACTAAGTGTTTCCTGCGCAAACGAATCGTTGAATAATTAAGCGAAGAACGCTTTGTTGTGGATCGCTAGGATCAGACTTGGAAAGCACTTTCAGCGGCCGTGTTTCTGTCTCGCACTGAATAATAACGATGAGTAGAGTGCGTATATTTATGCAAATTTATATTTCTATGAATATCATTAAATTAAGAAGATGGAACTAGATTGACAACTGTTTCATTTATTGACTATTATAACGAGTATTATATCTTTGATATATTTATATATTTCTTCTTATTATGCGCATTCTGTGTGTTTTTGTGCCTTTCCCTTAAATGCATAAAAATCCGCAGTCCAGTGATAATATTACAAACTAATATTTCTGCCAATCCGTAAATTATTATATATTACAAAGTACCCGAATAAAAACGAAAACAGAGAATAGTAAAATGAAAAGTGAGAAAAACCTTTGGAAAAATTGTCGATAATGCTGGAGAGAAACGAAAACACTTGGCAATAGAAGATGAAAATAATTGGCTGGCGATGCAATAACGCGATGAAAATCGAAAAAAAGAAACTGGCTAAACGAGTGGAATGAAAGCGCTGTGAACGCTTGCTCCTTCACGGAGAAATAGTTCTCCTGTAAACTGAAATTATTGAATACGCGTCTGCTCGTTTCGCGGCGTAAATAAATACGAGAAGTTCGAAAAAGGAATATTCCATTCTAAACCGATACAACCAGTTTCTCAAACGTCCTACGTGCAAACAGACCCGATAGTAAGTATTACGCAAAAGAAAATAAACCTCTCCTGTCTCTTTTCATTCTATTCTTGATTTCTCTCTACTTTTTGCCTTGTTTGAGAGTAGGTAAATATCAAGATGAGAAATACCAGAGGACCTAATAGACCATTTCATG
Organism: Bombus pyrosoma; assembly: GCF_014825855.1. Lineage (NCBI taxonomy): Eukaryota > Metazoa > Arthropoda > Insecta > Hymenoptera > Apidae > Bombus > Bombus pyrosoma. Next base: position 5,104,954 of record NC_057779.1, on the reverse strand, counting down.
CAGGTTTTAACGGAACGGAACAAAAAGGATGCTTGAAGGCTCGTTAGAATATTGTATGTCGTCGTGCGTAAAAAGTCTCTTAAATTTCTCCCATCTTCCACGTGTCTCGTATGCTAATCCTTTTTCCAGCGAGAGATGAAAGTAGAGGTAAAGGTTGAAATAAAAGAATCGCAATAAAAGGCAAAGGATATTCTCTTTACTCATGACAGTGCTTTTTTTCAGAGACCTTATGTATTCCATTTTTTCCAGATCTTACTCGTTTATGTAAAGCAACATTAAATAATGTCTTTCAATAGAATTGAGTCTCGTCAGGAGTTAAAGGGGATACTCAGGAAATCAAATGTAGCAGGATAATTTAAATTTACCCCCCAAAAAAAAGATTGTAGTCGAGAGTATAATCCAAACACGTAGGAAAATAACTTAAACTTTATTGAAAAAAGATTACTATAGATTTCGGAAAATTAAACATTTTTGTATTATTTATAATGTAACAGAATTTACCACTTTTATTAAAATTATGATTATTAAATTATATCGTATAAAAATGACTGATGTCGGATTTTTCTTTTGTACAATCACAAAATATTGTACGTCTAACATACTTTTAATAAAATGAACGTTAATTGTTACTCGAATTATATCTTTCATGTTAATAATAGTAAAATCTACATCTTCTTTTTGCGCGCAAGCAATCTCAATTTAGAAAGCTGAATCAGAAACGCCGGAACTCTTCAACTACGAATTCTTAATCGTTATAAACGTACAAACTCTTAGCTGCTTCTATTGTCAGTACCCAACTCAAGAAACACGGATCAAACACGATTGGTCAGCACAAAAGAAAAGTCACCAAACGAAGAAGAAATCGTGTCACCAAGTCCATCCAAGTGCTATTACAAACGCAGCCGAAAGCTCTTATTGTGCTATCACAAAGCAAAAGCAAGTTGGATAATCATCAATGTGGCTAATCGGCAAAGAAAACTCATTCGTTACAAAAGGATTGTTTTTTTCACGCAATTCAATGATTACATTGTTTCAAAAGTTTCGACACTGACCAATAAAATTCTTGGCCAGTCACCGAACGAAGCAAAGCTACCGATGAATGAAACAACTTTCGCCGCGTCTATAGAGTCGCGAAATGAACAAACATTTCGCTTCTCGACGACAAAATGTGAAAAGCCAGTGGCCAGGGAAACAAAGTTCAATAAAGGGTACAAAATGGAAGCGCTGGAGGAACGAGAGAGGTTGAAAAAGTACGGTGCAGAGGAACAATGGCATTGAGGAACAATTCATCCGTCAAATGAAACGGCGAGGGTGCCAAGGAGAATTTAATCAAGTGAATTTTGTTTAAGATTCCTCGAAACGTGACGTTTGTGCTTGTAACAGCTAAAGGGAGACGTTTATAGAAATTCATCATGATGGAGTTTATTAATCTTTTGCATCCCTCATGTTCTTTTTTTTTTCTTTTTTATTAAAGGAATGTTTATCTAAAACACACGTATACTACGCTTGATATTGGGGCGTTAGTGAAGAAAATCGATGTAGAATTAACACGTGAGTTCAAAGGATTAAGTGTCAATATAGTGTCATATAACACGATTACATTAAACTAATTGTTACATAATTAATCAATAATCGATGTTACTTGTTTCTGACATTAATCCGTAACTCAGAAGCTGTAATTAATTTTCCTCTAAAGGGCAGTACATTTTTATCAAACGGGTGTCACATCTAACTACATACGTTCTCATACCACTTATAACTACTCGTTCAATATTTCTTCGTCAGATCACGAATGGTTTCTAATGGCTTTTTGCCATCCGTCGAACGTCAAGTGGACGAAAACTAAAGACTACAGTGCCTTTTATTACACTTTTAAAAATATTTTTCCCGGAAATGAAGTTAAAAGTTAAAATACACGAGACCTATTTATACGTGTTTGGTATAGTATCGGCATATTACTTTCTCGTGTAATAGAAATTAAAATAACGAAGAGATAAATTGAAATATAAACATTCAGAAGTTTATGAAGTGACATTCAAGTAATAAAACTTTTTGAAAAGATTGAAATGTTTGTGGTAGTGTGGTGAATTTTTCTTCTTGAATCATGGAATTTTCTTTATGTCTCTGATTTTTCTTTATCGAGCTTGCGTAAGAACTATTTTATATATTCTGATGCATTATCTGTACATTGATAAAACAACATCTAAAATATTTTATTTACATTTCTCGGTAATACTCTATATTCTATATTCTGTGTATATTATACAATTTTTCATGTACGTTTTGTTTTTAATGGGTCAATAAAATGGATGAAAGGCAAAGTATGGGAAGAAAGAAAGAAAGTAAAATAAAGTGCGGTAAGGTAGCGAGTAAAGTAGGATATCGGGAGTTGATATTAATTAGTCTTACTAGTGAAAGTTTAATATTTTGAGTCTTTCTCTGCGTTGAAGAAGCGATGTAAATTTCGCATGAAATCCACGGAAGTTCGGCACCGGAGACAGAGTTTAATATTCATGAACACGGCGTATGCAAAAGTTTTAATTCGACAGTTAACTTCTCAGTAAATCCTTCCTCGACTTTTTGAGAGACGTATTGTCTTTGCCGACTTATATTTAAAGCAGTAGAAAAGTGCAGATTGTTAAAAAGTTTTGCAACGTTCTTCGTTTTAATGTGTCACACGTTGATGTACTGCTTCAAGTTTTAATTCTTATCGAAGTAACTTCGAGTCGTGTACAAATGTTTAATATTTAATGGCAAGACGTTTACAGAATTGAAACCACTTTCTCATATTTTGATATTTTATTCAATAGTTACAAAATATATACAATATAAAATTTATAAAATATACACGAAGTTTCGTTACTCGCTGTATATTTAGAAACTAGAACTACTAACGATATTGTAAAAGTTTTAGAAACTTCGTATAATTGAGAATGTTCTACAAAATTTCATAACGCACGCACAGTTCAAGATACACGAGAAATGGCTCGATCTTTCGTTTATGTACCATTATCTGACAGCGAATTAGGTCCTGAGCTTTACAGATAATGCTTTGCCACGTTATCGTGTCGTAAACAGTTTTAGAGAGAAAACTTTGACAAGGTCATTGGGCTAATCCTCAACCACAGTAGCTACCATAAGAAAGAACTCCCCTCAATCTGCACGAACAGTTCTCTGTTTCGTTAACTTGCGTGTTCACGCGTTACTCGCATTGATCTAACACCGCAATTTTCCACGTCCTTTCATCAAACCGGGGAAACAATAGTAACCGTGATGAATCGGACGACATATCTTGACGTCCGTGTGATTAATTTCGGAGAACGAAAATGTTGAAGAAAACCAGAGATTTTATACCGAACTTCGAGTATTTAGGTCGAGATTATTTTCATCTTTTTTTTTTTATTTAACTATGCTTAGATTAATTTGCGCAATTTTAAATAAGTAAATAATTTTCTTCAGACCTTAATTTTTAATCGAAACAAATATCTTTTTATAGTTGGTAGAAACATTTTATTTACTCGATGCACATACTTTTCTAAATAACGAACAGTAAGCTGAATGAGCCATTGGTTTTCAGGATACTCACATAACGTCTAACCTTACTGTCTGGATAATAATGCAAGTCCCTATACATGTAATTTAGCAGAAATTCGTTTATCGCTCGAGATAAAATGTATCCATGATCGACGAACCATCGATACTCCACAATATGACATGAAATATCACGTCGACAACCATAGCGGTAGCACGACAACGACTCAGCGATTCCCATTACGAGCCGGTTAAAGCCATTACTGGGTCGAGGTTCCGGAAGGAAAACACGCACCGAGTAAAAATAGAGTAAACGATGGGTAGCGAGGTAAAGGCGGATGGAAAATGAAGGAAGGGATGAAAGAAGGAAACGGGAAGAAACTGGAGTCGATATTCGTTAGGGTGACCTGCAATGAAGCAGCAGCGGAAGAGTCGCTGGTTTTGCTCGCGAACGATGCGTCAACCAGTTGAAGAACGACCGAGAGAAATCCATGGAAAAAGATGTGGAAAAAATGAGGGGAAGACACGACTCAGTTGCAACGATACGTAAAAGAGAAAAGAAAAAGGAAAGGATACTCGGAAAAAATCTGATAACAGATCTTTTAGAATGAAAAAAAGTGAGGAATTTTAACATTTATGCAGTGTCGAATTTAAAATATGAACTTAAATGTATATACTTGTTAAAATACACGAATTAATGGTAAATTGGTGATAACTAGTACAGAATATTATAACAAGATTAAATTGATTTTTTGAAAGTCAATATGCATTAACAGATCTGTATGAAAGACAAGAAGAGAAATAAAACAATAGATTTATGCGTTCTTTGTCTTTCATACATTAAATTTTGCAAAATTATGAATCATATAATTTCATTTATAAAACTAAAAGAGGACTTTAAATCCATAAAACCTCTCCAGTACAAACGTATGTATCACGTAACCATACAACTCCATCTCATTTTGTCTAATGAAATTTCTTCCTGGCTTTTATTCTTAGATTATGGTTTAGCCTAGTTGCCTCTGCGTATATAAATATAATTTTTCTTCTAGACATGAAATGGCTGTTAGCAGTTTTCAGCTACAATTACAGCTACAGCTAGTTGCAGCTAAGTTATCATATTTTCAGAATGAAAAGCTTTTAGGAACACAATGCGTACACATTTGTAAAATACAATATTATTAATCTCTTGCAAGAAAAATTTCATACAGTTTAATTTAATGGTATATAACAGTAAATTTATGCTCAATGTGTAATTTCATTTAAAATAAAGTACAATCACAGGTTGACCAGAGACATTGACAATCGCTGTATAAATGAAATCTAAAAAAACTCTTGTTTCCAACGATCAAATCAAATCCATTAATCCACCACAGATAATTGTCGGAACAACATTTATTTAATTACCATTCCATCATCCCATAACACTACAACCATTTAACCGATCACATAGAATTTCAATTCGAATCGAAACTACTTTTATCTCGAACACTGCATCTCTCTACGATCGATAACCGATATCCTATAAATTTTATGAAAAGATACAAATATCCCTAAAGCAGCCACTAAATAAACCATCAACTGAACGAAAATGAAACGAAGAACAAAAGAACACTGACAAACGTCCAAAAAGAAGAAGAAAAGAGAAATCTGCGCTTTCAAATTTTCTATAAATGCATAAAAGTTCGCAATCTATATTAAATAAATATCATAATATTTAATACACGAAACAAATCCCATTTTTTCGATCCCATTTTTCAGTTATATTCATGGAAATATGAAACTGCATAAAAATCCGCAATTTATTTATCGTTACCATTGTACAGGGTTCTATCAGAAATATCCAACCGCCATTTCACTACCTCGCCATATTTTCAACAGGTACCAAAGAAAAATCGTTCGAACTAGAAGAAAAAACAAAGAGAGAAAGCATATATATCTCTCGCAGAGAGACACGAACGAGAAAACCACGGAGAAGAGTAGCATAGAGAGGGTGGAAAGTGGATGGGAGCCGCGTCTGTCCAGGGATGATCCCGGCTGTGTCTATTTATACGGGCCAGGGGACCAGCGCAGCTACCTGTTGGCTGGCTGTGCATAGTGGGTAACAGGGCGCGTTTCACTTCTCTGTATTGTACGATGCTATACAGTATACTACGGACGATAGGCAGGCTAGCTGGGCGCAACAGGGAATGCCTGTATAGCTACGCGCGTATACAGTATACACATATACAGTATATACACGTAGCAGGCGAAAGCGGATCGACGACGGGTAAAGCTAAAACTGGGTCAGCGGCTGGAGGAAAGTAGGTCGACTCAGACCTACCAGAGCCATGATAAAGCTTCGTCGCCGGTAGACGCGCGGTGTTCTCTTATGGGGGTGCGTCTCACTCACTGAAAATCCGTTGCACTTGCGCACACGTCGATCTCGGTTGATCGACGGCTTATTTTATGTTGAAAAGAGTATTATGAGAAGCTTCGGTGAAATGATGGAATGAAATTTTAAATAAATTATCGGTTATTCGAAACACATTGGAAAATGAATTAGTAGTGTGTACTTAGAATTAATGGAGTGCCCGAAATGACAAATCTGTAATTTTCTATAAAAAGACTTTATGCTAGATATGAATTACTATTAATTTAGATAGTTATATAATACAGTCTGAATTATTATTTATTTCAAAAGGTTATATATAGTTTAGTCATTTAACATGTTACAGCTTCGTTTTTTCTTTTCTTTTTTCTTTTCTTTTCTTTTTTTTTTTTTTTGACAAGTTAAGTGTGACATATTAAATCAAAAAGATACATCATTTTGCAGTTAGAATCTCTACACGCAATTATCCCGAAACTGCATTCTCAGAAACGACGATAATTGTTTAAAATTGTAGTTACTAATTAATGAATAACGCGAAACAATGAAATGTAATCATTTACATTTACAGTTAATCCAAGTCAAAGTGAATTTTCCAGTTAATTAAGACTAAAAGCAATCAAGCTCCCAGTTGGTTAAAATTAGAAACAATTTAGATTTCAATTAATCGAAGTCCAGTTTACCAACTTGTACTCAACTTTCCTTAGTAAATCTTCGCGTAACTACCACAGTATCGTACAAAATAATATTCTCTAACTATCCTAACCACTAGTTATTGCTTTTCTAATGATCAAAATGTTCTAAAGCGACCGGAATCGTTTACTTAAAGTTGATTTTCCCACAGACAAATCTTTCCACGGAACACAATTCGCAGACTTTTTACCAACTGATTTCTGCCCTGGGGTGACATTTTCCTGTATGAGGTTCCATTCTCCGTTACTAAACAAGATCCTTTGGCATGAAACATCACAGGAAACAGTTACAGTTTAATATGCTTGTCGTGATTTATTAGTCAAACACTGATCATACGTTTAAAAGTTATACTAAGCTTTAACTACGAGGGCTTTGATCGGTTAAAAGACGTTAAAGCACAGTCTTTATGAAATATAAATTATATTTTTAAATGTGTTTGAAGTACAAATGAGAAGTTCCACATATTCTAACCTAATTATGCAATTCATGAATTTAACAATTCATTTCAATAATTTGCGGGTCAAAGATTCAGTTCAAAGGAACCTATTAACCCATTTGCTTAAAATCTGGATAAAGGAATTAACTTAAATTGTGAAATCAATTTACAATATACCTAATTTACAACTACCTAATTTACTTGTTTCATTTTATTACAGAGCGTAGCACAATTCCCTCGTTTCTTCCCCTACGTTCATCCCTGCCGTACCGATAATCGTTTAAAAATCACCCTATATAATCGTGCATATTTAATCAACCGACCAGAGGCTGGTCGATGTTGCAGCACGACGCCTATTTTAAGATTAATTCTCCGCCGATGAAAATACGCGTGAAGGACGCGTCACGGCCTTCCATCGTTCTAATAAAACGCGACCGGTTCGTTTTTGCCTCGAACGGCTCCTGCATGGATCACCGATGTTTTCTCAACTTCCATCCGCTGTTATGTGAACAGCCGTGAATAATCATCGAAACAATGCACCCTCTCGAGCGAATGACATCCAGGAAAGAGAAAGAAAGAAAGGATAAAAAATGAGGAGAAAAGTTACGATTCTATGGTACATAACGGGTGGAGAAATCGAATTATTAATTAATTATCGAATTATGGATTTCTGCAAATTGAAATTTATCGTTCGTGCAGAATTTATAAGATGATTAGTAGTTCGCGGATATTAATGAAACTTATATTTTTATGAACAAACTTAAACGAATCGAACCTAACAAAGATTTGTTTCACCTTCTACGTGCTACAACGATTACTTTGCTTTAGACATCGTGTATATATATTTCTGCGTATTATGTGCGATAACGATAGCCATATTATCAAGTAATACGCTTCTTGATACGATCCAGATGGAAAATTAAGCGAATATTTTAATGTCACAGTTTAATGCATTTAAAGTTAATATAATAATGCTGATACTAACTACGCAACTATATCGATATTAACCTGATGACGCTCGTACGCTATTAGATTGGTGTCAACCTTAAAATTCATCGAGAATGGGCCGAGTAGCTTGGAAGGCGCGTTAGTTGCAAAATCGATACGCATTCACCGGCTGTGTTTCGCTGCGAGTGGGTTTTATGTCTACATACACCCTAACTTTGCGACATTGAATGTAAAAATAGATGTGGGGCATATATGCAAAATTCTGGCGTGAATATCGTTAGGAGGGAAAAAATCTGAAGATGGATTATTTGGGGGCTGGGAGGTGGAAAAGTTACGTTGCGGAATAAAGGTCATAGGAATGAGAAAATACTAGGGTGTCCTTTCGATCTTCAGGGAATAAGTTTATAATACAACGTGTATAAAGTGTCGGGTATTATTTGAATAAATTCTTTTTTGCATTAAAAATAACAAATCAAAGTTTGTTCTGCTAATAGCGATAATAATTTTATAATACCAATTAAAATGTTCATATTTGTAATTTTAATTCCTTATTCATTTATTCGTCGTCTGTTTTACAATTTTATTTATTCTTCTTTTCGAAGCTCGACCCGTTGGGAAAGACCAAGTGGGTGTTAGAAATTAATCAAAGTGTTTAACGCAGGATAATTTGGAAAGTGCACATCGAAATGCTCTTTATGGAACTTTCGAATCGCAAAACGAATAATTGAAATTTCTCCGTAAATACGCTTGCACAGAAGTGCAGAATCTTAAATAATTTGATAGGTAAAGTTTTCCGTTCGACGGTGAGGAATTTATTAAGACCGTAAAATGCTTGATGAAAGGGAACTAAGGCGAACAACGAAGCATGGAACTTCAAATTGCGATTTATTATTTATCGTGAAAAGCTTTCGATTTACGATACGATTTCGTATCTTCAATTTATGTGCATCATGATTTCTGCATTTATGGTAAAATAATTCTCTAAGAAGTTGCTGAAGAAAAGGCTCTGATAGAATAAAGCACAGTGATGGACAAAACAAAGTTTCGAATGATACCAGCTTTGTATAGTATTGATATAATATCAGTATTATATATGAATATCAGTAATCTTTACATATTTTTGTATCATGTTAATAATAGTCATCTATCTTTGAATATATTATCAGTCATAAGTATTGCGATACATACATATTCGTTACCTTTATTGGGAAACTATATCAAATTTTATTTTACAAACAAAATAGTAAATTTATAATAAAATAAATAGAAAATAAACATAATGGAAGACATTAAAATTTTTCTATCAGCAAATATCCTAATATAATAAGAAAAAGAAAAGACATACATATATGTTATATTTGCTAATAGAAAAATTATGCATATATATATGACTGGTAGTACACACTGATAGTGTACATTAACTTCAGAAAGTTTAGAGCATTTTTTATAACTGTTATGTCCTGTATTAGATCTTGCTAAATTTGAACCAATTTTGTTATTATGTAAATGATAAAGACAACTAAAAAAGGGGAAGTATTTAAGAATTGGTTAGAAACTTATAATAGGGGCATCAATGAAAATTCTATTTTATTCACTGAATGCAGTATAATCGTACTATATTTATTCTGATCTTCACAAATCTTATTCAATTGCAAAATATTGTATATTTTAGAGATTCATGAAAGCTACTCGAAATATAATTCGTTACCAAAAGGACGAAAACTTTTCAAAGGTGGTTATATTATAGTCATTCAAAAATACGTACGTGTAAATTATTCATAAACTGTGAATTCTATGAGAAGACATTATTTGGAAATCTTTCACAGATATCGCTATGAACTTTCTGAACAGTGTAATATTACATCTAATTAACTTTGTCAAACAAATCTCTGGTTCGTGAAAGTAGAATAATGTTATTTCGCATGACTTACTTTTAGAAGACGAGATGGAACAGGAAAGAAATTTCACTCAGATAGTTGCTGCACTGTAATGTGTACTCCACTCATTATTTGCACTGCAAATATACTGAGAAGAAAAGAATATTGCACAAAAGCTTGCTTGGAACGAAGTTCGAATTCAGCCTCGGACGCGTTACTGCGCAGCGCAGTTTCTGGCGTCTCAGTGGTGCCAACCTAAAATCGATGGACGAACAGCGCTAAGGGCGCGCGATTCGAACGTATTAATGTACAAGCTTACCGAAGTATTCAATTGCTTGCAGACACTTTTTGCGAACGTATTATTTGTATTATACAAAACGTCTTGAAATTTTATTAGCAGTCGGCTATTATGATTACAACAATAAACAATATATGTAGAAATTACAAAATATTTAATACAAGTATACAATAGTAATTATACTTAATATATTAAAATATACATAGTAATGTCGCAGAGATTACAAAAGTATACAAAAATATAAAAGTATAACATCATTTTATCTATTATTTATCCATTATATCATCCACTGCATTTGCAAAAAGTATCTTGTAACTTTTACATATATTTTAAGACTTGTTTCAAATTTTTTAAATTTGACAGGTTTGGTTCCAGCTAGTTTCAAGTTCTAAGCTCATATTTCTCTAAATCCTTATATTCTATATCCACGTAGTAATCTCAATAGCAATTTCATCCATTTTGATAGGTTTTCAACCAAAATATTCTAAGCTGACATCTATATAAATTTTAACTCGCATAATTCTTTCCAGTAGTGTATATCTTTATTCAGATATATGTATACCAATTGTATAACAAAAGATCAACGTTACGAGACCCTCTATCCAACTGAAACAGGCGAAAATCTGCGGTTTAACGAACTTTCGACTCCACGCATCATATAGACATGGTACATTCACGATTCAGCGACTGTCGATTCGCTGAAGTCGTTCGATATTGTATTTAGCCGAGACAACGGACTAGTCTCCAAGTGTTCGAACACGGGGATGAGAGACCGGAAGTAGCGAAGGAGTGGAAGACTCGACAGGTTGGAGAGTTGGCAGAGCCTACACAATGCGACTATTGTACGAGCAACTCCATTACAGCAAACGTTCTCCTTCGTTGTTACATGGAAACAGAAAATGGAGGCAAGAAGGGAATGAAAAATTCAGGAAAGACTATAAGCGTTACTATCATGCGAAGAAATTCGCTATAACCCTTGGATGACGCTTAGATACGTGTCGATCTACACGAACTGTTAGATTGTACTATAAGTAAATATTGTATTTCCACACTAACTTTAATTATCGTTTAAAAGTATTACAAAATAATTTTATCTGAAATGTATCCTTTTTCCTATTAAATATAACTTCCCCCATTTATTTGGCAACATATCAATTCTTAATACAAAATAATTAGATATCTTATTTTGGTAAAAGGGCCTTGTTGTAAGGATTTAATTAAATAATAAACTCTAAAAAATTAGCCAAAATCCGAATCTTTTATACTCTAATGTTGCAAATGAGATTATAATGCTTAAACGTTTTGATAATTTCCTAATGATTCCTCAAGTTTGCATAAATTCTGAGATGCGTGTAGAAACGACAATTTTATAGAAATGAGGAACATGTTCCTCACAAGTAGAAATTATGAAATAGTGAGTGGATCAGGTTTCGATTTGTGCAAATCGAATCTATTCGACAACATTTTTCAACTAACGTATGACGCAAACGATGCCCTCGATACTAAAAGTCGTGCGACATACGCATTTCACGAAGCTTGCAAAGTAATCCGATCGTATGGACATCGATGTGAAACGTTGCCGTGGCGTTTCGACGATTACATTCTACGTAGTGGTACTTGACCCTATTGAGAATACTGGAAATTCGGGAATCCTCCCTCGAGATGACTGAAGAACTCCCAAATGAAACTTCTTTTCAATGGTAACGTAGAAATTGTACATCACAGTGTCCAATATCGTTAAAATAAACTTGAAGCTTTGAAATTAAAAGCTGTTAATAAATAATTCAAGTAATAATTTTTAAATATTTTTTGATCATATAAATAATACAATATTATCGAAATGACAAATAATAAATGCTAAATTATAAACTATTGTTGTACGAAAGCGACTTCTCTATAATATCACAATTTTAAGTTAAACAGAACAACAAACTTGTAAATCCACTTACAGAACTGCTCTTATTTTATTATCAAACTTGTTCCTGTTATACGCTTAGAACTTTGTTGATAATATTAGTTCAATTGTCCGAAAGCCGAAAGTTGAGTTAGGAAATTAACCAAGAGTCAGGATTAAAGCTGAGACTCAAAAATTAGCAATAACAACATTGAATAGAAGTACAATAGTTGTATCATTATTCTTCGATACAGTTTCATTATTTCATTTAACATTTCGTGAAACAAAACTCTTTGCAACCCAAGATTTACATATTGTACATTACCTGTAAATATTAAAAGCGAAGTTCAGCATGAAATTTCATTTGAGTTTTCAAATCCAATACACGAAATATTCAACACGACTTTTTTGAAAATAACAAACACAAGTTCAAACAAAAAAGAAACCCTTTAAAGAAGCAAATAAGGGTACAAATGTAGGAGATTATTGATGTAAACATTTTATATTTAGTTATACATCAGTCGTATCAAACTCCTTAAAGCCTCTGTTTTCGTGATAGCTGCTCAAGCAATGACCTCCCTTTCTTCGAGTTCCTGTAATATACGTATCAAAAAGTCGACGTTTCGTCCTCACTTATGTTCGTTGGAGGATTTTGAAAAATAAATAGAAGGTATCGTAGCATCGTATGATCGATCGTCACCAAGATCTCACGGGGATAGTATTCCCGTAAGTAAGTTCAATTTTTCCAGGCTTATAATAGCCGGCATCGGTCACAATTTACAAGAATGCCATTGCGAAGGAAAAGAATCTCTCTATATGCGATCTACGCTGCGATCGATTTTGGAAACAGAAGAATTCTGTGAAATATTTTGTGGAAATTTCGACAAAAGGCTTGTGGATGAAGAAAGAAGAAATGTTAATGTCTTACTTATGACAGAAATCGTATTCATTGCACCTTGTGTAAAATACACACGCTTATCAGAAAGAATTCGAAACAAGAACTTTTCGATTAAATTTGATAGAATCGAAACTGTGCTAAATTTTTTAATTAATATTTTAGATATAAACGAACAGTGGAACATTGCTAATGGCTGTCGATGTTGAAGCAACGTTGAAACCAACTTAAAAAAAAAACAGGAGAAAAAGGAAATAGATCCTAACCAATTGTTTTATTTTACATTTTACAAATCAAACTCTACCTGGCCCAGGCTATCTAAGTATATATTCAAAAATTTAAAAACGTGTATATATAAAACGAGTTCTGTATTTCACGATCTGTGTCACAAAATTTCCAATTATAAATTATGGTCTATCAAGCAAATATAGAACGTAACAAATTTCCAAGTAAAGTCCAACCGGTTAATTAGCTCCCACGCGGTCACCATTCGCTCCGCTCTATAACAAACTCGATTGAATCGAATGTGGCTGGCCCCGTGACAAACTGTTTCGCGGCCAGCCACGGAGTCATGCGGAAAATTTTCGCGAGGAAGCCGTCAAAGCGTCCCAGCCAATTCGATACACCGATTAGAACGCAAATTCATTTCCGTGGCGCGTTATCGAAAACCGATATTTCCTTCTCTTTATGCGGCGACGCTGTGGATTCTTTGCCGATGCGATCTACTCTAAGCCAACGACGTCTCTCCACTACGTTACCTGAAATTTATAGACAACATCCATTTCCATGGAATTTCTTCGTTCCATTTTCGTACAGAGAAGAGCAATTATTTGTAGAACGACGTTGTTCCAATTTTAATCAAGTTTCAGTACGGAAGTGCGAGGAAGACTTTAACACATGTGATGCTACTAAAGTAGGGGTAACTGATACAGAAACTGCACAGTGGAATAAAATTATGTACATTACGCTTATCTCCAACCAATTAAAGAATATCGATCATCATTTGGCAATCACTTCAGAAGAATGTTATAAAACGTGTACATTACAATGAATTATTATGTTCGGCGGTTTTCAAAATTATAGTGTATTATGTCTTGGTGATCAGTAGATAAATTACCGTATTAATACTGTTATGAAAAATATAAAGAAATTATTTACAAGATGCTTTGTTTTTTCGACCAATCGCGGGGAGACGCGTTCGCGAGATATCACGTCAACGGGAGTCGTAAATTCCCGCTACGATTATAGTAATCGACACCACGATTTGATCGATCCCCTGATTTCAGTTAAGATAATAGAGGTGATTGGTTTGATACAACACCGCGGTAACAGAATCTAAAATATGTATATTTCTAACAATTTACTATACAATATGGACACAGAGAATTCAATGGTTACAGAACGTGAGCCAGAAGATCAACAACTGTCTGTCTGCTCTCATGTAATCACGGAGGAAAGTTCGATTGTATTGTTTTGTAATAAAAGAGAGAGGGTAACTATCCCCGCTGCTTGTGCGTGACGTAGTTTCTGGAAGAACCCAGCTTTTCCGTTACGCAAATACTCGATTTCTCAGTGATTCTTGAGAGCGTATAATAAGCCTAAGGACTATTTTAAGAACCAGCTATAAACCGAAACCTTAGCAGGATTAAACATAATGTTAAAGGCTAAACTAGAAGCGTAGGTTTATGGTGGGTCCTTAGGTCTATTGAAGTCAGAATTACGGTATCGGGCCTTGGCAAACCTTGCTATGCGAAGGTTCTAATATCTTTAGTAAACTCGTAACTTATCAAAAATCTGAAATATCTCACGAAATATTGATCCTTTCAATAATGTAATCAACGTACAAAAGATATGCAATTTCGCGTTTAAGAGAAGAGGTATTTTTAATTTGCAGATACACATCGTTGTAATTATGAAGTTAGCGGTGAGATCATTCAATTTTTTTCAATTCGATTTTTAATCAAACTCAATTGCAAATTATATTTATTAATTTATACTTAGTTGATATTTATTCTTCAAAACTTGTTGAGAAATAATGCAAAATAATAATAGAAAGTGTTGCGAGTGTGAAGTAATTATATAGGAAGCATTCGCGCTACAGGCTATTAATCCTAATTTTCAGAAGACATTAATCGTAAATAAAGGCGAACACCCTTTTCTCGCGTGCACCACTTCATTGCAGATCGAAACAATTCCCTTGTTAACCTGTATCTGATTTGCGTACATTTCCATATAAGTGTATAGTTTTGTTTCGTTGAATTGGAATCAGTTGGAGAAGAATAATGGCGTGGATATGCATTACTTCTAATAACATAAATTTATAGAAAGTCCTGTTACCAAATTTTACTCGTGTATTTATAATTTTATTTAGAGGTTTCTATAAATCACAGATAATTAAAATGTAGGATAAATGAAGAATTGTAGATAGATGATCATAAATAACGATGTATACTGCATCGAAGACTAATTAATAGAAATTTATATTAAATCGATTTGATTTTTTTTCTTTCAAAAAAAAAAAAAAAACAACGCTCGACGGAGATTTTCGGGCAACCTGATACGTTAATATCCGATCCAACGCATTTAATATGAAAGTTTCGATAAAACTCTGAAATCGAAGCTCAGAAGTTAATTAGAAAAGTAGTCTACCCTGTTTCAATAATTATTCAGCGAAAGTTTTATCAGTAATAATGCAATATATAATACATGTAACTCGCAGCGTGTTACACGAAAGTATATTCAAAAATACATTCTGAGCAGCCAAGCTGCAAATATGGGACATCTATCAGATTACATCCTTTAATTTCCTGTCGTGTACATTGTGTTTCGCTCAGTTAGGCATTAACTTGACGCGCAAACATTTGTATTACAAATTTAAATAGTAATTAATCGGAGTGGTTTTTATTTGAAGAAAAATAAAACTGGCTGAAATTTATTCAAAATATGAATTTAAACGTACAGATAAAATCGATTCAGTGACTTGATTTCAAATAAACTTCATATAAAAATTCTTAGATTTCGTCATAAAAAAAATGTCAAAAAATGCCTAAAATGATACCAAATCGCTTACTCGTTTAATTCCGTTTATTACTTATGCGTAGCTCATTTGTTTCGTAATTTAACTTCATTGATGAAAACCAGTATCAAACAAGAGAACGCACTCTTTCCCACTAAAAAATTAAAGATAAATTAAATAAACGCTCAAAGAAACAAATATCAAACAGTTCACAGTTGCTGTCCTGTGTAAAATTAATTTCAAAAGGTCATAACCATAAAGAACATAGACACAAAAGCACACAAAGTGGACAATTACATTGGGGAAATTTGCAACAACGCGTATATCTTTCGTTATCTCTTCGAAATAGATCGTTACAAAAATAATTTCGCAGAAATCAGACTCGTTATATCAACTTCACAGAGGAAACATTTCTCGTTAACTTCTTTGGTATCATAAAATCCGGAGAAATGGCAATGTCATGAAATTTCATCGTAAATATCAAAGGACCGGAGTGAAAAAGCTACAAAGAACGGACGAATTCAGCGAAAATTCATTACTCGGGGCCATAATCTTGTACAGAAGCGTAAGTCTTCCGATATCGGAGCAAAAGTTCCAGTGAATCCTGGTCTTTGTCGAGAAAGAGTGCTCTCGCGTGTTCGTTGATTGGCGTATCGGTAAAAAATCGGTTCCAATCGCCTTTTTCCGTTTCATCGATGAGATTTCCTCTTTCACAGGAAGCTCGTGCACGATCGAACAACGTCCGCGATCTCGATGGTCCTCGGGGATATTATTAGCAGATTTTATTAGCCACCGATGGCAACAAACTGCTGATTGCCTTTACTGACGACGATCCATTGACGTACAAGGCGGTTTTGGTTCTGATAATTTAACAAAGAAATTTTTCCAACAAAAGCTCATTGGTATCAAACGAAGAATTTACCGATATAAAAGAGAATTGATATTAAAAATTTGTATTATCTTCTCGTAGAAGGTAAATATTATTTTGTATCTTTTAAATAGCACGTTATATTTTTCTTGTCATATTCTGAATAGATGCGCTATTTAAAAAACATACAGAGAACGACTCTTGTTTCTTATGAAAAAATAATACTTCGCAAAATTAATTCGTTTTTACGTCGGCAAATTTTTCATTTGACAGGATATTTTCAATGGGCTCGTTGGGAAAATCTTTTATTCAAACCGCCTCGTATAATATTGTGCTCCACGATAAATTTCCAGGACGAAATTAATATCGCAATCGTGGAATCGTAAAATTGACGAATTTAATTATTTGTAGCAATTATTTGCAGAAATGAACATTTTTATTCGTAGAATTATTTGGAAAGCTAATTATTAAAAATGCAGATTATACGGAGAACGGAGATTTTAGAGACGAATAATTTTTACAAGTCGAAAGTCATCTGGATGAATAAATTACGTGCCGAGTTGGTAATTCGAATTTTATTCATGAAAAAATTGTGCTACGATGCGCAGATCTGAATTCGTTATAGCAACGTGTAACGTTTGGATGATTCTAATCTAAAAGTAATCTTTAATCATACGCCGTATGAATTTAAGTAATTAAGTTCTACTTCAAATAATTACAAATATAATATTCCTTCCAATGTTATAATAAATGTAAATCGCGTGTCCAATTACAATGCAATTTATCCCGTACCTTTAATCAACGTCACAGATAATCTTATAAGAGATATGTCTTATTCCATCCTTCTGACAAATCAGTAAAAATACTCGTTTCTTCGGTAGATCATTTTACCATCACGTCCATAACCTTACGTACCGAGTGCTCGAGCAAAGAACCCCGTGGATATGTTTTCTCTCTCTCAACAGGTGGTAGTCGATTGGAAAGAAACAGAAACAACGTCAGGATTCCCCGGAGATTGAGACAGTAACTATAGCGCGATATCGATAGCGCGACGGTATACCAACCGATAATAACTTTGATCACGATGGACGAATCAGATATAGGAATTATAGACTTTTAACGCTCGCGAAACTTTATCTTCATTAATGGAAAAGAAAAGAGAGGACAATTAGGAAAAAAACTTCGTTTTGACGAAGAAAGGGAAAAACAGTGAAATTCTTTCTGATGTCAAATTTCTCAAATTGTTAAGGCGTTGCCAAGCGTTAATTTTAAACCGGCTTCGTCACGCGGACGCGATTTCTCTATTTTTGAGTTTTAGATTTTTATACGCATTTTTAATATATTTCGTTTTAGATTTATTCATAGGCAGAAGAACTGATTTTCTAAGATTAACAAGGAATCCGTAGCTTCTCCTGCACCTGAAAAGCAACTGACGCATTATGAACCCGTGAAGACTCGGGCTTTAGCTGATGCGAGAAAGCAATGGGTATTGTTTTGGATTTTTTCTAACTTGGATGACTGTACGTCGCTCCGATACTTCAAAGTAGACTTTGCCAATATTCAAGAATTCAATTAATTCGTTGTTGTTCATCACCAACCAGAAATAGGGTTTTGTGTATCTTGCGCATCAATTAGTGCCAACGGAATGTTACAATATTTCGTATAACACGCATAATACAAATATTCATAAAAGGTATCTACCAGTCTACGAATATTTTCGTGAATCTATTTGTGCGTGACATAAAATCGATCGCACGTTTACGATAAAAGAAAAAGAAGTTCAAGGATGAAATTTTCACTTGGCGCTCTCCGTGTCGAAATCTATTTGCAAACAGTTAAAACCACCTTACGTCCACCTACGTCAGGGAAGGACAATCTCAGAGATAAATGTATCTCCGGGCTGTTTAAACAGAAGCTGTTTCCGTTTCTCCTGAAGAAAACAACGGTGAGATGCAAGTAGTTTAATCAATAAATACGGAGGCGGAATGAAGTGGAACAGTTTGAAACGCAGGGAACGAGCCCTGAGGATGTGATTATACATCCGGCCAGACGTGTCGTTGCTACGCGTGATAAGCCCGATGAACAAACGTCTGATCATAATTATAATGAGCTGCAAATTTTGGCGGCCGATAACGTTCGTCGCATCACAGCGGCTAATCAGAAATTCAAAGATTGAATCACCTCTGAAACCGGATGACGAAAACGCTGACGAAGTTCATTATATACCGAGTGATACCGTTAAAGAATCGCGAAACGGATTTGCATCGTGACCGCTGCGCTGCATCGTTATCTTTACATCTACGATCGTTGAATGTCGCGTTCATAACTGAGATGGATTTGGTCTATCGTTAAGTTAAATCAGGTTCAGCTTGCGTTCGATCCAAATTGGAAATAACGAAATGGAACATCGTTTGTAAATATTTACGTTGCATTACGAATTATTTGCATTACGTTAGTTTTCGTGGAAGTTAGAGGGCAGAGATGGTAATGAATTTTGTTTACAGAAATAGTAAGTAAGTAAGTATAGTAGTAGAAATGGAGAATTAATAGATTTTACGTGAAATAATTACGTTGACATGTCTACGGAGTATTAGAGATACGAGTATTGGCAAGTAACATGTCATTTGAATAAGCGTACATTTTAGTGACGTAGAAATAAGAATCGAAGCATCACTGATACATCTTTAAATTCTCATTCTAACACTAATTAATTTAATAAAAGAAGATAGTAAGAATGATTTGTTGCGGATCGGTCAAGAGGTTTCGTTGTGCTAATTATGATAGCTCCTGGCGGTAGATGTCGTATTTTCTTCCTATTTATGTATCGCGAAAGAAAAATATCGGATTACGGGCGACTGAAATCGAACCCGGGTCCCGAACGTTCGTAACCTATGTCGCTAACCGCTATCGTCGTTTTCCTCTTTTTGTGTTGTGCCTATGACCGTGATGATTTCTCGTTCGTTTCCGTGAGCGTTTGTGAGAAAGAGTTCGACATCTGCGGATTTGTCCTTTCGTTGCGAGATAAAGGCGTCGACCCCGTGTAGTCAAACCCGTGCAGATGTTGCGCGAGGTCTTCGATGTGGCAACGGTGCGGTCGTCGTAGCGGTACAAGGCCCCCAGTTTTCCACAGTCGTAGGTTCGCGGCTTGAAGTCTCTCGGTAGCGCTATCACGGTCACACCTCTGTTGTTGCGTGTTCATATCACGTCGGGGTCACCAATGTCGGTCGGGTCGGGATTCGGCCAGAATTCGCATTAACTCATCCTTCAATGCGTCGTACTCGCCCGTGGCCAAGAGATTCACATCGTGACATCCTCGACCCGCTCCGGGTATTCCGTATCTAGGCATCCTAAGGAGGGCTGCTGCTGCTGGCTGTGGCTTTATATCTTCATCGTCCGTGATGCTTGACCCCACCCCAGTAGTGGAGGCACATTGATTACTTGACTGGTAGTAAGCCCGTTTGTTTTTGTGTTCGGACAACATTGTTAGCATGTTTAAAATCGCGGTATCAGAAGGTTACGGCGTGTTCAAATCGCGTCAGGGTCACCAATGTTGTGGATCGGTCGAGAGAGGTTTTGTTGTGCTAATTATGATAGCTCCTGGCGGTAGATGTCTCGCTGGTGAGGTACAGTCGTATTTTCTTCCTATTTATGTATCGTAGAAGAAAAATATCGGACTACGGGCGACGGGATTCGAACCTGGGTCCCGAACGTTCGTAATCTATGTCGCTAACCACTGCGCTATCGTCGTCCGGTTATTAGCTAGTGTCGAATGGCGGTATATGTGCTGTTGAGTGCCGCCACAGATTTGTTGCAATGTTTTCAAAGAAGAAAAAAAAGATAATAATTCGTAAAAATCCACGATTCTAAAAATGCCAATCCAAAGTTCAAAAATTTTAATTCAAAACCCACAAATTCTAAAGCCAAATTTCTTACAATTCTCGATTCTTACATGGAAAACGTGCAAAATAAAAAAATAAATCTTCAGAATTTGAAATATTCTATATACATGAACTGTTTCCTATCAATCACAGAAGAAGCGAAGAACTGAAAGCTGGATGAAGATAGCACTCTTTTCTTGAAAGGTGAAAGAACAAAAATTTTGCTCGAACAAATGTGATCAAATGGTGGGCAAACGAATATCGTTTTTTTCTCTTTTTTTGTAAAAATTCGCATTGGAGGTGCCATTTTCGCCCGGCTAAAATCGAAACGTGTGAAAGATACGAGGCTACATAAAAATAGTAACACATAATCGATGGCTTGTGACCATAAATATGGTTCTCGTGTAAAACGGTGTTTTCTTAACTTCCAGCAAAGTTTCCTCCGAACTTAAACTCTTCTACGCAATTTTCCTGAATTTTATAAGGCACGCCTTAGCAAGTTAAGTGGCCTTAATGGATGCAATAGTAAGCACTTTACAATCCAACAATTTTTTAGCACATAACGTTTCCGTTACGATTTCTCCATCCAGTAAAAAGAAAATTGAATTGCTCGTGCTACAATTAATTTTCAAATTGAAGAACAACAGTAGAACGCACGTTAAACAGCGTGTAAAAATTTAATCGAATAGTAATTAGTACGAAACAGTCGAGACAAAGTAATTTCGATGTTAGTTGGCGTGCAATTAAGTAGGTTGCTTAAAAATTTAATTAAACGAGACACTTCGACTAACTATAAATTAAACACGCTGCCTCATTCACTTTGTTAAAGCCAAGCCCGGATAATTACACAAAATCCTTCCCTTTCGCACGACTTTCGTTGCAATTAACCCAGGTGAAACAAATCTTGGTTGTGGAGTACAAGTATTTTTCTCACACAGTTTTTAATCGCCTTTGTGCGTGGAATACACCGAACGCTGAAGAGGTAAAAGTGGAAAAATCCAAAGGTGAATTTGTAGTAATCAAAAACTGAACAAAGGCTAACCCTTAATTATATAACATTTATCGCTGAGGCAAGGCTGAAGTTTCGTTTTATTAATAACAATCTAACGAGGAACTCCAGTGAGCAAAGAAATCATAGAGGTGTAACTCAAGACTTAAATGGTTTATGGTTCATGTTATATTTTTATGGTTTAAAAAATATTATAAATTTTGTATAACAATTAATTGGGAATATCATTTCACGAAAAATAACATTGGACGATTTTAACAATGTTAAAAATGTCGATTTTAAAACGCACATTTGTTCGTTATTAGTATTTTATACTTTTCGTGATGAGTACTATGAAACCTTAAATTCCTCTATCTTTTGACTCTGTATATTTTATAAGAAATATGAAAAAGTCTCAAGAAAAACTCATCGCAGAATATGAATACCAAAAGTGTAGAAAAGATGTAATTTACATTCAAGACCTAGAAAGAGTTTAATTTTCACAAAGCTCGTGTGCAAATGTTGAGTTACACAATACATGTGCAAGATTAAAATGTATGGCATTTCCTCTTTGATTAGAACTAACAAATACGTAGAAGAATAGAAGCAATATGAAAACCTATTTTCAGGATATTCATTCTTCTCATAAGTTCGAAGTTAAATAGCCTATTATAAAAGTTTCTTTCATTTCAAGAGAATTTTTACTATATCCATGAGAAGTAACATAAGAGAAACTGAATTTCAAATTATATCACATTTTCCTGGAATTTTAATAAGAATTTATCTACTGTGAAAATATTTCTGTAACTTAATAAGCTTAAATTAATTAGCTACAATGTATATTTCATTGAACGTACTGCAGTTGAAAACAAATAAAATAAACGTGCTGCTATATACATTATTCAAGTTCCAATTGTAGAGTTCCGGCCAATGGAAAGTATGAAATTGGTAGAATTTAATATAACACGAATTTCACGAAATCTTTAATCGTTATTAAATATTCCGTGATAGAAAATTAATCGTATAAGAAAACACAACATTCCATTTAATCGTACTATCGCTCTTCCTATTGCTTTATATTGCGTGAAACACGCATCTGTGAACATTCATATTCATGTACAGAATATGAGATTTACAAAATTTTTAAAATTTTCATACAAAATTCAAAACTGAATCTACACATTCTAACAAAATGTCGCGTTTATATTTGAAAGAGAAAAAGAGGAAAAGTTCGGGGAAAAAGTTCCTACCTTTAAAAAGTGGGGACCGTTTGAAAACTGTATCGTGTTGTTAGTTTCGAATTTAATCGATCGGGTGATATCGCATTTCCCAACCGCGGTATCAACGTTCTTGCTGGTAAAAGCATCTCGTGTTCTCTCTAACTAATTGAATCTGCCGCGTTTTCCTCGATAAAACACGCGTCTGTCCCATCTCACGAAACATCGCCACGTGTACGCTTCCGAATTCTCAAATTTCGACAGTGAACAAAAGAGAAAAAAAAATTGGAAAGTTTCGAACACGAAATAGAGGTAAACTGAAAGTGTAATGAAGATTTATCGTAACTTCTTATGTCTATCGTACTGCAGATACAGTTGCAAAATAAAACGCAACGCAGATTGCTACAAACTATACTTGAGAATGTGTGAAAAGAATTTATATGGTTTAAAAATTTACAATCTAAGTTTTTAGATCTTACAAATATATATATAAGTTTTTTATACTTATTTTTGCACATAATTTTGCATATGTAATTTTCTTTGAACAACTGATTTGCTACATATATCAGTTGTTAATATAATATTGAAGACATTCTCCAAATGTATGAATTCGAGATGAAAAAAGAATTATGAAAATGCATGAAAAAATATATCTTATACGTAAAATTTGTTCCCATCTTAATACCATCTTTTTGCAAATATTAGATAATAGAATATTAAGGGGACAAAAATAGGATGATGGAGAGAATTATCACCTATATGCATATATTCTACGAATGAAACAGATGACCCTAAATTATCAGAGTTAATCGACGAACAGATCTAGATATCAATTAACTACAATTAGTTGAATTAGCATTGAAGACTAATTAAGGACCACTGGAACAGGTTATTCCGCGTCGCGTTATTAATTAAATCACGTCACGTGGAACGAATGTTTT
The DNA here is from genome assembly GCF_014825855.1 of Bombus pyrosoma. Lineage (NCBI taxonomy): Eukaryota > Metazoa > Arthropoda > Insecta > Hymenoptera > Apidae > Bombus > Bombus pyrosoma. The sequence goes on along the minus strand of NC_057779.1, from coordinate 5,081,106 downwards.
GCTACTAGAAAATGAAATTGCTTGATCGGTTCGCAATCAATTGGATTCGATAAATTGAATAAACAATTTGTTGTATATGTAGAAGCCTGGAATAGATTTGTTGGTGATATAATTCTATTATTTTTCCAATATAAACGAATAGTATTAGCGTAAAAAAAAAATAACATTAGAATAAAATTGTAATGAAAAGAGTATGATATCGTAAAATTGGATTAATTACCTATAAAATCTAAGAATTATAGACAAATATTGTCCCTAAGATTTTCTTCTAAAAGGCAATCTTCTGTATAACAAAGAATCGAAAATATAAAATAGAAATTCAAATCTCGACTTCAAAATACACTCACACGAATCGCCAAAGCTAATTAGCCTTAAAGATGTAGCAATACCATCAAACAGATTTATATTCAAAGGAGTTTCCAAGGTCGATCATTCGATCCAGCGATAATAATTAAACGCTTCATCTTGATGCAGATTAAAGCTTTCACGCTTCAACGTTTAGCACGAATTTCCATCGACTATGTAAATTCGTATCTTCGTACAAATTTCCTGCTCTTATTTGCTTTCATTGCTATCGTAAGCTAGATGAAAAAGAAGAAACAGAGTTAATAAATAATTTCTTCCAATGAGGTCATCCATGATTGAAATTGCTTTCAAGAGGAATTAAGAGAAAAATCGTTATATACCAAGGGGAAGAGGAGCAAGAATTAAAATCTCATTCGATTTTTTAACGAAACAAAACTTCAATATCGTCTGGTAGAAGAGAAGTGCTTATTTAATTTTGTACCGATCACAATATGATAAAGTTATCGAGAGGAACGTCTGAAGAGGCAAGATTATGTTAACGTGAAGGAAGAATTATCAAAAGGATCCATTCAGATGCTCGATGAATTCGTCTTCGCAATTGTAACGCGTTTATTTTGTGTTTGCAACTTTAAAAATAATACAACTCGTAAGGCAAAGTGTATAAATCACATGGACCTTACGAATTCTCTTATTCGTAACCTATCAAAAGAGTAACATTGGATTTTTACGAAAGATACTTACATCCATCTATTGGGTTGGCAACTTTTGTCATTAGGTGGTATTGACAAAATCCGCAATCACTTAGTTGCCAACCCAATATATATTCAACAGCCATAAACATTGATATAAAAATTGCCACGATCATTTCCTACGAAGTCTACAGATTGAAAGAGAAAGCTGAGCAAAAAATAAAACGAATATTCCACATTAAAGGACTAAGTGGAAAAGCAAAGCAATAAAGGGATTAATAGCTAAGAGTTGCGAAGTTACAACACGAGTCGGCTGGAAAGTGAAAAAGACGAGGTGTACAATCTAGTCGGTTATTCGATTTCAACATGGTTGCTCCTTTTTTCGATACTTTGACCATCGTTAATTAACGGTACCATGGGAGATCGTTAAGTGAATTACTGGCAGAAATGCGATTTAACGACGATCGTATCGGGTTCTCAACAGAAATTAACGATCGACCAATGAACGTGGGAGATGATTCTTAACGACGTGTCGACGATGAAATCGACTACGGGAAAGAATCTCGGACGAAGGAAATCTCATTTCGATCGCATTTCATCGCGTTTCTGCTTAATTTCTGGTCGCTTCAACCGTTTTCAAACGCGATGATGTAGCAATCGGCTGAAAACAGGAAGAATCCAATACTACGAGGATAGAAAATTTAGAGATCCAACACGAAAGAAACGGAATGTAATAATTTTACAAAAGAATTTTAAGGAAAATAATCTTACTCAGATCATTCGCTATTAAATTGTTATTGTTACCAAAGATTAAGTTTGATGGTAAACAGCAAACATTCTTAAACCTTTAATCTTATATAGGAGATTCAAGATAATGATATAAATCATTAAATCTTTAATTTGATATTGAAAATTGAAAACCGATAATTATAAAGATAAATTTTGATAAAAAAGATCTGTATGCTTCCAAATATTAAAATACGTCAGTATACATATTCACGAGAATTTGGAAATTCGTAAGGACATTTTCGAAACAAATACAAACCTGGAATATCATTTTCTTGCGAAAATTACGCTTGTAGCACCATTTCCCACTGAATTCCTCGATTAAAACGATCTTAAACGGTAGTACCATCCGATTTTTATTATTAAAGTGAGTAAGAGTATTTCTATGTGCATGTAGAATCGAACAAGGTGTAGCCAGGTGGCGCGTTAATTAGAACGAGCTCCACTTTGAATCTCAAACGACGATGTGTATCATTAACGATACACCTTTTAATGCTTGCGCGATTTGTTTCAATTGTTCGTTGAGCAAGCCAATTAACGACGAGTGTTACAACACCAGGCAACATCTCTTTTCTTTTTATCGAGAAATCGAAATTCAGATAAAATTTTAATAATTGATATCGTTGATAATACGTGAATCGTTGATAAAGAAATAATTATTTTCTTAATCTTTCATTCTAAATTCTTTCTTATTTTATTATACTATCAAAGAATTAAGAATCGTCTTGGTTTTCTTCCAGTAAAATAAGTGGAGCAGACAGAATCAAGCAATAATGGTCACAGTATCTTTAAGTGACCGTGACCGTAGTAAATGCTTGGAAAAATTCTTCCGATTCTTCTTAGAAAAACTGTCGCTAAAAATAGATGGTCTGAACTACGATACCCTTAATTCGAAGAAACAGATTTTTATAAATAAATTTTTTATAATTAAAAGAAATAGAACCTAAATAGAAATTTATTTCGCCTGCTAAATATTCTAACAAGTGCATTACTTTGAATATTTTATATATTCTTGCATATTATGTAGATTCTATATATTTTTATACGTTTAAATGTCTACTAAATACACAAAAATCCGCAGTATAGTAATCGTTATATCAACACGAAGAAGAAGAAACCTATTAATCTGCTAATGACATTCTATGTCAAAATTACTCTAATTATACAGTAGATAAAGTCGTCGACGTGGAGTCATACGACTCTCTTAGTTTTCATCTCGCCGAGTTGCTTTTATCGGGCCGGATTTAAAACAGATTTCGTTCGCGGAAGAGAGGCGAAAAGCGATCGATCGACGTACGGAAGGAGCCGCGGCAAAAGGAGATCTGGCAAATTACCATATGCATTCGAGGTCTCCAATCACAGGCTACGTGATTACTCCGGAAGGAAAAAGTTCCATTCCGTGGTTGCCCGCGAAATTGCTCGATCGGAATCCTCTCCACAATTTTTCCGACATGCACAATTTCAACGACTCAGACATATTCTAATTTTCGCGAAGCTATTCGTTTCAATAATCCTGTTCAGACTAGCCAAATCGCTTGAAGTCAACCTTATGTTCATAGTAAGCATTTGTATTTGATATTCTTCGCACGAATTTTTCTATTTTTATTGGTTGTATACGATATCCGATGCAATAATTCGTTTTTCCATTAATAAATTATCAAGATTTAATAAGAGAAGTCTCGTTTAATAAGAACCGCCTTGTACAACTTTTTATCTCCTTCTCTATGCTAAATTCAAATATTGGCTACAGTTTTCAATTTATGAAATAGATGTTGTTTCCTAACAACAAACCCTAGGCCTGTGATACGATAGAGTTATAACAATGAAGTGACCTCAAATGAGACAGTGTATTGCATTCGTGGTGCAAGTCAACTCAATTGAATTAAGCAGCTATTCACCTCCAGACATTAAATTCAAGTAGGGAAATTGTGATAAGAAATCATATGTACGCATATCAGAAAATAATTATAATAGTATTTGAAACCACGATAAATCAAATTTGATGTGACGAAACAACATGTAATGAGGCGAAGAAATTAAGAAAAATTGGTATCGACCAGTTCAGCTTCTTCTGAGAGACTCGCGTAATGTATGACACACGAATATGAATATGAAGCAAAAATTCCAAAATGTTCATCCTTTGTGTCTCACATCCGCTGTGACAAGGAATGTCTCATCAAAGAAACTAAGACAAGTACCTAGCAAATTATTCCTTGAATACTTGAATGAACAAGGAACCAACAGGTTTTCCTCCACCTTTCTTCCTCTCCGCCAACGCGTCGAACTTAACGACTCGACCGATCGATCGAAAAACTTTGACCCAGTTACGTGTTTCACCCTCCTGAACAATGAGTGAAAAAGTCGGCCTGAACATCGACCCTGCCATCGTCTACTAGGAATCCTGCATTGTTTAACACTGAGGAGGAACGAAACGAAGTCACAGAAACGAAAGCAACGACGAAACAGTGGCGAAATATGTTCAGAATCAAAGCGTGTTCTCGACCGCTTTTCACAGCGAACAATAGACCTACTCATGGAGCACGGGGACCTGTTTACGATACCTGCGTACGACGTAACTTTGCTCTCACAAGTTGAATTTAGCTCGTCCCACCAGATAGAAAGCGCTGCACCCTATATTCGGAGTTTAAGTGGGCTGGCCTGAGAGTAAGAGCAAAACTGGAGGCTATTAGTTTGATTTCTGACTACATTATGGAGGTGGAAAGAAATGGCGAAGCGCGTTGCTGATAGAATCTGCGATGTGAGCATAAGATTCCTTTTATTTCACCTATTTCTTATTCCTATTTTATCCGCTTAATGCACATGTTTATGATATATAGGAACATGAATTATTTCTGATTTAGTTGATTATTTTAGCCATTGATCTTTATAGATTTTAACTACGATATTTTACAAACTGAAATATCTATGTATCTTCTAAAAAATATATTATACTATACCTACTTGCATTGTTGATTGTCTTTTACTATAAAGGAAATTTATTTTCATCGCTTCTATTAATAAATCGAGGAGAAATTTACGTTTTAAGGAATTAATTCAAATAATTTTAATTGGAGACTATTAAATATCTGATGGCATTATAAAGATGGAAGAGGCTACTGAAACCTATTGCTACTCGCTATATTAATAAAATTTAGGATGTGATTCTACGATCTTTTCCTATTTAACCTACTTTCATTTTTTTTAATTGAAATAATTTTAATTGAAGGCTACATCAGTTCGATTTCTGTCGACGTTACGAAGATGGAAGAGGCTAGTGAAACCTATTGACGATCAAATTTAGCGTGCAATTATAGGACCTTATTATTTTATCTATGTTTATTTCCTCTCTATCTTCTTCCTTTCTAAAAACGAATTTAATTGAGATCTATTGCTTCTAACGTGAATTTTTTTTATTGAGAACTCTGTTATGTCCGATCGTCGACACGATCCTGAAATCTCCTAAATGAGAAATTCACTCTCTTGATTTCTCTTGAAAAGAATAGAATATATTGGTTACTTTGACGGGGCACGTTATTGTCACACATATACACACATAAAGTAGTATTTGTGCACAGTTGTTTGTTGTGGTTTACATTCATAAAAAAAGAGCAGGGGACGGTTAGTGCTGTCAGGACAACACACGATTCACGTGTACGCAACACCTTGGCAAAAAGTAGTTTCCAGGCACAGAAGTGTGTGTGGAAACACTTTTCGAGGCTCAATTCAAAAAATATTTGTATTTCATATCGCTATAGAATAATTTGCAGTATTAATACAATTTCATATAATTTTACAAATTCAATATAACTCTGAGATAAAAATTTTCATATTGAAAAATTGGTAATTTATGATAAGATTGTAAGAAGTAACTTTTTATAATACTAATTCTATGTGACGAAGTATTTCTATTTTGATGCTGGTAATTTGGATTCTTGCGTATAATTTATTTTTTTTCAGGGTTAATTCTAATTGGATAAATTTGAAATTGCAGAATTAAATTTTAGACTTAAACAAAATTAATTTGAATAATATTAGTAAATAATACTTTTAGATTATAGCTGCAATAAAAAGGAATATTTTTGAGTGACATTTGCACTAAAAAGCAACATTTTTAGACAATATTTCACGAGACTGACTCATTTATATTGTCATCTGTCTGAAATTTTTATTCCGAGTACTTGTTAATTCACTAGAAATACGATACAGCTATTTCATGACATTAAAATCAACTTTTATTCGATCATTTAAATAAAAGTTGTAATGAAACTATGCTTAGGTTAATTGAAAGGTTAGGGAAGTAGAAAATTTTTCAACGCATGAATAGGCACGAAGTAGGAGTGAACGAACAACATGTCAATTTCATTTGCTCAAACGCGATGCATGTATAAGCAAACGCTTTGCATCCTAAATTTTCTTTATCGATTTATTATTGCGCTTCGACAATTTTCCTAAGACGTTCAAGTTCGCCTATATTTAGTTTTATAATATTTCGAATTACCGTGTGGTCAAGATGTTTCAATAAAGAAAATTTTAAGGATAAAAGTTAAAATAAAATAAATCAAAAATTAGAAAAATACTTCGAAATACCTCGAAAAACTTATATTTAAATAATATTCTTCTCAGACATTCTTACTTATATTTAAATAACATTCTTCTTAGATCCAATTATGTAGTTTGAAACAAAAATTCTTGAATCACACTACGATACACTTTCACATTTTTCAACATTGAACGATACCCGTTACAACTTCTCTAACAGCGGAACCCTCTTGAAATATATCATTAGTAAAAGTCTATAAGTTACAAGTTACGAGTTATTAATATTAATAAAGTCTTCACTATATAAAATGAAGTAACGAAGTAAATCATTCATTCGACTATCCGGTTTGACGTAAATTGCAAAATTATGAAAGAGAAATATAACCTTCATCTTGTCACTTGCCAATTCACTAACATTGTTAGTTCATAATCTATCGCGCAAGAGGGCTCAGCGATCACTTATTCTCCTCCGATATGACATCATAACTAGCCCTGTCGTGTCAAGCCCTGTCCTGAAGTGCTCCAGCCATTATAAATATTATCATAATTTCGCTCTCAAATAACACGTGGCATCAAGTGTTTCAATAATCTTCTATTATATAATCTACGAATCCAAGTTTCAGTTGTTCATTAAAATATTTTGCAAGTGTTTCAATAATATTCAATTAATTTAGAACCTATAGTTATAACCTATAAACTCAAATGTCTCTAAGTTGTTTATTGAAATATCCCACAACCTCGTCGTACAAAACACGCATTATACCGTACAAAAAAATCTCAACGCAAACACACAAAAACGACATGCCACACGTAAATAGTTACATACATAATAGGTATATCATGTTACTTCTCACAATCTTAATCAACGCAAAAATAACACAAACGTGATCTTCACCTTTGTAGATTCTACGTTTCAGACAATTTGAAACCTCGAAGACAATTGTATACAAACAGTTCTTGAATCGAACCGCGAATGTCATGGTCGAGAAATCTCGTGGAAGACGAGGGCTGGGCACACGAGGCAGTGTTTGCATTTTGTATTGTGCTAAAGCAAACAAAGGATCAAACGGTGACACTGTCGTTTATAATCTCGTTCTGCTAACCGCGTTTCCTCGGATCGTTTAAAAACAGCTACGGGGATGGTTGGTAAAGCATCGTTTCCCGATATCGTCGAAAGAACTGTGCCATGTTGGAGGACCTTAATTTCGAATAATTGCGGAAATTCTCCTCCGTTCGTTGAAAAATTCGTTTTCGATTAAACGTGCCGCGTTCCGCGTTCCGCGTTTCGCACGCGCGAAAACTCTTTGAAAGCACTTCTCTCTGAAAACGTTCTCGGTATGGATTAATTTTGAAAAATTGTGAAAAAGTGGTGAAATGCAGAAAAGTTAAATTGAAGAGTTTTTCATATGGATGGATTCGGCTTGGCTGGCAAAGATTTTTTGAATTTACAAGTCTTCAGGTATGACGCATACATTTTTTATTTATTTTTCTATTTTTGTGTTTGTACGATATACGCTGTTATTAAAAATTTGGGATTGTTTATCTTACAAGGGGCGAATTTAGATTGTTAAATAGAAATTTTAATAATAAAGGGACCCAAATTTTTAGTAGAAAAAACAATAGTGCATGTGTTTGAACTTTTAATATTTTAAATTGTCAAGTGATTAAGTTGCGATAATATTTAAGATTAACAATGAGAAACACATATAAGTTATAAATGAGACAATCCGAGGATAAGCTTTTAAAATATCAGAACTGATTTTAGATATCGTAGTTTTCAAAACATAAATACGTACGTATAAATACGTTATTTTTACGTAAATTACGTAAAAATAAATACTCTCTCATTTACTCTTTCAATTTATTCCTCTCTTTTCTTTGATTAACAATCAATGTCAGTTAATTTGTTACAAAATTAATAGCAGCAGCTTATAAAATGTATTGCATTCTATGTGATTACGTTTAGTTGTATATATTATATTAAAAGTTCGATTAATTTTATTTCTCGTATAAATCTCAACAAATCGTGGATCTTTTCTCGTTCCGGGAGATAATAAATGTATTACGATCGATGTAAAGTTATAATCCCGGCTATCGGGTGCTTATAAAAAGAGAAAGTGCTTCCGTATCATTAGTCGGTTACTCGAAATGATTTAATAATAGCACGAAGGGAATCGATCAAAACGTGAACCCACAGAAGATTCACTAGGATGCTACTATGCAATGTATAAGAAAAATTGCATCGTTTAAATCTCCAATGAAATATATATTTTTTCAGAGATAAAAATATCCTTTATCAAATTATATCGTCGATTTGCCAGAAGAGTGACCGTACTAAATAAAGTAAATTTCCCAAGAGATTAATTTAAAATAGAAAATAATTAATTATTCAATTATTTATTAACGAAACAATTTTGTTTTTTACAATCTAGTTAATATTCTTGTATGTTGTATGTTCTTGTAAAACTTTCTGTTTAGATACACTAAAATAAAATATTGTTTATACATATCTCCTCCATATACTTTACGTCATTCTTGCTTAATATCTATAGCATTTTCTCGTATTATTGTCAGTCAGTATAATTATTACATAATTAAATTGAAACAAATTATATTTTTATAATTTATCTAATTAAATAAATACAGAAATTGTAAAAGGCGTTCACACTTTTATCAAACCGACGATATAATGAAAATAAAGCTTCTTTTGTTCTTCAAAATAAAGAGAACATGTGTTTAAAATGCAATTTTTGTCTAGTTTCTCGAGATACATCCGAAAAATCTTAAATAAGATCCATTCGAGATCTTCAAAATTTTGCACGATGTAGGTTTTAGCAATATCAAGAAAAAAAAGACAAAGAATAATCAAATAGCGAAGAAATAAATCTTGATTCCGTGGCCCATGGTTTATCCACGCGGTTTAACGTGATTTCACCCCCGTCGTTCCATGAGATCCTCCGCGAAAACATTCAGAAAAACGTATGACGAAGTGTGAAGAGCCGCGCCGCTGAATCAACTCTTAAACCGATCTACCACTCGGTGAATAATTCGATCCTTAATCGAGGAAATCGGACGATTAACTATCTTAGGAACACTTAACATGCATCCTTCCAAGAATAAGAACTTTTGAAATTTATTCATCGTCAAATATGAAATTTTCTTAAAGATCTCTCGAAAAATTCTCGAAGACCTCTGATTATTTTTTGTAAAAACTATGGTAATATGTAATATTAATGACTTAGAAGAATTTGTAATAGTTATGAATTACAGAAATCTTTCAATTGTTATTATGAATCAAGAGATTTAGAAATTTCTTTAAATAATTATCAAGAAATGTATAAGAAATCGTAAGTATATTATCAGTAATTTAATAAGAAGTTCAAAGGATATTTATCAATAATGTGCAATTTAATTTCGATTCAGAAAATTCTTTGTTATCTCTGGTAATCTTTGCAAAACGAATAACAAGAAGAACGCTGAGCCAAAAGAATTTAATTACGGATCAAAGAAATCTTGCACTTGTTATGACCGAAACAATCTTAAAGAATCCTTTGGTTACCAACAACTATATAATTTCACGTTATTATGTATATTCCAAAGAAGACTTATTTACAGCTCGAAGAACCTTGTACTTGTGACAAGAATGTGCAATTTAAATATGGGTCAAAGAAATCTTACAATTGTTGTGACCCACGATATTTTAATGAACTCTTCAGTTATCATGTATATAGATAAGTATACATATAATTCTACATTATTATACACCAAAGAAAATTCATATCTAGTCCAGAGAATCTTCCATTTATCAATAACATATAAATTCACGTATTGTGTAATACATAACTTTACGTTTTATATAATCTGGAACTGTTATCTTACCCGTAATACGAAAGAAAAAAAAATGTGGAGGAAAAAGACCGTGGATGAATCTGTTAATATCACGTACCCAGTGAATCCGGTTTAAGAGTGGACGAAGGACACGACACAGAAAGACAGAGAGAGAATGTGTGATCAGCCAGGGTGAAGGAGATTTACTCACGATTATGTTGCACGTTTCGTTGATGCGGCAGGACTGTCGTCGAGGGTGGAAAAGCACGTCGGACCGGCCGCGAATGAGGCTCTCCTCTCTCGACGCGCATCGCGCAGACGTGCCTCTCCAACCCCCTCTGCATTTACGTGTACACACGATAAACGCGGGGAGTAGAAGGAAGATCGCTCAGCGGTTTTCTCGGGGCTGATACAGCGGGACAGAACAACCGAAGGAACGTCAAGGGATCGTATCGCGAATATGCTTGGTCAAACATACACGTGCAACTCCGCGAAATATTCTCGAGCGCAGAAAAAGCGCAAAAGACCTTCAATACTCAATTTTCTTTTTTAACTGGTTTAGGGTTGAATATTATGACTCGACGGTGGATGCTTTTACTTATGAATACAACTAAATAAAGTGGAATTTAGGGAGAAAGTTGTTTCGTGGAAAGGATAGATCCTAGTTTGAACGATGGTGGAGGATAGGTGAAATTTTTCTTTTTTTTTTTTTTTTTGTTTTCTTTTTTGCTGACTTGTTAGAGTTGAATAGAAATTCTTATTCTTGTAGATATAATTAAAAGGATATATTATGTTATATTATAAATTTTGCAAACGTGAAGTTATTTTGAATGCAGGATGAAAAGCAAAAAATGTCCCAGTTCAGAAGCTTATTTTTCAATTTTGCAAATGAGAATAATTATTCTAAACATTGGAGTGGAACTTGTGTTTTAATACAGAATATGATAAAGATTATTTGTTGGAATTTATGTACAAACGAATATCTTCAAATTTTCAAACAAAAATTGGAAAGATGATATTTGCAATGAAATCATCACTTTATACAGTGGGATATATAATATCATTACATATTATTGGATACAGAATTGAAATAGTAATATAAATTTAAAAGTATATATTCGAATTCGTACAAAATAGAGAATTTAGAATAACACGAGAGTTGAGAAAGTTAATTTTTTAAGAATCTTTAATAAAAAAAACTGTTCAATTTATATCGCTTAACTATTAGAGAAGGGATTAAGACAGTTTTTAAATCATAATATTCTTATTAAATATTACAATCTCATTAGGTAAAATAATGACAGTTCCATTCCAGGAAATAGTTCATTTCTAAAGCCAATTTCCACAGATATTTCAAGATTGATGATTCTTAAAGCTTGTCACCCTTCTATTTAAATCTGAATAATTATAATATCCAATGAAATTCAAAAAGTTACTCGAAGCTAGAATTTGTTAAATCCTGTTACTATACCCAAGACAAGGTAACATGGCATGCTACATGTATAAGATGGCGTGTAACATCTTGCGCGACGACGCGACGTGGAGAAATACGTGCGATGGAAGAACATTTCCGCAGATTTGCTGCTCGATGTTCAAGGGAATCGTAGTGAAATTTGGGCGAGTGACCGTGAGGAATCGGAACGCAGGTTTTAAAGGGCGTTTCTGTTTTAAAAATCCTTTCGGAGAACTCCTGAAAAATATAAAGCAGAATTCGAGTTACTTCGTTGCGCGCACGAAGAAAGCAACGTTTATTATCCGGTGGATTTTTGTCGCAAACGGTTTATGCGTTGAAAGTACCTTACGTTTTCTATCTATAGTTTCCTGGCTACATTTTTCTTTACGAAATTTCTTTCAGGACAGCGTCAAAACAATTGAAAGATCGTAATAAGGTTCGTGAAAAATATGCGTGGGTTTTGGGGATAAACCGTTTTCTACTGTACAATTATTTTTCTATGAGAATAAAATTGATAAATCTCTTTATGAGAATGAAGATTTCAGAAAAGTTTTGAAACAAAATATTGCAAAATTATAGTAAGATTCGTGAAAGAGAAGCCTATTTCTTAGGAATGTTCTTCTCTTTTGTTTCGCGCTTTGCAATACTTTCTGATAATTCAGTTGAAAAATGTTTCAACAATAAATAATTCTTTTTACTAAATATACATGGGGTTAAAAGACGTAATCAATAAAAGCTTGATTTGTAATAAAAACATGATGAAACGTAGCAATCTACTTCCGTTATTTCTGTAAACGAAGGGGAAAGTTATAGGAGTTCGAAAACTTTCATGTTGAATGTGTTGATTCGTAAAGGGAAGAAAAATCAATGAACCTGTCAATTATTCAGCCGGTTGCAATAAAAAGAAACATCGTGATCGTGGGATACTACTGGATGTTTTTACTCTTACTTCTTCTCCGAAATGACATCACTAAGTCTTCCCTTGTACGTGGGTATCCGGCCCAATTTTACTGCTCTACTCAAGACCCCTAACACACTGGCTTTTCCCAAAATTTACTTTTTCTCCTGACAAATACATACAGTTTAATTTAGAAAGAGGATAGAATATAGAATAAGGTCTGCATTCTTTAAATCAAGAATTCTCTTTAAAAATGTATATTGTTTATTTCATAAATATCATTGTATTTACTATAACTTGAGAAAATTAATAGCACTCTATGAGCAAAGAAAATTAGCTTGATAATCACAATTTTTGTTAAAGATTAATTACTTTCTACATAAAAAGAATATTTTTCTTCTAATTAAACATAATTTACGTATAATAATTGCATATATGGATATAATAATTATACATTTATTAACGTTTATACGATAAAACTATAGAAAAAGGACTTTTACATTAATTTCGCTAATATTTGTGTGTTATACGAAGGGTCCTGAGTAAAATGCACTTTGTCCGAGGCCTGGGATAATCAAAAGTTACGAGAGAAAGAAAATTGAATATATTACGTTACATTTGGTCTAATATAAGTTATTTTTCTTATACGATATTGACCTTATTCTAGGCAATAAGTCAGTGTTTATATTCATTAGTCCTAACCTTTGTTTCTGTGTGTGGCCTCTAATACTCTCAGTGTGATGTTATTTGTTCTTAGTGTACCTTCAGATTTTTGTTCCTTTGTACGAGCTTTGAGCACAATGAGTTCATACAAATTTTATTCTTCTTTATTTCGATTACTCTTACGCAACTTGAAAGCATGATTATAAAAATGTAAGACGTAACGCACAAATTTTACCTAATCTGATCGAACCTAATTTTTTTGCCAATAATTTTATTATTTTCTATAGAAAAAATATCAAAATCTGTGACAAGAACTCAATAGCGAAACCATTTTTCTATAGCTTTACATCTAAATACATCTAGATAATTGTAACATCGTAACGTTATATATATTTTGTGGCAAAATTTCTCTGCTCCGAATACTGATCTTAATCTTTTTTCCTTTTTGATAATTAAATGAAGAATCCTCGAGAAACTGTCCGTCTGTTCGAGACAGAATCTCAATTTTCAATTTTTGGTTTTCGTGTCTTCTTTTAAACTGCAGATTCACTGAAATAACTTTTAAGAAAGTTACAGGTAAAAAGAAAATATAATGCTGGATACAACGAAAAATATGAAAGAATTGAAGAAAATGCTCATAAAACTTAAGAACAGGGAGACAATAGACATTCAGACGTGGATAATAATAATATGCGTATCGATCGGACGATGAAAATTGTATATCATTAGATATTCGGTCAGCTTATTACCTATAAATTCCATCTATAACTTCCTTAATCGAAGAAACTTTCTACCCCTGTACGTGATAGAAATCCGTCAGAAAGATAAGATAAGAGTACAACTTCTAATGAAATGTTTATGGAAAATCTAACTACATACTTCTAGAATTTAACCGAAACTATAATTCCTCGCGAAGATATCTGATCTACTTGTACGACAGAAATGTATCGTGTTTTTAATGATACGATTTTTTAATTTTTTAATTTGTCGACATAATCCCTTTATTTCATTTTGTTTTTGTCGTACTTCAAGATGATTTATGATAAAATAGGAATTGTTAATCGATATTAAATTATTTGAAAATACGATTCTTATCTTACTTAACATTACATTTAAATCGCCTTTACAATACGGACTTCAGTTAACTATAAAATAACAATTATTTTCTCAACAAAATACACAAGTGCAAAAATTTCTACGTTTGTTTAAACATCGAAGTATCCAATGTTCGAAGATAATTTTATCCGAATTTTATTATTTACGTAATAATATATCTTCTCTGATTAAATAACTGAGATATTTAAAAACATGAAAACATCACCCATCTCATCGTTTCTCGCTTTCTTTTCTCTTTAGCTTTATTCTACTCGAAAGATACTTCCTCCAATAGAAATCTGAGTATTTTCAAGATGGTTACAGAACTAAAAAATTCGATTCAAAAATAAATGGCCCTGCGGAGGAAAGGAAGACTCTTTTTCGTGGTTTTATCTGTTCCTTTATATTTCCAAGGGTTGTACAACGTGTCAAAGATGAAAAGCATAGATCTCAAGTACTTCTTCATGCAAGTTTCATTTAACTGCACCTACGGTATTCTTTATCTCGCGAACATATTTTCGAAGGATAGTATTTCGTTGAAGTATTCGGTTGAAATATTTTAAGAAACGTTGTCGTGTACGAAACTTCCTATTCTCTTTCTTGCTTCATCATATTTAATGTTAAAGGTAAAATATCTCGCAGCAACAATATCGCTTAGATATGTATTTCGTACGGTCTCAAACGCGAATGAAATGAATTCTTTCTTCTACCCTTCGCGTCGCCACTGAAAAATCGTGTATCGTTGAATAGCAAACGAATATGATACAAAGCATCAAAGATTCACTGAAAAACTACGGCTACGTGTTCGACGCTTCAAAATTCGAGGATAAAAACAAAGCAATAAATGGAAGAAAGATGAAACTTTTAACGAACATAAGAAATTGAGGTGGCTGTAGAGTGCCAGGGTGTTTAAAGGATTTGATGCGTACAGCCAGTGTTGTTAATATTAATCTCTTATATATATATATATATATAATATTCTATATATATAATCTAAATTATAACTTCTCTAGGGAATAACTATAATCTAACTGGAGAAATACTGGCACATGTATCAGGATTGAGAGATATAGAAGCGAGAATTTAGTTAATCATGATTTCGACCTCCTGAAAGCATCATCAATTTAATTTCACAGTTAATTAACAAGAAATGGTAATTTCGAATTATATTCAGAGCGCCGGTTTATGAAAAATAATAGTAGTCTAACTTTGTCGTTTAACAACAGAGAAATGTTTATTCGTCGTTAAATACCGAATGTCTCGATGATAGTGATTATTCTAGTTAGGAATCGCATAACTTTTTCTACATATTTTTCTTCCTGTTAAGAGTATATTATGTTACATTTGCGAAAATTCAGATCAATTTGTTTGAAATCGATTTATCTCGATTAATTTTTAATCCCTTGGTCCTGAAAACTTTTAATTAAAAAACGCCTCAGGCAACAGATTAATGATAAATTAATAAAAAATCGATCAACGAACTAATAATTGCCAAAGGAAGACATTTTCCATAGTCCCGAAAAAAAGAACACACTTAACCCTGAAATGTTTAAAAACATAATTAAACAACGTAAAGATCGACGTCCAATATCCTGAAACAGTGTGATAAAGAAACTTCGCCAAATTGCATGCAATGTTTATAATGTATCGTCCTGGAAACGCATAAGAAAGTGTCCTGACCTGATAAACACTCCATTTGGTCCTCTAATTAAAAAGTTGTACAGGACACAGCCGGTGCAACGTCTTCGCGGCGCTCTTGAATCTTTCATGCGTCACAGGATACGCTCCATTACGAGAGCAGATGTTCCACCTGCGCCCCAAAAAAAAGCGAATATCAACGGAAAAACAAGGTTGTTCCCTCGTGAACGGCCACTCCAAGAAGATTGATGGCTGCTTGGAACACAAAACGATTGCTCCTTTCTACAACCCAAACGTCATGGTTACTGTTGCTTTGCATCTGACGATGTTAACTATACCAGTGTGATCTCTTGGTGGTTGATCCTTTTTTTGAGTTTATGATTTATTTCGAAGTTTCGCGCAGGTAATAAAAAAGACCAAATTTTTGGCGACTTAACTTTCCTTTTATTGTATTTCTTAATCGATATATATATATATATATCGTGAATATTTTATAGATATTCATATTTTATGAGCACACCGTGCTTTTATACGACGTTGACTTTTGTCTTTTTTAAATGGGAACTGACAGAAGAAATACGAGCGGACGTAAAAACCATAATACCGATTATAATTCTAATCGATACTCATTACAATAGGAGCAGAACGTACGAAGAAGCAAAAACGCTAACTATACTTTTCTTGCTATGAAAGAATAAAGGAAGAAAAAGAAAATAAACGGAGACAAAATGGGCGAGCAAAGAGAAAGGAAAAATGAACGAGCGTCTGTCATTAGCTAAAGATGAAATCGGCGTGTCTGCTGCCGATGATCATCGAAACATACGTAACGTAACGTAAGAAGAGAAAAATACAGAAAGGAAGATAAACAAAAATATGTTTTCTTTACCGTGCCATTGTGAAAAAAGGAAAAGGATAAAGAGATTAATCACGAAAGGAGGAAATAATTATTCGATATTGCTCGCAATAAGACACATTCTTGTGAAAGATATAATTTTGAGATAAAAAGATAATTTTATCCAAAAAACTGCATCATTGGATAAATTACTAAATTGTATAAGAAAGTTCGTTTGGCTTCTGGTAATACATTTTGAATACTATTATAAAATCATTACTTCGAGTGGACATGAGAATAATACGAATAAATATTAATTATAATTGCATCATTTAATGATAAGAATAAAGGCAAAACGGATATTATGAGTTAATATTTTAATGAAAGAGTTATTCATCAATATATACATGAGATTATTGACTTCTTTCGTGACACAGCGAAAATTATTGTTAATTTTGCTCGAGTTTACAATATTTCAGATTATTCAGATTATTGAAATAGTTTATTAATATTGAAATATCGTTTGTTTTAATATCTGGAAATATCTTTCACAAGTAATCATTAAATAATTAGAAAAACGCAGGGATATCGACAATTTTTTACGAAAAAGCTTCGTTACACATATTCTTTTCTTTTTTTTAATTCTCATGATGATTAAGCTAAAGAAAATGAGAGACTGAAAAGGAAAATTATTTCATCATACTAATGCAGTGTGCAGAGGAAAGAAAAATACGAGAGGAATGAAACAAAAGTGGCTGGTGATTCGAAATCCTTGGCTGATAGTTGTTAGGAAAAAGAGGAGGAGATAAGTAAGTTAGAATGGAGGATAATAAAAACGGAAGAACTCGAAGTAACGAGTAACCTCGAACTAATTTAACGCAGGTGACGCTAAGCTTTTAATCATTGAAACAGAGACAGGAGAAATAGCGGTGGAAAAGGAGCAATCTCGTAACAAGAATTAAGCCAAAAGACGAACATATGTATTCCATTAATAGTGAACTTTCAGTGAACTGAGATTAACGACGTTTTTATCAAAATAATAAAGGAAATCAAAACTATTAGGCGAGGCTAAGCTATTGGATATTTAAATTAATTCGTCGATGATTCGGTAAAATCTAATTCCCAGTAACTGGACTGAAGATATTTATGCAACTTTATATTTCTACGAACAGAGGTAAAAGTAGAATTTAAACACAGATTTATTTCATCTGTTACAAATTATAACGAGTACGAGTGCTTTCTGTATTTTATATATTTTTGCATATCATGACCTGTGTATTTTTCTACCTTTAAATTTCGCGTAAATATATAAAAATTCACGATCTATGTATAGTATACATACAAAGTATACACGAACGATGAATGATGGGAAGTTTCCTATAGTGAGTGTTGAAATACTTTCGTGAATCGCTTCATGTATGTATATACCACTCTAGTGAAATAAATAAACTTCGCTAGAAGAATTCGCTCACGGTTGCGAATTTTACTTTAGAAAAATGGAAAATGTTGGAAACGTTGAGCGATTCTCCATAGAATTCGATAGACAAAAACTGTAGAGGAATCTAGAGTAAAAGGCAGAGAGAGTAGAGGCGAGAGATACAAACTCAGGCTTTGGGTAATGATTACTCCAGCAAGCTCATGGGGGATTTTAATAAGGAAACGAGAGCTTATTCATATACCTTCATGGCGCAAGCGCCAGAAAGCCACCTGTAGCCCCAGCTTCCAATCAATACATCACAGACGCATATCGTGCAGCTTTCCAGGTAGCAATGTGCATACATGTATATACGTAAGCAGGTACGGATCCATTCTACGAAGCCAGAAATCGCCTGTTGCTGTTGTCCACGTTCTACCAACCATAGTGATTTCGATTGCGATCATTTCAACTCCCTCAGACATCTCCGATTTCTCAAAAGCAGCTGGAAGGAATTGGATCCATACATTGACAATTTCGCTTTCTACGACCATCCACGATATGATCCATAGTCATATTCCAGCAAATCAATGTAGGTCACCGTTTAAAATCGGTCGTATCGAATATTACAACTTCGAAAGTAAATACAGTACGTTCTCTCCCTTTCTCTCCCTCTGTTTGTCTGTCTGTCTCTTTCTCTCTCATATTCTTTCGTTCTTTACGAATGTTGTAATGCTATTCAGTACTTGCTAATCCCTTTCCTGCAGAAAAAAGGCAGCTTGTCCTTGCTCAATGTTTAATCGATATTTTCCTGTTACTACCGAAAGGCAATAATGGGAATTGTTGTATTAATCGTCGAATTTGAGAGTATTAAAGTTCATCGCAGAGTCAAATATAAGCTTCTTAACGCCTCTAATATATGTATATCATTATAGCCTAATATCAGTTGACTTTATACGGTAAAGCCATTACCTATTCTGCGCTTTAGAGTTGCTAACAATTTTTTCAGAAAATAATAAAAGCTATTTAACTGAAAATTGTAAAATTCTAAAAAGGGAGTCTACAACCTTGTAACTTCTCAGTTCATCGATATTGCTGTGAATTATTGTGCAACAGTGCCCTGATTTTTATATTCTACCATAAGCGTAATACATCGTCTGCGTAATTATGTAAACGTCTACCCGATCGTGCTACGAATCTCAAGTTTGTATTCTTAGGATTTCATTTTCTTAATTCGTATGCTAAGAGATTAATTTTATTATCAGAATTCTTGGTACTAGCCAATGTTAATATCGGAAAATAACACGATTAGTTTAATGTTTCAGGATTGAAAAGATCAATATAGAATTGCTTCGATAGAATTGGTCAATTTGATTTCAATGTGTATCTCTATATCATATAATATTAAAAAAATTAATAAATATAGCAAATGAAAAAAATTCACGCTGCGTAGAACTTCGAAACTTCTGAAATCAACGCGTGAATGAATCATAAATATTGAAGGATTCATAAGAGGATTGCGCTACATGCATTTATCGTTCGCGAAACAGCTTAATGGAAACATTACTTGGATTCGTGTAGTATCAGTGGAGCATTTATAATATATGATTATATCCTGTCTATAATCAGACAAGTGATAATTATATGCGTTGCCCGATGGAATGAGAGAGACAACGGTTTCGATGAAAAATTCGTTATACCGATAGGTTCCTATTTACGGGACGAAATTTATCAAAACCTCACCGCGTAAAACCGTTTTAATGATAATATGATTTATGGATCAGCGCAGAATAAATTGAAAAATAAAGCGAAAGGGAAAACAGCGTTACCGCGTATCGAATGTGTTTCACGCGTGTTTTCGTATGAAAAAATAAAAATCGTTTCATCGACGATGAAATAATTAATCGAGTCGTGAAAGCTATGTTTTTATCCGCGTAGAAATCAATAACAGCGAAGAAAGTCTCGTTTATACTGTGAGTTCGCTCTTAAAAGGATTTTGCAGGATCGAAAGAAAAACTACGACGAATCGGTCTTCTTTTCTACCTATACAGTTAGCCTTTATCTCTCACAAATATTTCACTTCACGTATAATCTAAGTTTACGAGACTTCTTTATTAAATCACTCAAAATGCTTCAAAAGGAATTCTTCGTACTACTGGTGATAACCATTTTTATTCATATTTCAAATACATTTCTTTAAGAACGCTGTGTATTATATGTATAGTATAATAAACGAACTCTAATTTCAATCCATTCATCCACATACAAATCTTTAAAACGTTCGAAGGTATCCTCTTCGTGATATATCTTTGAAATTGTTGACGTACGTATGGTAAGGTAAATATTTCGTAGAACAGACTATACGCTGAACGACTTTTAAAACGACTCATGAAGGGGTAGTCAATTCAACCCAGCCCGTAATACAACAACCCCTCGATGTTCGTGAAGAAAATTTTGCACGAGATCGTTTTCTTTTTTCACAGCTCCCTTAAGGTTCTACCCTAGCCTCTTTGTTAGCCTCATCTTCGCGTAGATCGACATCACTGCCGGTCGGATGTGTTCATAATGGAAATATGACAGAATCAGCGATCAGGATCTCGAATGTCATCTCGACGATGTTCAGAGAAAAGCTCAGAAATAATCTGTGCGCTCTTGGATTTACGTCGTTTCAAGACTTCATGGTTCTCCTTGGTACTTCTAACTCTGAAATTGTCAGAAGTACCTACACACATCATAAGTGTATAAATCTTTCATTTGTTTCAAAATATAAGCGGATCGATAGTTTATAGATTTTCATACATTCCAGTGACTAATTTAATATCTATTCGAATGTTCTGATTCATAATATTTGGATCTTTGGATTTTTCGATTGGTTACTTTTTTTCAAAATGTTTGATACGGCAGAGTTCAAAGGACTTAGGACACCTTTCATTTTGAACAAAATTTCAGTATCTAATTAAATATCATTAATACGAGCATCTACGCGTAATAATAAGTGTAGAGGAAGAATTTTAAGTTAGTATCTGCGGGACAAGCCAATGTATATTACACAGATAAACTCTCTAAGGAGTTAAAGTTACCACATACGTTCTATAGTTCTATGGTAGACATCTATGAAAGAGTTGTACAATGACGCGCGTAAAATCGACTAACGATTTATCACGGTCATTTTTCACTTAGAGATGAAAGTTTCTATTGACTGGTTAGCTCGATAAATGAGTGATATATGGGGGGCAGATTAATGGAGTTTCCAGATTTTTCTTATTCGTTGTAAAATAAGTTGTTTAAATAAATTACACCTGGCTAGATTTTTCCGTGTGAAAGGTCGGTCTTTTACATCGAATCTTGATTACCTCAACACGTTCGATGTCGATGACTTTGAACAAAACTCTTCAAAATAAGCAACAACTTGTTTGCATTTATGATAAAAAAAAATAAGTGAAACTAGTCGATATAAAAATAAAAAGGATCGCTTTGGACAATTTTTATTCAAAAATAAGTCGTAACGTTATGTAATCGAGCAACCGTAATAATTTTGGTGTCGTACGTCCACGTAACATAACGTGTACGTTATCCGAGTAAAATAGCGTTTTAGTTAAAACTTCATAAAGATAAACACACAAAAAGGTAATTATATCTGTTTCAAGAATGAGACAGTTATATAACGTATGTATGACAGGAATAAACGTTATTCATATTTGTAGGCCAAAACCAACAAAATATGACACACACGCAAAATATAAAAATTTTAATAAAATATGTAGATATGTTGATATATATAGTTAAACGAAAAAAATTGTTTAAAGTAATATAAATCATACGTGACGAAAATTTTTTAGATGCTCTCCCAAATATAAATATTATCTCTGCAGTCACTGTTTTGTTGACTGTTGTCTGAAAATTGTCTGAAAATACTGATGATGTTACGTCGTGCCAGATGGGCCGTGTGACGTAACTCTGGATCTGACCGTCAAGGCCCCACATACCGTAATTCCGACTTCAATAGACCTAAGGACCCACCATAAATCTAAGCTTCTAGTTTAGCCTTTAACATTATGTTTAATCCTGCTAAGGTTTCGGGTTATAGCTGGTTCTTAAAATAGTCCTTAGGTTTATTATACGCTCTCAAGAATCACTGAGAAATCGAGTATTTGCATAACGGAAAAGCTGGGTTTTTCCAGAAACTACGTCACGCACAAACAACGGGGATAGTTACCCTCTCTCTTCTATTACAAAACAATACAATCGAACCTTCCTCCGTGATTACATGAGAGCAGACAGACAATTGTTGATCTTCTGGCTCACGTTCTGTAACCATTGAATTCTCTGTGTCCATAGTGTATAGTAAATTGTTAGAAATACATATATTTTAGATTCTGTTACCGTGGTGTTGTATCAAACCAACCACCCCAATTATCTTAACTGAAATCAAGGGATCGATCAAATCGTGGCGTCGATTACTATAATCGTAGCGGGAATTAACGACTCCCGTTGACGTGATATCTCGCGAATGCGTCTCCCCGCGATTGGTCGAAAAAACAGATGATATACATGTGTTGTCATGCGACAAGATACTGCATGGCATATATGCTATGCCACCGGTCTCGGATGAGTTAAATAAATGCTGTTTATTTTTAATATTATACGATTGCATAATAATATATTAATTTAATACTGTCTAATTATTAGGTATTTTCTACTCTCCTGTTTCCAATTAGTAGATCTAATTACATGAGAACATTCGCAGCCTAGTAATCAGTTAATAAATTATTTTACAAAATTGCCACAATGTTTCGAATGAATATCCGGTAAAACAAAGTCAAAAAATAGTTCATTCATTGCCTACCCTGTATACGTGATACGATGCAACCTTCTTGGCAGCCTTTACTTTATTAATAAAACCGCGTGTGCGCTGTATAATTAAAGTAAAACGTAAACATTGATAGCGTCGTCGACGAGAACTGTGGCGACGGCTCCTGTAAAATTTTCACAGTCGTGTTTGCTATTTGTGCAAACCAAACGCGAGTACAAATCGTTGAAACGACGACGGAGATAGGACTTTTAATGTTTTAAGCTGATGTAATAACAGTGTAGCGAACAACGGAATTCGACGGAAACCGAATTCTTAGAAAAATATTTTCCTTTAATCGAACCCCCTGCTATGTATATTTAAAAAATTCAACTTTACTTGGTGATAAAATTCTTTCGCTCTTTTTAGTTAAAAAATGGGATATACGAAGATTGAGAAGGAATTTTATGAGAAAAAGATCGATGGAGAATTGAACATTTTTGTTCGAATTTAATAATTTTACGTTTGGCCAAATCATCAAATCCTATTCATTCTAATAACGATATTTGTAAGATTATTTTTCGTAGGTACACATTTCCCTATTTAGAATTTAATTAAATTTATAATTATTATGCCTTTTTTATTAATGTTCAAATTTGTGTACTTTAACGCAAATTACATTGAAAGGAGGAGAATTTTGTAGTAAAAAAAAATGGGTCAAGATAGAATTAGTTTATTTAGAATAACAGATCTTGCAATTTATGATTTTAAGATAATTTCTTCGGTTAAAAAGTATTAGATTAAAGCTGATAAAAGCTATTATATGAAAATCAAGGAAAATAGAAACACAAGAAAATTTCTTTCCATCAATAATTGAACTATGTAATGCAATACAGTAGTCTCGCTAATGACCCAAAAAGATTCGTGCTTCTCCTGACAAATAAGTTAAATTAAATTAAAGTAAATTAAAAAAGTATTATCTATAGAATCGTTCGGTATACTGTCAGAAGATCATATTAAAATAAGTAGAAAATTACTGTTCTCTCTCATGAAAAAAATGTAATGGTACTTTATAGAATTCTAATGAACTTCTCGACCTACTTGCGAATATTCAACCTACACAATTTCTCTTCAATTCATCATGTTGGCCGATATGCACCCGTTTATAGATTAAAGAGAAAGCTTCTTTATGCAGGTTTACACATCACACGTTGGTTTCATATTGAAAGAGTATGTAATTTCCGTCTCTGTCCTTTTCCTTTTCCAATGTGACCCCTGAAATAATAAAACATTCATTAAGAATCTTATTACCGAAGTGTAATCATTCAACAATTATACTTTAACAACTCCTTTAACTATTTTTACAATTTCTATGACAACTTTGTTATTTTTATGCTGTATCTTTACATATAGGATATTGAAATAGCAAAGTCTAAGGTTTTAATCGTCTGCATATAGCGTTCCGTGAGAAGATTAAAAATAAAAAATTATATTATTATGCTGTATTAAAAGAGCATTGCATAAATTATAAATAAAAGTATAATTAACGGGAGAGACATAGGGGAAACACGAAACATCATGTTCATTTCACAATTTGAATATAACATTCGCATATATGAATTATGAATTAAATGTTACTGCCTTGTTTCATATTGTATGACATACAAACGTTTCTTACTCAACTACGTGATAATAAATTCAATTTTCTCTGTACATTTCAGATTTCCTTTCAAACTTTATCAATACAATCATGATAATCCTGTCTCATTACAGTGATATTAAAATTTCAAAGAAATTTCACATAACATAATAATATATTTATAAATTGTTCCTATAGGCGTTCAAATGTTGTTATGAGCTACTGTAATTCCATTTTCTAAGATTATCGTATCCTCTCTTAGCAATCACTTTTAAAATTCTCTTTCGTCTGCCACTATAAATTGCGTGTTTATTCAATTTCGATCCTTGCCTGTACCAAAACCGCATACATATCCCAAGGTGTGCATATAAAAGCAAATATTCACCGTGGCTTGATGTACGACACTCAAAGTATCAACGAAGATGGGATATAGAATCGAACGTCGCAATATCTGCTTTAGCCACCATTGAGAACCATGCATACGAACTTTTATGCTTTCAGATTCTAATATCGGTCACGGATGATTCCACGGAAAAAGATAAAATTAGAATATGACGTTTGTCCTTCCTAGAGAATTGATACGTTTGAAATATTAGTACTATTTCGCGTAAATTTTCACAAACATTGAACGCTTCCATCGAATCTCCTTTCTCGAATTTCTTTTTTTCATACGTTATATCGAAATGCAACCTTTTTTCTTTTTTTTTCTTTTCTAAGTTGTCGAAAGGATATTTTACTGTTTACAGTAAATTATCCAATTCTTCGATCCAATGAGAGAGAAACAAATGGAACGACGGGTAAACAGCAAAAAAGACTACGCAGAATAATCTTTGAAGCAAATTTAACTCATGCTTTTTATATTTCTCGCGATAGAAAAATATAAAAAGGATGATATACGCCAGCGGACAAAAAGATATGTAAAAAACTTTCAAAAACAAAACTCAAAAATTTGAAAAATCAAACATTTCGAAGAATATTTTTTCATCCAATTAAACTTCCAACATGTGAAATAAAGTCATTCTTTGCTGGAACAGGAAAGAAACAAAAAAGACGACATGTCACTGAACAAAATGGGGTGCGATAGAATTCCAAGAAATAAAGAAAAATATAAATTGTACAAATACAATAAACAAAAATATGTTTCTACAACCAATTGAACTTGCAAGATTCGAAACCAAATACACACACGAGCACACTACATATTTGTGTTATATTTCTCGTCTCAATAAAAGAGGAACGAAATGATTGAACAAAAGCGTCTGTATAATATTTGTGCCAAACAAAACCTAACAATTTTTAGGGTTGAGAATAGATAAAAATATTTCTTTAATAAATTAATACTTAAATTATTGATAATCGTATTATGAAACTTGTAGACTTTTTTTTACTGAGGAAACTAACATCAAACTTACCTTATCAAATATCATTCAAATATAATAATGATTTGCATATATATAGGTTCTTAGCCTGCTTATGGTTTACATACACCTATTCTACCTACGGTTTACGTAGATTCAGTTCAACCAGAGGAATCAAAATAAATTGCCTCTGAGACGAACAAGTTAACCTAACCCAACTTAGAAAGACTGACTGCGTCGAATAAAAGCTCATGTCAAAACAATATGCCACCAAAAAAGGCACACGAACGTTACGATCACTCGACTCTACCGCACAGAGCTAAACTTCGATCGAATGGAAATAAAACAACGAGAAAATCGACTAACCAAAAAAAAAAAAGAGAGAAAAAGGAATAGTCATCCACATAGAATAACGCACAATGCTTCGTTAAGATACAACAGAAATCGTACGAGCCTGTTACACGCGATATCGCGCTGTAACATCTCGATATCTATCCAGTTGGAGATTGATACCGATGGGATCAAAACTTTCAAGCGTTCTAAGCTTCGAATCACGTTATAAGCGACTTTTTCGTTACATAGACATATTCGAAACTTAGAAATCTTGAAAGTTTTCCTGAATCTTGAAAATGTGGAACGTCTTAGACTTAAGCCTAAAAAAAACTTGGAAGTCTTGGAATTCTTGGGGATATCTTGTGAGGATGATTTCTATATTGAGGAAGTATAGAGCGCGGATTTTCTTTTCTTTTTCTTTTCTTTTTCTTATTTCCGTCCCTGTCATGTATGGTATATCACGCCATATGAGCGAGCGTGCGTGCGTGCAATTGTGATTCTATATAATCCAGTCGAGTTTTTCTATTCGATTCACTTATTACACGCGATACATTAACATATTCGTCGTATAAAGACACTCTGAATTATTATTTCAAGGCTCAGCATGTCTTAAAAGCCTTGATAAGTTTCTCTCAAATTCTTGAGAGTTTCGTTTGTAGTACACGTTACGAGCACGTAAATGGTGGACCACGATGCAGAAACGGGCATTGTTAACCGCGTTAATATCCGTTTCCAGGGGCAGTCGCGCGAGGTCCACCGTTCTACCGTGCTACTTGATGACGAGGGAAGGGTCTATATCTAAATATAACGTTCTGGGAAGGGCTCGTCGGTTTGCGCGGAGCGAACCTGGATAATATCGATTTTTCCCGTCTCTGTACGCCTCTACCAGGCGAGCTTTCGGCTCTCTGCTTATCTACCGTAGATAGCAGTATTTTACCGTGGTCTCTGCTCGAGTTCTGGCGGCGATCCAGCCCTAATAACAACATACGGTAATTATAACCAGACGATTTATTACCGGTTCTCGCGTTTTATGTACGCGAGCCACGATTTGATAAGGTGTCCTCCTCCTTTTGATTTAAATTTCTGAGCTACGTGCGTGCACGTTGTCGCAAGCAGTTGCGAAAGGGAGAAGGCTATGGAAGTCACAGAAACCTGATATACGTCCTCCACTTCCGGTGATGCTAACAAATGGCTTCCGGGAGAGTAGGCGCTGCGGTGTTATGAAAATATTGCCACTGTGCCGGTTCTAATCGATTTCTTCCCTTTTTCTTTCGAAAGGTGCTTCCTTAATCAGGGTTTCGGACAGTTGGAAGTATTTCGCGGATTTCTTATTGAGAAATTGAAGTTAGGCTAATTTTATTAACTTTATCGATTTTGAGAAATTGTGGAAAGGGAATGGCTAGATCGCTGGGTAAATCTTGTAAGTTGAAATGTTTATTTTCTTTTTGGTGAGAAAATTGAACTATGAGACAATTATAGAAAATACATAGAGAGGTTGAGTTTAGTTTAAAATATTATTATACCTTGAAGGATGGAAATATAAAAAAGATCGATAAAATGTCTGCTTGATCGCAAAACTTTTTCTAAAATGTATCTGACGTTTGACTTTTGTATACCTTCAAAGGTAACTACGACGTTTAAAGTAAAAATGTCTAATAAACTATCTTATTTATCGACCCTGTTTCATCGAGTAATTTGTCTTAACATATTTTCATTGAAACTTTTCTTCTTTTCTTGACACATACTTTTCTACTAAAAATTTTACGCTTTGCGATTAACGTATACACTGAAATTATACTTCTCTAAAACTTCATTAAAAAATCAATTCAAAACAAACGAATAATACACCTTACAATTCGTCTATACGCTTAATTTATACGCCTTGAAACTAATTTGAAACAACGTTTCATTCTTCGTGGCTTAATAAATCCCGCCATTTAATTTGTATTTCGTACGCTTTTGCAAATGCTGCCAACGGAAAATCCGGGAAGCATTTCATCGAACACACGTCGATAAATAAATTTCCATCCTCTAGAATGCTTCTACACCAATTAAACTCAAATTCTCCCTGCGAATATTAATTATAAAAGTATTAATCACTGTCTTAGTTCTTTTTTCGCCCAACTAAAACTAACAAACTGTTAACGAGCATATTTACATTACAACATTATCAACCACTCTCTTATCTATTCTCAACAATCAGCATTGTAATTAAACGAAAATATACTTTAATCGATTTATCCATCATTAATCATTCGATAAAAAAAGCGAAAAATCCAGCTAAATAATTATTAGCAATTATATTTATCGACTTGTTATTTAAGCAATTAAGTCAATCAATATATAAGATATCAAGTTGACAGGTCATTAATATTAAGACAGTAGAATTATTTTTCATCTTTACGTAAAGAGTAAATATACCTAACCGATATGAAATTTCGCTGTAATTTCTCTCTGTGCATACAGGGTGTTGAAAAAATAAAGTGCAAATTTTTATGATTTCCTTATTGTGAACTACTTATTGATAATATCAAGAAATTAACACGGAATCAAATTCAAACGAAGCAAAATTTTTTTTTTTTGGATAGAGCGTAACTTTATACTATGTACACACAGATTTATTTTGTAATTTGATCTCTGCTTAAAACCTGTTGTATCGCCCTTGGATACAAGGTCACCCTTCCCTTCTTGGACCAAACAAAGTTTCTCATACATTCTTCTGAAAAGTACTAGTATTACAACTGCAACTTACGTTTTTAAATATCATCAATTACAGTTTCAATACTACCAGAAAATAATTCTATGATTGAAATATCTATTTACTTAAGGAAGACATTGTTTCATTTGAAATCCTAACACGCTGCAAACTTCAGAAAGGTCAAGTACAACTACTCGCGACAATAAATCATTTTTTGAATAATCGTAAATAATATATATGTATGTATATTAATATTCGATAAAAACAAGAATTCTAAATAAAAATATAATAATTTCTTTCAATGCCCATTTTTGTTCAGCAATTTTTCTTACACAGGCCAATTCCCAAATTTTCGATATTCCCACGATCAATCGTATCGTTAATCGAGATTCTACCATTCAAACGCACGCTTGCTTGCTTCAATTACAATATCACAAAATACATCGAATTGTAGTGATCTTAATCCGTGGAAAAAATTATTTCGCGATTATGGTAGCAATAATGCTATATAATAATATCGCGATACGAAACGACTTTTCCGGAAACCTATTGATAGATGGCGACGTCGTACTGCTGCATAGACGCGATACGAAGATAATGAATCCTCGGCGTTTTTCGTTGTTTATCGATGCATCTATCGCACGCATGCACCAATGATACAATGGCGTGCCGTTCTTTAGAAATATCTTGCCCTTGTAAATTTCGCGCTACAAAAGCCACCGTACTTTACATTGGCGGCAATAGAGCGGAGCAGCGAAGGGCATGAAAGGTTGTTGCAGAGGACCCGGAGTCATTGAAAATTGTAGGCTGTTGTAGATGAGATCGTTGCTCCCCTTTGTCGCGGCCAACCTTTTTTCGCCCTGGTAATACAGATATTGGCCATTATTTCGCGAACTATTCATTCTTGCGAGACTAATCGTTGATGCTTCGAGACGAGTCAACGGTATTTTCTTGAAGATCGTTTCTCAACTCGTTAAGGATCAACCGTTGAAATAGTTCGTCAAAAGTTACGTAAATGCAAATAAAATAACTAATTGCGAAAGTAACTTACATACGGTTTCGTCAAGACAAAAAGTATGTTACATCAACAGACGCTTTTCAGAAGCTCATTACACGAATAAAAGATGGAAAAAATATTGCCGTGATTTTATGAAAAATAAATTATCGCGCTGCTATAAATACATCAATTTCTTGACATTCTCGAATATTGGGGTCGTATAATTTCATATTTTACAAGTTCAATGAGAAAAGAAATCTTAATGAGATGCTATAATTTCTTTTCCTTTGTATAGCGATAAAAAATAGATATTATTCGAAAGACTCGTTTCTTATTAAAAACAATATAATAAAAGAATTCCCCTCCTGTCTCTCTATCTTGTTGAAATGCTAATTAGCGTTTTTACGAACGCTTGCGTAAGTGTTTCCAGACACCTGCCGTGTGAAAAGCATAACAGTAAACAAAATACTGTTTGGAACAACATGCGTAACTTTCGCAACATTCGAAAACTGACGAAAATTACATAATTGCATTATCTGCTCTCTATTTGCGCAAATACTTCATGCTCGACAGAAGAAAACGCGCGAGGGTACGCATCATGTGACGTACATTAAACCGAGATTTCCTACAGCGAGAGCTTCGCATACGCGAATCGAGCCTCCTACGCAACAGCTGTTTTTCTCCAAATTCGCCAAAATTATCTATCGATCCTTACAAAACTAGCATACAACTAAATTATTACGTTAACGTTAACATTGCTTTCCCAGTGAAATTTTCAAACGGTGTTTCAAACATTATCGAGGACGCGCGATTTCTCTTTTATATTTTTCAGTGTCTCCCGCGTAGATAAAGAAAAATGTCGAATTTTAATTCGACTTGTTGCTGGATAAACCTGTCGTCACGTTAGAAGGATAATTTGTGCTCTAGGATGGATTTTGCGAAGCTTCGTTAATGGTAAAATATATCATCAACACATTCGATGTAGAACGAAATATTATTTCGAAATCGTCGCAAAAATGCTTCGATAAAAGAAAAATTATTCGTACGTGCGACTATTCGAATTCATCGTACGTATTATATTTCACCGATATACCATTATTGATAGTAAATTAATTCAAATGTATTCCTCACGATTATTCCTCTCTAGATATCACGTAATCCTATGAGAATTCTAATCTATATACAGTGTAACAGAACAGCAAAAGTAAAAGTAACATCTCACATTTATACCGAACTAATATTTATCGAAAAAGAAGACAGACACCTTTGGACTTCATATTCGAATATTGGCTGTCCAGGAATTTTTAGCACGTTTGAAAGAGTGATTCGACGCAGGTACGTATATTCGCGTACGGTTCCTTTGTACCGATCTAACACAATGTAAATATTGAAATTGCCTTATCGCTGCTGGCGCTTCGATTGTAAAAATTTCTAGCTTAAACGGTGGCTCGGTTAACAAAGTGAAACGATTCACATGGATAGAAGAAAAATGGTAGTTTCGATTCGACGAGAAATCATCGAACGATTAGCTTTTCAGAGACGTTGCCCTCGAAATGCGAATTGAATAAATCGCCGTCACGCTCTAGGAAACCTTTTCGTACAAAGTACTCGAGGTACAGAAAGGTTTCGTCTCGGTTTCCCTCGTACAATCCCCTTAACGCCGAGTGGATCGAACTCTGGTGCATGCTCGAGGTGCTCGAGATCGCATCTCTTCACGAATGCTCTCACGTGATACCACTATAATGTCATACGTCGTAACGATCGCGGCATAGTAATAGTCCAAGAACAAACCTGTCACGCTACACGTCTCTACCGGCACACATACATATATGCACTCCTTCCACCCGCTTACATATACAAAAACGTGTAGTATACACAGAGATGCGTTACGCGACCAATCGATCGAATTAATATTCACGATTGTTGAAGCATGGAATCGACGTCGATCGGAATCCCTCTTGGTATGCCTGATTAGCTTACTTGCTCTTTAGCCACGTTCCAAGTCGAAGGAGATATTATCGACTCGAGGATATCGTTGACTACAAGTTGTTGCATCCACGTGGTTTCGACGTTAGCCACATTAAATCGAAAAGCATCGAAAGGCGATGATATTTGAAACACTATTTTTGAAAATCTTGGCACTCAGTATCGTTATTCTTGTCATCTTCTTGTAACAAATGAATGTAGGTAAATACTCGTGGTAGTAGACAATTTGCTTCCCGAGAATCGAATATTAATCAGTTGCTTAAATTGAGAAATTGAGAAATTGTTTAAAAAGTGGAGTTGACCTGTTTGGTCTGTGAGAGGCTCGCTTATTTGCGCATGAATGAAGAGGATGAGGATTATCGTTGGTAGAGTGGATGTTTGTGTAAACGTTCATTTTTATAGGAGATCCACAACGAAGGACAATTTGAATAGAAATGTAGAATTTTGGAATTGTTAGGTCATTTTATACGTTACAGTCTAATATTACACTTTTGCAACGAAACAACGAAATACTTCCTCTTCCTTGGTAATTATTTCCTCAAGGCTGGTTGAGCAAGCTGTGTTGTAATCTCCTCGAGCGGATTTTCATTGTAGAAGCGTATCAAGCGCGTTTGTAGAGATACACAAGACCCAAAGTCGGAGAACGTGCCCATGTTTTTTTTTTTACTACCTTGATATTGTGAAATTTTTTAATAAAGGAATTCGACTAACAATGAATTGAATATCTTATGAAAGTACCTCTACTGGTTTGTTAAATGCGAGATCGCAACCATTCCATTATCAGTCTTCGGCTCGTTCTAAATCGTTCCTACGTGTAATATCCTAATTGAGATAGTAGATTTTTTGTAGCTGGAGATAAAATTTTATGACAGATAAATTGAGTTTCTTTGTGGTAGCTGTGATATGGATTACGATGTTTCCTTTCTTCTTTAATAACGGTATGTAGATGGAATAATTATTCGCGGTGGCTTCTTTGAAAATATTGAAACGATACATAAATTATCGAGATGCCGTTTTTCTTAAAAGCTTTAATACGATCAAAATTTATATTTTATTTTATATCACCGAAACGCATAATTTTTGTTAACACGGAAAAAGAAATAGGTTCAACAAGTTTAACATTTTGTTGGAAACTTTCTACTATTTACAATTTTTATTATACCATCTTTTTGCATAAAAATTTATCTTTTAAGTACAATAGAATATCAGATCTATGCTTAATATTTCATGCAATCGAAGTCATTGAACGTGAAGATATTAAAATCTAGAATTATTTAAGAAAAATGACAGCGCCCATATGACTCAACCTTCTAAACTTTTCAACGTCAATATATATTATTCGCGACCATTATACTACTAATAAGAACGTAACTGACGTATACGTGCACAAATGAGGAGAAAATTCTGTACAATTTCGTAACCTAGATTGCTCAATCTTGAACTTTGACGTCAAGCCTACCTTTGTCACGAGTAATCGTCCACGACTGAAAAAGAGCACGCCAACATACGAGACTAACGTCATGCGAAAAATTAAAATTTAGAGTCACGGAAGAAGCATTTTGTTTATTTCGAATTCTCGTTCTAACTTCTTTGTCAAACGCGTATAGAATTTATTTGCAGCTCAAACACTTTTGAAAACTACATATGTATTTCCTATCATATTGTACGCAGTAGTCTATGCACAATATTATTCAAATCGTTTTACTCGTTAACAATTAAAGTACACAGCAAGAAGCGAAGAAATGTGATAATCGAAGTGTAGAAATGTGATACAGAATTTTCAATAGAAATAATTATTATATTATCCATATAAAAAATACTTTACTCGAAATTTAATTCGATTTACTTGAAAATTTAGTTTTATAATTGCTGAAAATTTTCAAATTTAATTTTGTAACATTATTAAGAATAAATTGCATAAAAATAAGTATATTATTTTATCCTGAATATTCGAAACATAATGCTAATAAAATATTTGAAATATTTTGTCTATTTAAAATTTTGTTGTGTATTTCTTATAATTTTCGACACAGTCTATATTATTTGTTAATGAATTTACAAATTTGTGATAATAAACACGTATCAAAAGTTGAAGTTAGAGCGTTTCCGATTAGATAGGCAGCGAACTGGAAAACGTGCTTAATGTTCGTAATGAAATTTTCCAACATTCCTGTTCCGCGAAGCACACTTTGCAAATTTGCATACACACGACAATAAGATTTCACCATAATCTCGTTTACGTACTATGGTAACTAACACTAGTTAATAACTCTATACTTGCATCTTCAAACGATAACACGTTCCTTACATTAATCTTCGTGATTTTGTCAACAATAAGGATCATTTTCGCGGAACAAAGTTATCATGCTTGAAATGTATAAAATTTTGGATGTTATTATCGAAACATTTTTTCGATAACAGATGTTATTATACACATTTTCTTACTCGATGGCGCAATAAAAAATCAACTAGAAAAAAGAATTGCGTTAAAGCAACGTGCTGAGTAAGTTAATGTGGAATTATGATTAAAGAAATCAATATGAAATTGGAATATTTATTCCAAAAAGTTCTACGAAACAATTTTCACGCATGATCGGTACTCGAACAACGAGACACTTGTTTAAAAATATTTTACGAAAAAGGATTCACGCAAGGCTGGTAATTAATAAAGATGCAAAGTAGAAAAATAATCTGGCTATAATAGTAACCTTTAAGGGGGGCTGAAATAACAAAAAATTGTAATAATTTCTTTTAATACATTCGACAAGGTTCTTAAATGTCAAGACATATAAAAAGTCGTAGGTTGCGAGTTATATAAAACGCCTACACGCCATATCCGAACGCGAACCTTTGGCTCTAATTATTATACGCGAGTAATTTGTACCTTTGTGCGTGCTTATTACGCGTTCGCTATTAAATACACAGAATAGCAAAGAATAATAGAACCGACAGGAAACATAATTAGTACACATCAAGGTGTATTACGTGTCTAACGAATACAGTTGAAGATCGCACGGCAATAATATAAGTCCATTTTTATTTATTTACCAACTATTATGTCGTTTCGTAGATGAGAAACAGCATGAGCCTTGGAACAGGAACTGTTTGGTCTTTCACACCGTTCGTTACTCGTTTTCCTCTTTCATCGTATTGTGCGTCAATGGGATGAATCGTGTTGCAGAATTTTTGCTAATTACGCAAACGAAATGACGCAAGTTCGTAGTACTGAGAACTACAGCTTGCAATTGGTCCACGATAACGAGGAATGACTTGAAATTCAAAAAACCGATTTGCGATGCGCGTGTCAAGCCATTGATCGATAGAGAAACAAACTGTTTACGCTGCGTCTAAACAAGTTGCAACAACGCAGCACTCCAGGTAGTGTTTATTGCGTCAGTCTTAAATTTCCACAACGATATTGTTGATACAGTGACTCGTATCCGAAGATAAATATTTTGCAATATCTACGTATTTGCCTTTTTTTTTTTTTTTTTTTTTAATGAATTGTAGATAGACGTAGGACTATGTCTTTATAGGAAAATATATAATAGAAGAATTTGCGAAAAATTATTTGAATTAGTATTGTGCCACATTTTATAAATTTCATTTTGGCTGAAGTTTTAGAATTTTTAGGAGCTTCGAGAATTTAATCTTCGCGTTGAACAGATGTACGCATACGTATTACTCAGAAATTATTCGTAAAAAAGCAAGGAAATTAAACCGATGCCAAAAATCTGTCCTGTGGTAATCTTTTATAAGACGTAAAAATATTCGTGGCCACGAATTATCGCTGCATGTTTTGTTGCGATGTTGCAAACGAATGAAATATTATTTTATAAAATTATGCGCACCTTTTCTTATTTATCGTCACCACCCGCCAACCAAACGTTTCTCAAAATACACGTATACCGCAATTTCTAAACGTTTTGCCGTTTTTTCAGCGCGGAAAAACTAGTATTTCATTGATCATGAATATTCATTCGAATCCGTGCGATTTCATTTTCCTTTCAGGTGTTCTTTTTTTCTATGTCGCATACGTTTTATTAAATATTGGAGATTTATTTATTTAATTCGATATTTATATCTTGGTACACTTTGAAACAGTTAAAATTTCTTCCTAGCAATTAATCACCGTAAATTAGCCAAATCAACATGCAGATCCTTGATGAAAAATAAGATCAAGAGAACTACTTTTCCATTGACGTGGCTGTATATGTGAAAGCATTATTATCTCATCGAGGGATTTCCACATTTTCTGATAACATGATGGATAGTAGCCAACATTTCTCGACTATCTTTTTTAACATCGTTTGATATACGTATACATATATCTGTCGTGGATGAATGAGAACGCAGATCATTTCCATTTCACCATCCATTCTCGTTCAAACGATGGACCATTAAAAGCCGTCATCGCTAGTTTTTATTTCGCTTTATTTATTCCGTTTTTTCTTTTTTTTTTTTTTAATCATTTCGTAGCCAATATACCGAATTTTAATAACGAATGGATATTTTATCACTTTTTATAACGTCATTATAAACATGTCAATGAGAATACAATATACAGAATGATGCAATACTGAAAATAGAAAATAAGCAGATTTGTAATGTTAATTATAATTCTAATCGACGCAGTAAATATGCATTTCATACAAAAATATAGCATTTAAACTATTATCATTGCAATTTGCTTCGCATGATTATCTTTTCATCGTTTTGACATGACAAATCTTGCGAAACATGTGGATCATATGACGAGTTTAAATAACACTGTAACTAACAGTAGATATTTTTTAATATTAAAATGATATTAAGAAGAATATAACACTCTGTTGGTAAATAAAGAAAATAGAAACATTTTGTCCAGTATAATACACATTTAAATGTATAAGCGTACGTGATAATCTTTAAATCATTATTATCTCTATTTTGTTCTTTCTTTTTATTTAACATGAATATTTTTAAATTATGATAAAGCCAAATTGAAATACGCATTTCACCTTGTTGGCCACAGAGAGCTTTCTGGCCTTAATCATTTCTCTCTTACCAGGGTCACTCAGGAAGTCGTAAAATATAAATATTTTTTCATTCGTAATTTTCCAAGAATACACCAGCAGTATTCTCGTTAAATTTATTGCCATATTTATGTCCTACGATACGAAATGAAATATTATTACTCTTGTTCACTTATCACCGTAGACAGGTTTCTTTTCCTTACGATACAATATACTACTGAAACTAGAAATGAATAAATTGTAATAAATGTAACATATAAAATAAAAATATAAAATGAAAAACCAACTATCTAGTCAAACAACGAAATCGAAATTCCACCGTGTAATAAACAAACAAGGAAATAATTCAATAAAGTTGAAAAATGTTCTACCTCGTGGATGTTGTCAATTGAAATTGGAAATCTCCCCCCAATTGGAAACATTTCACGTATACTTGTAGATATGTGATACAAGATTTGGCATTATCCAAATAAGTTTTTATCCAAGCAATAATTCAAATAAAATTTTTATTTTATTTGTTATTTGCTTTGCTACTTTATCTCAAGAATAGTAGTGTCTTTGGGAAATAGTTTATGTTAATATTTGTTATCTCATTTAATATACAGATATTCGGTTATTGATTTTACCAGGAATATATGAAAATATTTATGGATATAAAGAAATATAAAGAAATTAATAGAATAACTATAGTCTAATTAGTATACTATATCAATGAAAGACTGATAATTATAGAATTACAAATTTACGTTCTTCATAGATACATGAATATTCCATTAGTTACATTAAACATCACTAATTCATATAAATAAGTGGGTAGCAGTGGTCATGATTTTAAAATGCATATTGAGTATAATAATCTGTACTAAGTGTATACATATAATGAAGTACATACGTATGTAGCGTAGACGTACAAAGTGATTGCACGTGTTTCGTGTACACGTGTCTTTTCATTCAAACAGCCGAAACTACGTCTTCTAATTAAAATTGTAATACTCAATCTTTTACGTGCCCGTGTCTTAAAACTAAAATATACCCTAAATATTAAATGGTCTTCTATTAGAATGTCGGAATATAGTAGAAAATGCATATCGTCACCACCAAGCCAGATCTTCATTCTAATTTCTTCCCAGACCTTGGATTTGATCCGAAAGATCCGTCGAGGCGCGATTGTGACATAAGTTTGGATAAAGTGGCGACCGAAATAAATCGCGAGTTCGCGCGCGTTTCTGACAGGAGAACAGATAGAGAGAAGGATAAACTGTTACACGGTACACGTAGTAGGCGTGAGAACTGAGCACGTGCGAATATTTGGAATATCGAATTTGAATGAGGATGCTCAAGACCTCACAGTATCCTGGAAATTTCGCAAGAAACTGCACAAACCATGCGAACTCTCTGAAGCATTCGCCTGATCGGACTACGACCGTTTGTACGATTAAAAAATGTTCATCTTTTTTACATTGGTATATTGCGAGAAAAATAAAAAGTAGTATGAATAATTTATTGTAATGGAGGAAATTTATTCGATATGCCTTTTCTCTCCTTTATCATAATACTTTGTACAGTGTTGCTACATTTTACATTATTTACTGCTATATTTTACAGTAAGATATTATAGTCGAGGTGTTAAAGTTAAGAAGAATCTTTTGTAAACATTCTTAAGTGGAACAGAATTTAACTTCCATTTTTATATGGATGTTGGCGACTATATTTTAATGCAATTTTAATTGCATCGTTAATAATTTACTATACAACAAAATATATATTACGTATATGGTATTAATTGTATCATTGTTGATTTCAACGAAAGAAAGGTCTTTTTTAACGAAACGCTGAATTCAATGAAACACAACTTTCTGGGGACAGCAAGCGTGAAAGTAAAATTTATTAAACATTAACGATACATTTAACCATGACGCCACTAAAACAACATCGATAAACTAAAAAATTGTTTTCTACATTATTCACACCGATAAAAAGAAGAAAAGCTGTACAAATAAATTTTGCAAAAATTTATAATCTTTTTCTGTCCGAACGTGAAACAAAACTCTTGGTTTCAAAGTTTAAATTTCATTCCACAGATATATTCAAGTTGTTGGTTGATCGTATCATAAAAAAGCAAATGATTAAAGAATTGTAGAAAATAATAAAGATTAATTCTTGCTCTCTAAAGTATCCGTGTAGTCTCGTTGCAACCGTTCGCATGCACAATGCTGTTCATTTTCGAACTTTGTTCGACATACTGCAAGGATAAATAAATATAAATAATGCAATAGATCGGATATGCTTTTATTTTTCATTTTCAATTTTCATCTATATTCATTCAATGGTAACATTTAGTTTATGCTAGATGCAACATAGATGTAACGCGTAGAGCTGCATTTTTCTCTTTATCAGTCGTCTTACTTTTCCTCCTGGTTTCACAAGTACAAATTTACAAAGCAATACGATCGTAAAGCGATATAAAAAATGCGATTTTAAAGAATAAACGACTCTATGTATAATAAGTGCACGCTGTTTATTTTTTTGAAGAAACGCTATTTTTTCTTTTCCTCTCGTCGATTTTTGTCGTTTTCGCAGATGAACGTATGATAAAAAAAAGCAGATATTCCAAAAAAAAATAAAAAGAAAGAAGAATTTGTAAAATAGGGGATTTCACTACGGTTTGAATCGTTACGGTTATTTCCAGCTCCTTCTGGCTTTAGAGACTTTCATAAATTAAACTATACTACGCATTCAGCGTCGGAAAAAAGATTGTACAATGCGAGAAATAAAAGATACGAGTTGAACGAACTATTTTTTCAACTGTGTCCTTCCATCAATTAATCATTATATGCTTCCGTAATAAAATTTATTACTTCGAGTTTTCTGTTGCTTCTCAAAAATTAATTTTCCAATTATTGTAACTTGTACACGTTAATTAAACGTAATGCGTTATTGAATCTCTGATTTCCATGTATCGATTATTCTCGTATAACGTTTAAACGACCAACCGTTTCTTGAAACGACTTTACGAATCAATTTCTTCGTGATAAAAAATCAATAATCGTATTAACTTTCATCCCCAATCACATTACTATACAGTTATACCAGTCGTGATAATCGACTATTTATTTCTAGCTCTAAATATTTCAATATGCCGAAATCACAGAATAAAATACTTCCTCTTATAGAATAAGTAACTAATAATTATTAATCCATTCATTATATTATTTAGCATAGACTGTATTATCGATTCAATTAAATTGCACTAAACCATATAAATACAAATACGCGATACTTTGGTATATCAGATTTCTAATAACATGCTGCGTTTCCTAAAACATTTAGATACATTTACGCGCGCAGAACTCGGTTATGCTCGTTTAATTTACAAAGCAGAACCCTATATTCGCCCACAAGAGACAACAATCCTTAATCGTACAACCACTAACATTATCTCGAACATATGAAAAGAAAGAAGTTTGTTTTATACGTGGCTTATATTTTCGTATACATGTAAATACTTTTCTTAGTTCGTAGCATTACTATACTCGAAATATGTTTCACAAAATATATTATATATGATATAAATAAATAAATAAATAAATACATATATATATATATTGGATTAAATCCAAAAAAATTCACAAAAATTACCCAAAGACGCGAGGAAAGAAAGAAATCTCCACGCATAATACACCAATCAACGTTCAATATTAAAAACAAATATTTCGATTAAACGCATCAAAACCAACAAAATCACCTAAAGACTCAGAAAAAGAGGGAAAAACTTCTGTATAGATCAAACTCTTGGATTCTATCCTCTATAACACCTAATAGCACACTCTATTTCCTTCACCATTTACCTATCCCAACAGCGAGAATGAGAATCGACGCGAGTCATGCCAACACACAAAACCAGAACCCTAAACCTTCGACCATCGAAACATCAATCCCGTATCGTAAAACCACCCCAACAACTTCGCCCATCTTCGACAATATTAAAGACAACGACCTTTCACGCCTCTGACCCAGGATATATCTTTGCCATTTCTTTTTCCATCAAGGTTCAAGCTATGTTTCAGGAATTCGGCATTATTTCCTCTTTGCTCCCACAGGAATCTCTTCTCCGCTGTTATTTCAGGTCGATTCGAGAGTTCTATTTGCAGATGACCGATGAAAGAGAGACGGAGACAGAGAGAGAGACAGAGAGTGGTGTAGCGTTGGCATTTCGTAAATCTCGCAGGTTTAACCGTATCGGGCGACTTCTGGAGGGCTGAGGCGTCGGAGGCGGCGGTAGTTGCTGCGTCTTCTTACGTTGACGCGGTAAAGCGCGCTTCAAAGGAGGGCCGGGGGATCTGGTGGGGCCCGGGATTGACGTCATTCAATGACGTCAAACCAGGACCGTGCCGAAAGCGATCAGGAACCACGTCCAACCGAATATCCTGACTACGTGACCTACTACGACTATATTTCAATCGTACCACGTTTTGCAATACGGTTGCTCGGTAGCTGCTTGGATTAAGAAACCAAGTTTACATATTGAATCACAGCGAAATTTAGGGAGAATTTCCAAATATTTTATCTCTGTGGAATTGCCAAATTATTAAACAATACACGCATCGTGCGATCGTAACTTTTTACCGTTCATTGGATATCTTTGTGATTACTTTCGGTGAAAAATTATTTTTCAGTCAATTAAAGTATATACTTTCTACAGGTTTATAGAGCATTCGGTTACTTGTCATGGGAGAGCGTTTTGCTTTGAAGTATATTTTGCGTTAAAGTATATTTTCATTTCTTAAATCCATCGTCGTTTGAATCACCTCGATATTCGTCAGCATCTTCGTTGCAATTTTCAAATTACAATGCTTGATAAAAGTATAGAAAATATAGAATTTCCCAAAAATCAATTTGACAACCCATAGGAACTTTAGCATTTCTTAATTGTTTAATTATTA
Organism: Bombus pyrosoma; assembly: GCF_014825855.1. Taxonomy (NCBI): domain Eukaryota; kingdom Metazoa; phylum Arthropoda; class Insecta; order Hymenoptera; family Apidae; genus Bombus; species Bombus pyrosoma. The sequence goes on along the minus strand of NC_057779.1, from coordinate 5,039,207 downwards.
TGCAAGCACGTTCAATTATGATGAGTCATAATGGCTGCAAGAAAAGGAAGCTAATATCTTTTAAGCAACAAAAAAGATACAAAAGAAATAGATGCGTAAATGAAGATTACTCAGAACTTGTAGTTTTCCCAATTTTGTATGCATTTATGTAAACGAATTACACGTATCGATAATATTTAAACAGATGCAATAAAAAGCGACAGCTTGCTATTGATAGATTGTTTCTGCATTCCTTATCAATTTTTTACATCTTTGTACTGTATTTTAACCTTCGATAAATTTAAATCCTAATATTCGATAAATTCAAATCTACCAATAATTTCACAATTTCTATACAAAATTGACATAAATTTACAAGAGTATATTTGAGATTGAAGATCAGAGACAAAAGCCTTTAAAAAACGTTCCAAAAGTTTTTGAATTTTGGACTTCAAACTCAAGACGTCAGAAATCGCCTTGAATTCCATTATGCAACTTCGGTACAATTGTCAACTCATATATATTATGTACATACGTGCGTACTGTACGATATGCAGACATTGATAAATCAAACAACCGCTCGTTATCGATAAGATCTCGCTTCGTCTTCGCGTAATGTCAATTGTCTCAAAAGAAGACAGCAAGTGGAAGACAAAAAAAGCCTAAGACTTTTGAAATTTTCAGTGACTTTTAACATCGCCGTTTCATTAGAAGTGTGACAGAATTAACGATAAAAAGGATTCTTGTCACATCTCTTATGTCTTGTACAACCATACTGGAATTAAAATATTAGATTTTTAAGATCCCATGTAATTAGATAAAATTAAACGTTTAGGTACATATATGGCTGACCAGGAATCATAATTGTATCAGAATCATAAGTCAGTCCATTGTTATTTTTTATAAAATAATATCTTAGTTCTATTGTTACATATTATATATTTATATTATTACAAATGTCAATATGTATTTTGAAATTATAAAAACACACTGTGACGTAAACTGAGTTTAATGAAATTTAATCTTTCAACTGAGCATCACAATCTGTATCGCAACCTACTGCACGAACAAAAGACATCGGGAGATTATCTTCGGTTTAATCTATCTACTACTATTAGTGTCACTTTTATCACGAATAAAATTTACAACACTATTATCTGTCTAACATAAAACTATTGTAAAAGATCCCTCGACATTCAGAATATTCTTCACTTCCATCGATCGGAAGGATTTATGTCTACGTGTCCTGACTGAGGCAATCGCCAACTATGACGGGCAAACCAAGTAGAAATCGTGAATCGGTTCATCGATGCTATTGCGTGGCTTTTCCCGTGAAATCCCTAACCATTCGACGTTTATTATGACACAAATGGTTAAAGCGCGAAGATTGTTTGCACAAGAATAGAAAGTGAGATTGTAACAAGACGTCGAAGGCAAGAAGCTGTAAAAAAGATGGAAAGTTGAGCGGTTAAGGCTGAAGGGAAAGCGAAACGTCTTGTACGGTTTTTAACTAATTCATCGAAAATTAACAGAACTCTATTAGAACAATAAGCTAACGAATCTGCCCTCCTTAATTTAAACGTTCGATCTACTACACTTTATATTTGTATATAAATTTATCGTATAATTTTCTTTGTGCCATTCTTGTCTATTTTTATTTTCATTCAATCTGTAATATTTACCTCTGTGGTAAATATTCCAAATATTTAAATTCATACGAAAACAGGCCATTATTTGATCATCGCATTAGATTAGAACATATTGATATCTCGATGGCAATTTTCCATTCCACAATGCCTTACCAATCCTTTCGGCATACAACTTTATTGTATGTATTTTTTTTTCTTTTTTTGAAAAAACAAATCCAAAATTCAAACAACGAATTAAATTTTATTCGTGGGATAACTCGAAGGAAAATTTCTATTAATTTTATTATTGTATTAAAAATATAAGAAAGATGTCAATCATATGAATCTTTATATATGCGTAATTTAAAACACTGATGCAATCATGTGATAAGTCGAAATAGTAAATAGACTGCGGATAATCACGCATTTGTGGAAAGTTTAAATATGCAATATTATATAATATATTCAAACTACAAAAAACAAACCTCTGTATACATTTCATCTCTTCAGCGTGTTTGTAAAGATGAATTTACATAAATATCCGTAGCCAAAAGAAAAAGCGATTTGCAGACGTTCGTCATTCAACCCTGTTGTGATCCACAACGTTCTTCGATCTGGAATCGTTCACGTCTCACGAACGTACGTACGATCTTCGCCTTGTTCGACGAAATAAACGAACTGATGAGAAAAAGCAAAACTACAGGATTACTTATTTTAAGAAATCATTTATGAGCCGCTATTTTAAGCTCGCGACGTGCAAACCTTTGGAGGCACGCAAACTGACCCCAGGTCCGGGTTGTTTTCCTACTTTTATTAATTGTCACACAAAATTTTTCTTATTACCGTTGTGTGATTAAAACAATTATTAGAGATTATTGTACAATAATTCGATAGTCTTTAATTGATCTTTTCGTTACATTTTATTTTTCCTATTTTATTCACATTCTTAATACAGATTAAATTTATAGGATACATATTTATATTTATTATTATTACTTGTACGCTTACATCTAAAGAAATGAAACCTAAATAGAGACTCGTTTAGGATCGTTCACTTGCAGTATTTATTTTTTCATTTTCACGATACATGCTAGAAAATTTATATGAGCATCCATTTCTTATGTTTTCCTAGTGGAAACCGCGGCAACTAATGGATTAAAATTATCAACGAAGGGAATAAATGTCCTGGAAGCCAAAGTGTGTTCCAACCATAAGTTTCTTCCCAACGCAACATTACGCTGTTTCCCGTGAGTGTCAGTTTAAGACCAATCTTCGCAATCCTATTATCCTGATCCTATTACTAGATTTTCTAATAATGCTAACAGCTTATGTGGTAGCTTAACGTTTCCTACGGTTCAATATAATATCGTTCTACCGATTATCTCGATATTTAAACGTAAAAAAATATATTATTCCAAATAAAAATAATTAAAAATGCAGAACGACGCGGATAAAACGTTCATCAGCTACATTGTTCTCTTCTATGGTGTTTCTGTATCGTACAAAATTGTGGTTCGCATGTCCGAATATCGCAGGAAAATAAAAAAAAAAAAAAAAAACGTAGATCGTGAAATAGATTCTGCTATATTAAGAGAAAGCTTTTTACTGAATATCCAATGTGCGTAAGTACTTATATATAGGTATGTATACCATATGGAGTTCGCGCGCAATATGATGGATGAGATAATTTACATACTCAATTTTTCAATTGTCGTTCATTTCTAATTTCCTTAAATTAAAATTAATACAGCCAATAAATTAAGCGATCGTTAAACTGCTTGTATCGATTTTATCTTTTTCCTTTTTTTCAATTTGCTTTATTTAACCTACGTTCAAAAATTGTATTCTTCAGTTCTTAACTATGAGCATAGCGATTCTTATTAATATATATGGATTTATTTTCATGTATACTTATATTATATTATACTTACATTGTTTCACGTACTATTCGTGCTATCACGATTACTTGCTCAGTTTGCCATTATTAAATATTCATTATATTCGAGTTCTAAATGAAATTAAACTAGCATGATGCCGAAAGAAACGGGCAATGAGTCATAGCTTTCACGTGACGAACAAAATACAGCGTTAATAGTTATCGTTCTTTCGAAAACGGGTTAACTAGAAACTTCGATAAGTTTGAATCATACCGTGAAACACGACTGACGCACGACGACTTTGTTATCAGTATAAAAAAAGAGTTAAAGAAAAACGATGGTATCCGAAGAAAAGAAAAAGTAAGAAAGGCGATAGAATGAGAAAAAAAATGGGAAAAGGAACAAAAATACTTCAGAGAGAAAGAGGAACATAAAGGTAATATAAATATCTAAAAAAAGAAAGGAAAAACATAGAAAAAAACAACAAAGGCGAAAAAATAGAAAAGGCAATGCGTAGCCTACAAGAGAAAAAAAATGGATCAGAGGAGAGGGCAAGAGAAACTTAAAAATAAGTACAGGAAAGTGTACAAAAGAACGAAACAATTTCTGCTGTTAGATCGTACTACATAATATCAATTCCCGTTGTATAAAAGATGGCTAAAAAAATGTTAGTCAAAAATTACACTCTAACTATGCTTCGACAAGATACCAAAATAAATTAATCTTTCCCAGATATTATAAGAGTCGATTTATGATTTATAGAAAAAAGAAAAGAAATTTGTAAAAATACAGAAGAGCCTAAAGAGAAAGAAATAAGTTAGCAAAAACAGAGACAGCCTATAAAAGAACCCAATAAAAGAGAACAAAAACATTAACAATGTACGAAGAAATAAGAAGAAAACGTGAAACATTCCAGAAGAAAGAAAAAGAAATGGAAGAAGTAAGAAAATAAACAGAAAGAGAGGTGTCTCGGCGGAAAGAAAAAAATAGAAAGATATGCAACAAAAACACGTAAGAAAAGAAATGAAAGAAAAGGGTGACAGATGCGTAAGAAAGGGTGAAAAGAACGGAAGTTTCCACGAGGTGATTCGTGCGAAATGAAAATACCTGGGCATCGGAGTTTCTTCCGCGATCGTCATAAGCTTTCGACGAATGTATCGTGGCGTTCGGCTGTTTTAATTATGACGCACTTGGAACATATTACACCAGCTTGTCCGTGGCATGATGCCGAAAATACGTCGATGAAAGACACGCGATGACGCTCGAAAGCCAGGTCGGCCTGAACGGGATTACGTCTCGTGTAACCCGAATAAATCGCGCGGACGTTCGCGTTGTACGATTCGTGAATTGCTTTACGGTGATTCAAGTCGTTAATTGCAAACGTGTTGATCGTAGGTAAAAAGAAAAGGGAGGAAAAATAGGGAAAAGAGAAGGGAAGCACGTCACGTACTTTATAAACTTTTTAATATGTTATCAATATATATAAATACACAGCGATGTGATCGCGTTCGAATAAATTAAATCTCTACGACGAAAAAGCAATATCGTCGAGCTGCACGTGAATATGATTCGTTCTTCGTTTTCTTATTTTTAGGAATTTTCGTTTTATTTAATCTTTGCTGACGTTTATAAAAATACGAATTTTGAAAAAATATATTTACATGAATTTATCCACGATTTAATTACAAAGTTCTATTAAACACGTAAATAATATTCGTGCCAATTGAATTTGTACGCAATTTAAAAGATAGTTTACTTCGTCTCTTAATAATTGTCTCTTCCAAGAAAACTATCGGTACTTCGACTTCTTCTCGAGTTAGACGATCACCTCTCGAGACCGTGAAACGGAATGGAATTTATTCAGATTTATTTTTACCAGTAGAAAAAAATAGATAACACGAATATCTATCCTTGACTAGAACGATTACATAGATTAAAAAAGAACGAAACGAACGACGTCTCTATTGAATAAAAACACGTTCATCAATGACACCGTGAATCGCTGTTCGTCATTTCCGTCCTATTATCTGCCATTATCTATCGTTATCCGTCATTCGAGCAAGATTTTTACTGCGGTCACGATCGTAGGCGTAACCGGCTGGAATTATGCACAACCGATGCGTTTAAATTATTACAAACGTTTCGTAAATGCACATGGATCGTTTCGATATGAACGAACACCGCCGCGTATGTAACTTTACATCTATGTATAACGTTACTACGCCCTAATGCGGGAAGTCTATCGTGTAACCTTTGCCTAACATGCAATAAATACGTTATATCGTTCATTTATGAATATTTCATTTTCCAAGCGTGGAACTACCAATTACCAAGTACATGTACGTGGAAAAGGAATGGTCATAGATATTGGTAGCATTGGAGAAAAAAATCGATGAATTTAAAAAAAAAAAGAAATACACCAATCGCATACGAGTAAGATAAGCAAACGATCGTGTATAACAGTATACATAGAGTTATTGGCGAATGTATCCGCTTGGTCTATGGATGCACGTAAAAAGGTGTTTGCTGGTTTTAATATTGAAGATGAAATGATAAGTTGAAATAATTGTACAAATCTTTATTGTTACTAGATTGTAGGCTTTTATGTAAATTTATGTTTCTGTGAACATATGCAAGGAAATGAAATCTGAACAGAAATTTGTTTCGACTTTTAAATATTGTAACGAATATTTTATCTTCGACTTTTAGTATACTCTTACGCGTGTAAATCTTCAATCTTCGATGTTGCTTTATGATTAAAAGCGATATTTTGATACGATACAGTTCAGAATGTAAAGAACTTGTTGGGCTTAATGATATGAGAATGTAAATTTTTGAAAAGTAACTGCTAGATCGATGAAACTTTGTAAAAATAAAAAGTCAAAGATATAATTATTAAGAAGCAATATTTGTATATTATGGCAGATTGACTTTGATGATAAATATAAATATTCAAAACATCTTCCACTATATCTAATATCTTTCTATTTTTAACTACTTTTGTATTAAAATATTCCTTGCTAGTCATAAGGTGACGTTAAAATCGAGGAATTAATAAAAATGTATTTATCATGTTTGCATTTCATTCGTTAAGCCTTAAGGACAAACAGAAAGAACTAGTAAAATTTAATCTGTGGGTTTCATATTAACGTATTCACGTAATTTGAATTTATGACGTACCTATTCAAGGTTAAAAATAGTTCACTGTTAGATATTGCGACTTGACATTGCATCCCGACATAAATCTAGTATTGATGAATAACATCGTTATATATATATATAGTAAAAAATTATTCATTTATATCACAAATGAATGCGCAAAAAGTTATTTACAACTACATTTTATATCTTTATCTTCTGCAATATAGACATAGATGACTTTTTTATGCATATATGTCTAGAATCGAGCTAATTCCGTGAATAATTTTCCCAATAAAACGTTTGAACACATATATTTATTAATCATTATAGCATTATTAATAAACGCATACATATACTTTTGTAATAAAAGTGTTCCAGCACAAGAGCAAGAACATTTTTCATTTGCAGATCTTGGCTTTGATATTCAAAAAATTATGACTTTCTGTGTCACCAACTCAAGCATGTGATTTTAATTAATAAATACAACAATCTTTCTTATTATTATTTGAAACTTAAACTTTAATATAATTTAACTTGAGATATTATTAAATTTATATTATTAATATTATGGTATTATGGTAAAATTAATTTTCTCAAATCTATTATTGTATTCTCAAAAATGTCTTATTTCTTATTTTTTTTTTTTTAGTACTTTTACTTATTAAAAGAAACCTTTCGGACATAAATGATCCGCGTTTATGATTCGACGCTATCAGAAATACGTTTACGGAATAAAAATTCAATATGTATCGATAGGATTATGGTAAACATGACGCTCATGAAATAATCAAGGTCGAAATAATGTTTCGTAAGAAAAATATCAATTAATCAGTAACGTAATATCTAATCAACGGAATTGGCGGCATAATTCTTGTTATTCTTTGATATTTCACAAATTTTGATAACGAACGGGAAAGGAGCATTCACCCTGTGTGTCCCTTGACCTACCGTAACAAACGATACGCGTGCCGACCGAAAGTACACAATTGCGTTCGTTTACTTTTTTCCTTTTCACTCTTACTGACGCGCAAAAAAATCTCTAATCTCGATATAATTTACGAAATACGTAGCTCGCCGCCTGTTTTTAAAAATGCTTACGATAGGAAACTCAGGTTTGACGTCAATTCGTTAAAAAAAGTTACCAGTATTTACTGGTATTAATTATCTGCGATCGTCGATGACGACTGATCGTAAAATTGCTGACGACTATCGGGAAATAAGTAACCTGTACAGATAACGTAAAATTGGAAATATGTAGTAAAGCAATTTAAATCGTAAATACCAAACGATGAACTATATACATATATTGTATGGCAACGAACGTGAAATTGGATCACGTTAAAGAAATAGGTACAGCGAGTCGTGAAAGTATCTAAACATTTGCCATAGAAATGCTTTTATGTGTATATTGTACTTATTATGTAAAACGTTTGGAAATTTCATTAACAATATATGGAGAATCAACTATCATTGGTAAAGTCCATAATAAATCTAAAAATGTATAGAGAAGTTAGTTACAAAATTTAGATTTGTTAATAAAGAGCGTACATGTAATCGTAATAGTATAGTTTCTTTCATCGTCAGTTTTATTTTTATCTTAATGTATTTATTTCTTTTATACCAGACTTTATATTCTTTTTTGAAAGATACAAAAATAGTATCTAGTGAGGGCATAAAACAATGAATTTGTATGAGAGATTTATAAATTCGTAAAGTATAATATATTACATACATTTAAATAACTTCTTGTCTTCTACTTTTAAAAAATTATTTCCCAAAGTCAAGACTACAACATGTTTTGTTAGTGATGTTACTAACAACATTAATTATCTATTTTTATGATAAATGTTCAAATATTCAAATGTTCCGTATAACATACATGATAAGTTCGTAAGAAATTTCTATATGAACATATCCAAATACGTTAACGATGTATCTTTGAAATACACTTGATAATATCAAAAACCCTTTATAGGAATTAACGATGCATCAGCTCCTACGTCAAGTAATTATATTCCACTTTCTCCCGCAAGCGAACTACCGCGAATTTCGTTAGAACGACGGATCGAATTGTGTTGGCGGTGTGCACGTAATCGCTTGGTTGGCATTTATCAACGAAAAAGAAATCATTCGAGGAAAAACCAGTAAGAAAGACAAAGAGAAAAGTCAGCAACTAGCCGACCACGTGGTGGTACACGAACTATTTGGTTAGCAATTACACCCAGGAACAATTAACGATGAGCCGATAGTAGCACGTACATTGACGTCAATTGTCGAAGATAACGTGTATGCGCGCGTGCACGTCTCCTGTAACAGTGTTAGTGTAGGAGACATGGTGGGGGAAAAACGACGATACGCAAAAATAGTAGTAGGGGAACGGTAGATAGTGTTAGTATTCGCTAAGAACGGAATGGTGGGGGTAAACGACGATACGCAAGAGTGGTGGGGTGACAGTACGTAGTGGTAGTGTTCGCTAAGAATGGTGTGATGAAGGAAAGGGTATACGGAGGGGGTTGGAAGCGAGCAATGACGAAGAGTAAAGAGTGGGAGAAAGAGAGAGAGAGAGAGAGAGAGTGAGAGAGAGAGAGAGACGAGGCCGGCGACTCTAGCATAGCAGGGGGGTAGCAACATGGCCGTCGGTCAGTCGGTATCGAACCGCCGCATTACGCGAAGCTCCTACGACCCTCGTCGTAGGACCGCCGCCGCTTTAAAACGAGATTTCGGAATCTCGTGAACGTGAAGGACGATTTTTGTACCGATGGCATCGGGTTTCCGGCCTTACGCACCCATCGAGGTCGGCAACGCTAGCGCGACATTTTCGCTTCAAAAACGGTTCTACCGGTTCGAAACGTGTACCCGGTAATTCTGGCCAGAATCGAATTGTAAGTAACAAGCACTTGTCCAATCAGTAAATGTTATCTGGGTTCTCTCTGTTGTCTTGCTCGTAGAAAAACCAACGTATAGATCCATGGAATGAGTTGTAGATTTTTTAATGTTCTTTGCACGGCTTTTTCCTTCATCTACGTGCTCATTTTTTTTTTCTTTTATCGTCTTATCGAGGACTATCGACGGGTATCGATCCTGGACCAGTCGATAGGCAAGAGGTCGTTGTCGATCCATGACGTCAGTTCAGAATACCTATTGTACTTGTTGCAGGAAGCTTTTACACTTTTGTGAGGATGCTTCTTTTGTAAAGGCCTTCCTCGTCTTTTTTAGTAGTTTTTCACGGAATAACGATGTCATTCTTGCTTATACGTTGCGGGTACGAGCGCAACGCTCTCCGTTGAAAATGTTCGTTTTCGATCAACACGAATTGTAATGAAATTTCTTATCTCGTTTAACTTTCCGCTTCCTATATACACTACATGTATAACGGAATTCTACGTACTATCTATTAGAAAGAAACGTTGCTGTTTTGAATAAATTGTTCGAGAAAATATAAAACGACTATTTGGAAAGATTTTTAAGTCGCGATTAATGGATATCACACAGAAAAAATGTTTTTTCTCGGACTTTATAAGGAAACAGTCTCAGTACACTGCCTATTAATCTTATGTTAGTAACAATGTGTATTTTTTTAATTAAATATGAAAACCATACAGGAAATGATAAGTTCATATTTGTTAATTTACTGAATTTTATATCCTTTGGTAGCTAAATAAAAGTATCTTAATACAGATTGGTTAACAAAATGTATAAAGTGATAAATTCAATGATACGTGTCATTTAAAAATAGATGATCTTGAAAGTAAAAGTAAGTGTTTTCCAAAAACAATGTTTTTTAAGAAACATGTAATATTTATTAGTATATTTTATTAATTAATGATAGTTCATGATAACTAATGCTATTAACATTTCTTAAATGTGCAAAAGGCTGACAAAAACATATTTAATCCCAAAATCAAATGCAGTTGATGTGAAATTAGTTGACAACATATTGAATTTAAAATTTGCTCTTCTATAAAATCTTGTAATGTATGTCATCTGTGATCATGTTCATGTATACCTTTGCTACCCCCTTGAATATTTCAAAAACATTACTACCTGTAACATTAATTGCGTCAGTGGTTTGTATAATACATTGTGCATGTATTATCTATTTTTGCAACTCATATGCCTAGACCTAACAAATTATTCCAATTCATTGTATTATATTAATCCATTTGTTTTTAACTATCAAGTAACGTAAAAATTAGAAAATAGATTTATCATGTTTGTTCTCGTGTAATCTTCAAATATTTAAATGCATTTTTTCTTTTTATTTTCAGTGATTTCGAACTTGTACAATAGGATTAAAAGAATACAATCATTTGAAATTGTTTGTTGGTAATAAATTTTTTAATAAAAATGGATTCTGGAGTGAGTCAAGGGAAGAAACAAATTCGTGTTGGATTTTATGATATTGAAGGCACCATTGGCAAAGGAAATTTTGCAGTGGTAAAACTAGCTAGACATCGTATTACCAAGACAGAGGTAAATATGCTTTATCACAACATATGCTTGTTGATATTTCCTGTGCTATCTTTCTCATTTAAAAGTTCAACATTCTTTCTTCTTAGGTAGCTATTAAAATAATTGACAAAACACAATTGGATCCTACCAATCTTGAAAAAGTTTATAGAGAAGTAGAAATAATGAAGCAATTAGAACATCCACACATTGTCAAATTATATCAAGTAATGGAAACAAAAAATATGATATATATGGTATGTTTCAGTGATCTTTTGTATCAAGTTTGAAAAATTTAGAAGATAATAGAAAGTTTTATATTTCTGTTAGGTGTGTGAATATGCAAGCAAGGGTGAAATATTTGACTATATTGCAAGATATGGAAGAATGGGAGAACCCAGAGCTCGGGCAACATTTGCTCAAATACTTTCTGCGGTTGAATACTGCCATGCAACGGGTGTAGCACATCGTGATCTCAAAGCTGAAAATTTACTCTTAGATGCTCAGATGAACGTTAAAATTGCTGATTTTGGCTTTAGTAATAGATTTTCACCTGGAGAGAGACTAAGTACATGGTGTGGTAGTCCTCCTTATGCAGCACCAGAAGTTTTTCGAGGAAAACATTATGCTGGTCCTGAAATTGATGTGTGGGTAAGCAGGTTATATATATTTATATAATAAACAATTTGTAATGCAAATAGTTTGACATTATGTTTTTATTATTACAGAGTTTAGGTGTTGTATTATATGTACTAGTATGTGGAGCACTGCCCTTTGATGGATCTACCCTCCAATCTTTAAGAGATCGTGTTTTGAGTGGAAGATTTAGAATTCCATATTTTATGAGTACAGGTATTTTTTGCAGCTTAGAACAAAATTTTGAATATTTAATTTAATGCCGCCTATGATAAAGCTTTAATTCTTTTATTATAGATTGTGAAAGCTTAATACGTAAAATGTTAGTTCTGGAACCTGCAAAACGATATACCATTCCACAAATAAAGAGACATCGCTGGATGGCTGGATCAGCAGACACTATTTGTTCAATGATTATAACAAGATCATCATCTTCATCCATCCAAGAACCAAATGAACAAATACTTCGACTTATGCATAGTTTAGGCATAGACATCACGCGAACCAGAGAGGTATCTTTAATATATATATTTTTTTATTTATAAAATACTTTAATATATAATGTTATAGAAAAAATATTTCAGTAATAATTTATATTTTCTAAAGCAAAGTATTTACTTCTTTCAGTCATTGAGGAATAGTAGCTATGATCATCATGCTGCTATTTATTTCTTATTATTGGAAAGGCTGAAGCAACACCGTGTCACCAGTACAGCAAACAATACTTGCTGGCCGAGCGTTGCAAGAACAAAAGATGACAAATTCAAATCAAGGTATGTTTATTGAATTATTAATATTGTTTTAAACTATTAGTTTTTATAATAATTTTTATTATAAAATTTTCCTTAGATAACGATTTTCTTGTCTTCCAATCCTGCCCGTCAAAAAAGTTGGTAAAGAATCGAATTTTAATCATATAATTTTTATTTACAGCGATAGCTTAGTGGGACGTTGATCTTTATTGACGGTGATGCATGTATTGAAGATTTTGTCAGGACAGGTTGGATTGGAAGTGCTTTGCTGTCACTTTATTTTTGGTAATTCTTTCATTTTATTTCATTGCTTTCCTTTTATTTTGAGTTGTACGTATTATATGATTTTCGTTATATATATTTTTATGTCCTTATATATGTTGATAAGAATAAGAATGATGCAGCACATAGAAGAAACAAAAGTCCAGTACAAAAATCTTGATACTTGTCCATTCATCACTACAAAAGCTTTTACCGAATAATTAGAGTATTGTAGGCGAATTTGCATTATATATTTGTTTCTAGAACAAGGGAAGACGCAACTCGCGGTGGAAAAAGATTTAGTTCAACTAGTTCTTCGACTGATGAAGGATGCTGTAGTGCGGAAGGTGAATTAGAGGAAGGTCCAAGTGGTGATGAATTGAGAGAAGCTCAAATTAAACTCGAGGAACATAGACTAGGCCTAGATCATGATATCAGTCAACGAATTGACAGTCAAATAGTTAATCGAAGATTAAGTGATTACCAACAGCATTTTGATACCCCACTTATGGATTCTATTGATCCTCCTAGTCGAACGACATTGTTTATTGCGGGTGGTAGTGGTAGTTCATCATCCGAGCTTTTTGAATCTAGTTTTGATTCTGGTTGCCCACCAGACTACTCAGGGGCAAATTCATTTACAAGTAGCTTGCCCTCTTGCACGCCTCCACCACCTATGAGCCCATCGCCAATTAGCGGTAGAATATCTAGAGTTTCTCAAGGTCGTAGAGCTTCAGATGGTGGACCTAGATTATTATTTTGTCAACAAGGCGGAGGGGACAGACCGACCAAGCAGCGAAGTATTCAAGGTACTGAATTATAAAGATATTTCATTTGTAAAGGATTTTCATCACGTGGTCATGACAAATATGTTTTGTTTACATAGACTCTGGTAAGGCTAGAGGCCATTTAGATCTTGTTCATTTGAGACCACCATCTACGCCGCCAGAAAATCAAACACAGTTTAAAATTCGTGGCGACTCCAGTACACAGCTACAGCTGTTAGTGCAACAGCGTATGTTGCAACAAAAACGAAACTTATATCACAGACATAGAGGTGGAGGCAGTCCTACTCCAATACCAGTATCAACAAGTACCACGAGTAGACGCGTTGACCACGTACCGAGACAAGACAGTTATAAACTAGCTCAAAGAACACAGATCTTACCACCTTTATCTCAGGGACATGTTGATAGAGACTTTGATAGAGAAAGAAAACGAGATGAAGAAAGATGGAAAAGTCTACCATCTCGACTTGCAGCAGATTGTCAGTTAGCAGAAAGGACACTGCTGTGGAGCCAACAGGTAATTCTATAAATAGAAATTTAAAAAATCGTTTGGGTTGAACTGTCCAATAAAAAAAGTTATCGAGTCGGAATAAAAGAACGCAAAATAACTTGTTGGTATCTGTCCAACGATCCATGACGTCATTGTTCTTTTGGAATAAATTTAAATCGTGCCAAAATTGCGTACCTATATTCGAACTCAAACAGAGTATTATGTTACCTGTTCCTTTCATAATGTTAACATTGTTGTGAGCGTGCATCATGTTCACAACGATGAATTGATGTAAATATTATTAGTATTGTTTATATTAGCGATTAGACGTTACTTGTCATACGAAAGCACAATTATTTGTGTTAGATGCAAATAAACAATTATTTTTATTTAATTTGGCAATTTATTGTTCACTCTAATTTGCCTTACTTCGTGCATGTACAAACCCTTAATTAAACATCAGTGTACAGTTAACAAAAGAGTTCATATTTGTTTAAGAAACGTCTAGACTACTGTTATTATATGAATTACCATATGTGCATTATTAATTGTTGTTATGCAAAAATGAAATTTTATTTTGATAACTGTGCAATACAATTTTAAATAGTTACTTACTTGCCTGTGTTAAATACACAAACAATAACACGACATATGCACTAGTACATAATTTAACAACAATGCAACGTAAAGAACATATATTAGCACAAATGCGATTGAAAAACCCATAAACAATGCAGTGTTAAACACCTAAACATTAAGCTTGGAAGATGCATATATCATTTGTAGCACCTTTCCCTTATTTGGCTTCCTAGATTTTATTTCTTAACATTCTGTAATGAAGATATTGAACACAAAAATGACACAAAATGTAAATAATTTAAAGAAGAAAATATATCAGGTGGGCCTCAGTGGAGGAGCATCATATTTGCCACCTGGCAGTGTAGGTGGCTTCTTGTGGCCCACTGGAAGCAACCCTCATTCAACCATCTTCGAAAACGTTGGAGATCCAATGGAATAAACATCTAATCCTGTTGTATTTTTAGTATTGGAGATTTTGAGTCTGAAAGACTAGATTAGATACAAGAAATACAATAAGCAGTATTGCCTTCCTAGTCTTTCCATATCAGTATTTTCATTTATATAATTATGTATTTTATTATATATATTTTAAGTATTCAAGGAGAATATTGTATAAATTTCATTGTAGAACTGTTTCCTCCGTGATATTCTAGCTTTCATACACAAAATCTTTAATTAAATGGAAGGTACATGTTACTAAATGTCAAAGATTTCTTCTTAATTAAATTCGGTTTTACAATCAATATGCTTTGAACAGCATAATTTATCACATATCTTTATACATTTATACACTTCATTCATTAAAAAATCATACATATATCACACACACACACACATACACACACATATAATAAAAAATGTAAACATTGTTAAAAATCTTTGTCATGTAGTAGCATGTGCGCCTGCCTTATTAACTGGCTGATTTTATCAGTCAAATATATCCAATTATGTCATAGACTGATAATTAACAAGAGAAAACACCAATCGAGTTTATATTCATGAGCAAGTGGCATATGTCTTGCTTTACAACGACTATGTTTAATTGGAAGTACAACATGTATACGCGTGCATATTTTAATGATAATTAATGAAGAGTGCTTTTGATGTGCTTCCTGAATACATTTCGATAAATTATCATATAATGGTGGCAATGTATAATCTGTACGCGTCTGTTATTTTCATCGTATTATAACGCAATAGAATCAGAAGATAGTATACAAAACAAACTTAAAATTAATTTATGCATCTTATAACTTCCATATGAAAATTTTAGACAACTGAGAGTTAGCTAAGATATTTAGTCCAGATTAAAATTTGGGAAACGAAGTAAGAAAAACCAGTGCTCAAATACGAAAATAAACTATAAATATGTTATAACATGAAATAGAGACACAATAATCTTCACTTCACAGAAACACTTGAGATAAACTTTATTTAGAACTGTGACTGCAAGAACTATGCCACTTATGCTTTTCTATGCAATTTATTGAAGAGTGGAGTTAATAAAATGAGAGAGCAAGAGAAAAAGAGAGAAAGAAACCATGTTAAAGTTTTTTGTTACACATTTTTATTGATAACTATTCTAATAATATTGTACAAAACTACGTGTTTCATCATTCCACTCTTCATTATGATCGTTATAGAAAATTAAGAAATAATAAAAACAATAAATAGTGATAAATAGTAGCTGCTGTTTAAAGAAGTAAAAAAAGTGCTGCATTCTGTAAAGATGTTTAAATAAAATTGTTGTATATATAATATTTAACAAAATGACTGTTTACATTTTGAATTATACGTTTTTTATGCATTTTCATTTTCTACATAAAATACAAATTGTATCAATAGTTATCGATACAACATTTTGCATAAATGTAAGTACAAAGTTATCATTTTACTCAGAATGAAAACCAAATAGTTTTGCTTTACAAGCTTTTTGCACGGTTATTATTAAGTGAAAAGGAAAGGAATCGATAATAACTTCAACATGTCTGTACATTTTGATACGAATACAGCACTTTTTAAAAGCAAATATATATTAGGTCCTAGTAGTCTAGTCAGTAGGAAGCAATACCGGCCGCGCACAACTGACAACGACTTTAATATTCAAATTTTCCGCCATTTTTTACCCAACAAAAACAATCAAACTTCGCTCAAAAAAATCTTTTGATAAGTAAAAAGATAGCTGTTAAGTTAGCATAATCATGCGAGATCTTGTTCTGGCATATTGTTCCCGAAATAACATTCCGAAAACTGTTTTAGAGGAACTCAGGAATTGAAAATCAGTTTTGGCATTGTTGCATTTTTCCATCCATGTCTTTTTTGTAATTATAAAAATTTGAAATTGCATGAAACAGACATCATCTATAAACGTGTATCGTTGATTTACTAGTTAATAAATTTGTTTTATTGAAGTATCATTGAATTTTGCAAAATCATTTTTGTCAGCAGTAAAAGAATTTACAAAAGGTTAGATGATATGAAATTATTTGGCAATGTACTGTACAGCTAACACGTACAAGGAAAGTAATTGTTTACCATTGATTAATATAGTGTTAAAAAATATTAAAACATGATCTAATTACACAAATCTAATGGAAACGTGCAATACATTCCACTCATAATTGAAATAGGTCGTTTTTGTACTTGCAATAAATTAATATTTTGTACCAAATTAATATCTGATTTCCTTAAAGTTATGTGTGATGGTAAATAATTACTGTTTATAAACTACAAAACTGTCAACAAATGTATACATTGTGCGTATGAGCATATTGAATAAAATATTATGCAAACTATAAAACTAAAGTTATTTTATTTATATTTATTCTAGTTTGCTTAATTTACATTTGTTATAATGTTTAAGACTTTTTTGGACGTTCTACATCCATTTGGAAAATATCTGTGCCAGTCATTTCAGCCCGAATCCTAGCTTCTTCAGGTGTCAATGCTTCATATTCATTGGGATTTAATGGTTCACCATCTGGGCTTAATTGACCCTCTTTAAAATCTTTCTTAATTTTATCAGCATACACTAAATTAAATAGATCTTTAGCAGTATATTCACGTTTTTTGACATCTGTAACTCTATAAGAGACATATGGCTTTAAATGAAAATTTTCCAAGGAAGGAACAATAAGCTCCGGTATCATTTCTGGTATGTTAACCCAATGATTGTTTACCCATTTCCCCGTTACTTTTACACCTCTCCCTGAAAATATTTGTTAATTATCATACGTTTACCATTGTGATTATTAAAGAATGCACATAGAAGATATTTTTATACTTATTATTGTATATCATATTCAAAGACCAAAATTACATACTATCAATAGGAATATCGTAGTTTGGATCCTTGGCTCGTGCTTCTTTATATGCACGACTACCTCGCTTATTGAATAGCTGTATCATACGAAAATTTCGTTTACCAAGACATGATGCTGATGTTGAAATTTGTCGAGTTACAACCATAAACGTAGATGCCATTTTATTTTTTACAAGAAAAACAATTATTTAATTCGTATACAAAATTCTAAAACAATGATCAACTTTTTTTACACATTCCTTATCGCTTATACAGAGAAACAGAAATTATGACCTAAAATTGTAGGTTATATTTTGTTTTAATTATTTGATACTTATTTAAAGATATGAAATATTTCTTATTCGATTAACATTATAATTTTACTATGTTAGTGTATCATAATTGTACGAAACAATTCTAAACTCACTTTTTTTAATAATATTTGAAACGAAAGTTTAAACAGGATAGTCCAGCTAACTGGAACCACCTATCTGCCATACTTATTGTTGAATGAAATATCTTCTCAGAATAAAGTTATACTATTTCAAGAACTACATGTAACAGTAGAAATAGTTTCTTCTCGTGATCATTTTTTTTTTTTTTACTGCATTTCATTGTCATCGGCATTTTGTTAAATAAGATAAAATATATTTATTATTGTTGGCAAAGATGGCAAAATTAAAAAATCAACGTTTTTCGGCTCGTAGACAGAGATTTTTAGCGTCTGAGGGCTCAAATGAAAGTTTAGAACCCAAAGAAATAGTTAAAATTAGTTTTGTCGAAATATCCTTCCTAGTTTCTTAATTATAAATAAGTTTTAAAAATCGCCCAACCTACAGACAGCGAAACACTGTAACCACCTAGCGGTGAAAAATGTAATTATTCTCTCTATTAGAAAACTATAAAATCAAATGTTTTGATTCGTAAGGCAAATTTTTAAACTATTCAGAAATTAAATAATTACTGTAGTTCTCTAAGATATTCTCTGTATAATATTATTCCGATTACGTAATTAATTATTTATACGTATTTACTAATTATATGCAATTAATGCAGTCTTAAGTCTTAAGTCTAAGACAAGTAAGTCACGTTTCCTTAAATCTTGCGAGACTACGGAACACGCTGTATGAAACGTTTTCTCTATATTTTCATATCGCATTCACGTGTACAGTAACATTTATTTGTTTCGTTTTTATCTTTATATCTCTATGGTTCTATAATAATTAATTATTACTTTCTCGCTTATAACATATTTATTAACTTTATTATGAAATTTATTATCAAACCAACTAACCAAAGCATGTGTTTTAGACTTAATAGCAGTAGGGGAATCCATAAATTTGATATTACTGCTATAAGCTTCTCCTAAATATTTACAAATAATATACAATAAGGTTATTATATATAAATACTACTACCTGTCCAGTTAGATTAATCTCCATGAATTCATATTGCTTTTTCCATAGATTTTCGTATACTATGTCACAGAAAAAGGATGTTGATTTTAATAAATTTCTTGCATAATCTTTTATTACTTCTGTACTTATCATTTCATAGTTTGACTATGTGGCCCGGTTGTGGAAAAAATTCAGTGTCACACAGTGGAATGATATAAATAAGCATTGGAGTGACAAATAAACATTGGAGCAATAATTTTATAATCTTTAATGTGATGTAGCATTGTAAAAAATGTAACGTATCAAATTATGTGGCTAATGTAGAATATACTCTGCTACATAAAAGAAAAAATGTAATATTTTATGCGATATGGAGGCAAAACTCTATAACGTGGTCAGATCAGATCAAACGAAGCGGCCATATCAGAACCTTTTTGGATTGCATACCTATTTCATTATTCGTTTTCTTCTAGACTATAAATATAGGATTAAAATATATTATCCCGGCAGTTTCAAAAATCTGTTAAATCAAAATATATTATCATGCTATATTGCAATGTATATTAGAAAATACTTTTTGGTTATAGTGGAGTTTGCAAATCTGTTACAGCAAGAATAATAGCTTTATATTTGAATTGTTCATTGGGATCAACTTTTGAACTTTATGGATTATGTGAAAACTGTCTAGCAATAAAAAATTCAAGTCATCCAGATGTGACTGAAATTGATGCAGCAAGTCACACTAGCATTGAGGATATTAAAGTAATCTTAGGAGATATTTACTATTTACCCATAATTTTCACATTTAATTTATTTTTTTTTTTATTTGATTTACTAAATTATAGATGAAGTACACTTATTATCCAGGATTTAATGCATTACTTAAAAATCTAAAACAACCACCATCTAATGTAAAGTTTATTTTGATAACTGCAGAAATAAAAAGGATACTAACAAGTATCATTGCATACTGTCGATTTGACTTGCATAATATTCCTGTAGCGAAAATAATGTTGCGTTTGAATGATATTACAAATCCGTTTAGATATTAATTATACCGTTAAATAGTCAACCTTACTTTAACATACGAGATCATTTTATTAAGTTGTTGGCAAAATAATTTCGTTCTTCCTATTCAGATATCGTTAGTTGTACCGTTAGGTAGCCAACACATTTTAACATATGGAATTTTTTTATTCCATCAGCTTATCAAATAGCTGGAATTATTATCTCTGCTTTCTCAGATCCTGTTAGTCCAATATGTGATGAAGAAAGAAAATTAAATACACATATTTATAAAGCATATTAAAGTCATTGAAGATATTAAATTAAGATATTTTTATGCCTAATAGGTCAAGATTACTACGAAATAATGTAGAGGAATTAAGTTTCTTGCATTGTAATTTAAAATGAAGCATCAATATACTGTTATTCTTTGTGTATTACTATTTGTTCGTCTTCAAATACAAATATATTATAATTTGCATGTTGTAAGATATGGTGCATTTTCAGGATACCGATTAATTTGTACATGGTTGTGATTGAATATATACTTTCGCAATCCCGAAATGTAAACTTATGTAGCATGCAGTTGGATATATTCGGGATACATACTCAATAGTCAATACTCAATACAACATACTCATACACCCTTACATACTAAATGATTTACTCAGGTAGTATCGAATTATACTACCCTGAGTACCTGAGTAAAAATATACCTGAGTACTCAGGTAGTATCTAATTATTGACAAGTATCCAGTCGTTATCGAGTCTCGAGTTACGGAGTATCGTTCATATAACTGTCTTCGAAGGACATGCACGACATTATTTACACGCGGGCTATTACATTGTTAAATTGTAGATATTTTACTTTTAGAATACTGCAACAAATTGGAGGAGGTATTGCTGCACTTTTGGCAGGCTCTGAGAACATGGCATTTGTACTCGAACCATGGAGGCGAAAAGTATTGATAAAATTTCATTTCTAACATGAGTAGTTGCTATCAGAAGTATTCGATTTAGTCGAAAGAGTTGCCGCGATGAACAATAATTTTAATTAATAACACCGAGTACAAAAATTAGAAGAACGTGCCTCATATAAAGTGTCTGTGAACAATTAACCCTCGCGTCATTTAGTAAAGGCGATCCCGTTTCGTTTAGCGGTTATAAACTCGGTGAGAATGTGAATTTGTGATGTGATATAATATAAAGTAGCACACAGGATCTTGTGCCATCGTAAAGGTCGTGATTAGTTGGTTTGTTAGTGGATGGTATCACTGTATAGGTACTGCACCACGCGACCAAGTGCTGAGTTTCACTAAAATTAGCATGTACAAGAACCTATAAAATTAGGGATCTACCCTGTTTGGTTATGGTTACTAGCATAGACAAGAACCTATTAAGTTCCACTCCACAAGAACCTTGTTCGGTTCTACGGTAAAGTGCACACCTACTTTTCTATCCGAGATAATTAGTAATAAAACTCTTTAGCCAATTATTATCTGTTTCATTACCTTCTATTAAGGCCCACTCCCTATGTGCCCTAGAATACTAGAGTTCTTCACAAAAACTGCAATGATATATGTGTGAGGTATAACCCAATGTAGTCGCTAATGACCTCGCAATTAATACGATTATAAATGAGCAATACAAACGAACAATTCCCAGGACTTGAATTATAACTTTAAATTATTTTTTACGGTAGTATAAACTAGCTGTTTGATCTTGAATCAGAGAAAAGGGGGCAGGAGTTGAAAATCGGAAACGAAAAAACATATTAATGTTCTAGTGTCAATCAAGCTGAAAAAAACAAATTTCTGGAATTTGGCATTAAAAAAACCAAGTTGGTAACTCTGTATTATGGAGCACTACCAGATTCAAGGAAAATGGCGGATCAAAGTACACCCACTGCCACTCTAATCTCCTCATCGCATCTACATATCAATGTAACCAAATAACGTTGTCTTTACTGGCCGTATGTGGAGAGACGTAAAACGAGTGACATAACTGACGTAGGGGTAGAATGACAATAGGGGAATGTGGAAAATTTTTCCTGGCAATCCTGAATCGCCTCCATGTTTTAAAAGAACCTTTATCGGACTTTACTGCATCAATGTATGATAGCAGAGAGAAAATAGCCATTAAGAGAATAAAATAACATAAGAAGTATTCGAAACGTTTTGAAATTCCTAGAAATGACGTTATTTTCTAAAAAAAATCCGAGAGTAAAACACTTGTCGGCCAAAATAGCGATTTTATATATATATTAGGAAAATGTAATAGCATAGAAGGTGACATAATTTCGGCGACTCTTGGAAATTACGTCATATTCCAAGAATTTTTCAAAACCGGAATTAAAATCGAATTAATTAACCATTTCCCGATCTCATTTTTCGATTTTTTGTGAGTTTTTGTGGGATTGGGTAATCAAAAATTGTAAAATGCTGTTCAACTATTCGGACTTATTGAAACTCTTTCTAAATATATTCTATATAATTTTTTCCAATAAATAATCTCATTTTTTATTGCATTATATCATCATTTCCAAAAAGATCCTCGCTACTGGTGACTGTTAACTGCTTGTGGTATCCTGATTGTTGTTTTCGTCCTCAAAGTAGCTTTTTCTGTAATCAATACGGAAAAGGAGCAATGTTTTTTCTATTATTTGATTAAACTTTAAAGCAATTTTTATGTTTTATCGTCTTTAGTCTTCGTTGGTCGTAAGTACGAATGCAAATTTCTGTTCTCGTTGTGCATATGCACGTTTTTCCCACCAAGAGCACCAGAGAAAAAATGTGTCTATAGTTCGGCTGCTGTCAGCTAGAGGCTCGTATTCTTAGTGCGCATTTTTTAACATTGCATCTGTGATCTCGCTATTCATCTCTGATCATTCTAATACATACATATGTACATATCAATGGATTGTATTATTAATCATCGTAATATTTATATTAACGTAATCATTAAAAAATGCATCAGTGTTAATCGTTAGAAATATAGTTGTTGAGTGGGTGTAAAGCGAATACGCCTATCATAAATAATGATAGAAAAGTAAGTAGACAATATGAAAATATTTCATATAATTAATAATTGAGTAATTATTGCCAATAGAAATAATATAAAAGTGAAATCATATTATGTATGTATAATTTAAGCTATTTAATATATATGAATTTGAGTTTAAATTATTGCAATATCTGTTAATTTATTATATGATAACATATATTGAAATATATTTGAATCCTTACTTAATCTATTTTCTTTATATTTTATTATTATTTTATTTTCCAGATGGAGTAATATTTGGGAATATATATATATATATATATGCATTTCTAAACTCAACTACATTTTGATTGTATATAATGTGGAATTTTTTATGTAGATATTTTTGTACATTTTGGATTATCTATTTACATATGTTGATTTTATTAAAAGTTTTTCTTAAGTAACATATGTGTATATCTATAGACAAAGACATAGAATATAAATTTCTCATATAAATTATAATTTATTATAAATTTATTATATCATATTGTTTAATATACAATGTATCTTAATTATAAAAAAGATACAAAGCATTGATACTATATTTTATAAAAATGCATTTTTCTATACCAGATACACAAGAATTTATTGATGCAACTGATAATACATATGTGGTAAATATATCTGTTATATTATGTATATTGCTATATATTAATATATTTACTTTATTTTCAATCCCAGGGTTACAACATTCATATAAATGGATTATTTCATTGTACTGTGAGATATAAACAACTACACAGTCTTCATGAACAATTGGCTAGAAATTTAGATATCTCTCTCCCAGCATTTCCCCCTAAAAAATTTTTTCCTTTAACAACAAATCAGCAAGAAGAGCGTCGTCTTTCTTTGGAAAAATATATTCAAACAATTGGACAAAATCCAGTTGTTAATAATTCGGGAATGTTAAATGGATTTTTATTAAATGCTCAGCAAGAAACTATTGGAGGCCCATCTAATAATGAATTTATGGACATTTTTCTTATGAATGGTTGTAAAATAACAATAAATGTTTCTACAGGGGATCATTCTGGTAGTGTTTTAGAGGTAACTTTTGTTGTATGAATATTTATATATATTAAACTATATATAGAATATATAAACTAGAAATATAAATTAACATTTTTTATTCAACAGAAAGTATACAAAAGCCTTAGACTACCTGAAGAATATTATTCATATTTTGTATTATTTATTGTTGCCCACGATGAAGCAAATAGTGTTCATTGTAGGTATATCCTTATCACAATATTTCATACATGATTAATGAATAAATTATTTCTTACACATTATTTTTTTTAGTACTACGAAAATTGCAAAACTTTGAGTCCCCATTTATAACTATTAAACATCTACACGTTATAGGAAGTAAAGTTGTACTTGGAAAAAATTATTGGGATGTGGGCTATGATTTGAAAATAATGGATAATGAGGTGGCAATGAATTTATTATATATTCAAGCAGTTGCAGAAATTAATTGGGGATGGATTCCCATTACAGATGAACTAAGAAATAAGCTAATAGTCTTAAAAAAGCATGGAAAGAAAAAAGAAGTATATTTATCTATATATATATACACAAGTAATGTAATAAACTATATGAAAAAATTATCAATAACTAATATCAAATTTAAATGTTATTATTTTAGTATCTGGACATAGTACGTACTTCAAAGTATTATGGATATATTCAGTTTGCTCCATGTTTTTGTGACTATCCTCAACCAGATTCAAAAGTATTAGTAGCCATAGGTAGAAATGAATTAAATTTGCGTATATTAAATGATGGAGAACAATGCGAAGAAGTATTTAAAGTCTCACGAATGCGTTGTTGGCGTATAACTACTTTGCAAAATGTAAATTGCAAAAAATAGTCGTATTTTAACATTGCGGCGCGTGTTTTAATTTATTCTAATTTCAGGGATGTGAAAGGGGAGGAGAAGAAAGTGACGAGTTTAGTTTAGAATTATCGTTTGAATATTTAATAGCTAAAAATCAATTACAATGGGTTACAGTTACTTCAGAACAAGCTATCTTAATGTCTGTATGCTTGCAAGCTATGATTGATGAATTATTATCAAAGACTGTTGATAGTAATAATAAGGCTCAGGTTAATTAAAAATGCTATTTATTGCTAAGTAAAGTTATTTGTATTAAATACTAATTTGTTTATAGGAGGTGTCTCAAAAATCCTGGATTTATGTTATGAGAAATGGCCAGAGTATTACAGTGGGATCGAGCTCTAATGAAGAATCTGAAGAAAGTAAAAAGGTATGATAGGTTAACAGTATCTATATTTTATTTATTAATATTTTTTATATCGTTGGGTTCTATTTTAGAATCGTTGTATTAAACAACCTTCTAAATCAGAACCAATTATGAAGAAACTTGCTGACAGATTATCAGTAGTAAAAATAAAAAAATCTAGTGATGTTAGAAGTAACATAAGTAGCAAGGTTCAAGGAAAACAAACATTGGAATATGATATGGAAAATAATGCATTTCGCATGATCGATGATGACGACTTATGAATATATAAACTGGAACTGTGAAATGAAAAATAGATTAGAAATATCTTGAAAAATATCAAATTTTTAAAATCATATTAATCCATATTTTTGCTACTTTTATTTTTAACCCTTAAATGATGTAAAATATAAAACTTAGATATCAATAGATTTGTAACAATTTTTTTGTATGATATATAAATATATTGTTGATAATAAACAAATTTTTTAAATTAATGCAAATATTTAATGAAATAAATAAACAGAACTAAAATAAATTATAGTATATATAATACTTTATTATTGTTCAAATCATATACGTAAAAGGCAGTGTCTTATATTAACATTTGTATTTCATTTTGCTTTATTTTAAATGAAAATTAATATCTGTTATTGTAATACTAAATGGGAGTAATTCATAGGTTACGCTGCATAATGAGATTATAATTCTAACTAGATAGGTAATTATTTGTTTGAAAGACAATTTTCTGCCTTCAGTCTGTATATTTTGCCCAAACATATAGAGAATGGTACAATTCATAAGAAAGGTGTAAAATTAGAATGACTTCCTAAACAAATAATTATAAACTGTAATATAAAATGGTAGTATTTTTCTAATACGAAAAGTAAACAGATTCACTATTGTCCTATGAAATAGACTTCTACATGTGTACATTATATTCATAAATATTATAGATCTCTATTTCATGGACTATTTAAGTTTTCATAGAAAAAAATTTTATCGCATTTTTTTAGTGTTGGATAATAGATAAATATATGGAAATGCATAACTATTTTTTACAATATCACTTCCACATGTTTTTTTTGCATTTTAATAATACAAGTGGAAGATGAACATAGAAAATTTGTCACTACAAACATATTTATGTTCTATCAAATGTGTAATTCTGTACGAGTAAAATTTATTTGTTTCTGTTAGAATATTGCAACACGCTATATATTGTATGTCGCAGTGAATGGTGCGCACTATTTTTTTCTCGAACAGTAAAGACATTTTTTTTAAAGAACATAACTTAGTTAGTTATCTGCTTTTCTTATTAATGGTGAAACCCAATACTATTGTTTTAATAATCTTGCATGTCATGGTAGGGCCATATAAAGACTAGATATAATAATTAATATTTGTATCTTTTTCGACCATAATGTGCATATCTTCTATATCAAAAATATGTTGTTATTCTGTATTGTTACTTCCTAAATAAACAGAAAAGTCAGTTCTGGCTATAGCATTTAAGTATTATAAATCTATTTCCGCTACTTGTAAAATAGCCCAACGTCAGCAAAGAATTACTCCACTATATCATAGTATTCTCAACGATACGTACACGCGTTATTGTTATTGTGGTATGACTTATAAAATGTGTATTGAAAGCTTTATCAGTACAAGAAATAATTATATGCTGTTTGAAAATTCTAAATATGGTAATGATTTAAAAGATATGTTTTAATAGAATAAAAATTTTATATAAAGCTAAAAAGTATAAGTCTTGCCATTGCGACTATCTCAACAATTTAAATTACTGACTTAACAAATTATTGAAATATCAAGATACGTTCTAATACGGAAGACTAATTTCGGTAAGTTAATTCGTCAAGTATTTCTTCACATTGAAATATTATCATTCTCATCGTAATCTTGCATGGTACAATGATACTACTACAAAATTTCCAATTTGTATTCACAAAATTTTAAAATTATTCCGTAACTTAATTATATCAATAGATAAACGCGTAATATACCTATGGCAGTTAAGGAGGAATAAATTCTTCAATATGTTCTAAGTTGTTCACTTATCTGAAACTGCTTCAAGTAAACAATACATTAGCATATAAGACTACATATATAAATATATTTTCGGGATAACTTCCATGCATATATTTCGTATGAGTGATGATACTGATAATGTAATATTATCGATAAAATAAATGGCATAATACGTGACTAGCGTAAGATGGAAACCGAATACCAATTTCACATGGACGCGCATCTAATTTCTTTTTACATCAAAAACAAAGTTGCAAACATGGCATAATTATCTTCATTTGTTTTTTTAATCTTTTAGTTTTAATTCCTAAATAAAGATGTTGAAGAGATTTTATAATATTTCTATAAGATATCCATAATAACAGTATATATGTAAACATAATGTTAAAAATTAAATATGATTACTTTTTCACCTAAATCATGTATAATAATTTACATTGGTGACGTAAGGCTATTGGCTAGTATTAGTTACTCGTACTTGATTCCCAAGGAGATAAACATTGTTTTGAACATTGTCAAGAAGAAAATATTTTTAATCGTTATTAATTATCGTTTCTCTGCTACATATTTAATTAGCAAACAATGTTGTTCTCTTTGATGAAACTAAGAACGAGATGAATAAAATCTATTCATTTATACAACTGTACACCCTTTATCTATCATCATCACACTTATTTGCATAAAAAAAGTAACCAAACTGTTAGAAGTTCTGCTGACGTTTTCGCTTGGTATCCATAGCGTCAAGAATCGGTTGTCTCTTCGTTTGGTACCTTCTTCTCAGCTCATCAATTTCTCTTTCCATTTCTGCATCCAGATTAGCCATTCGTTGCTGTAGTTCCTCATATGAGAGAAACTTCAGCTGCAGGATATGGTTGTTTATCTATATTCAAGTTCTCTTTAATGATGCCTAAAGTGGTACTATATCGATCGATTTTAAGTTAAAAAAGATACTAAAAATACTAGGAAAGTTCTTAATCTACTTTCAACCTTCTGTGAGAATTTGCAAGTGTCTATTACTTACGAAGTCGAAATCACGTTCTGTGAAGACATTTTGGAACTTGGATATGTTATTATGAGGTTGTTCTTGTACAGGGTGAGAAATTTGGTTAAGTTGTAATTGTAGGTGACTTTGAAACCTCTGAGATTCTGTAGGGCTTCGTAATTCTAATTTATTTTCATTATCTTGATTGTGTACTCCAAGTATTTGTCCATTTCCCTAAAGATTAAGAAATTAATTTCGTGCATGTATATTTTACATAATATAATCATCAACTATAACATATTTATTATTTTATACCTTTCCTATTTCAGGTGCTTCTTTCTTATCAAAATGATCTAAAAATAGTGGCCGGTATTTTTTTCCGGATTCCACTGACCCTGTATT
Source organism: Bombus pyrosoma (assembly GCF_014825855.1). Classification (NCBI taxonomy): domain Eukaryota; kingdom Metazoa; phylum Arthropoda; class Insecta; order Hymenoptera; family Apidae; genus Bombus; species Bombus pyrosoma. The sequence goes on along the minus strand of NC_057779.1, from coordinate 5,010,203 downwards.
GTGTCCTACAAATAAACGATATTTGTTACTTTCCTTTTTAGCGTTTTGTCGTTCATTACATTACGTGCTTACGTTTCATAGTAGCTTCGGTATCGGTGTCACTATTAATAACCATTGTTCCCAAATCTAACATTGCTGAAACAAGTGTACCCGTATCTGGAAGATCATGACTCGGTACTAAAGTTCCCGTGTCTTCTGGCAGAGGCTTCATTGTTCCACTACAGTCTTCTTCGTCCTTACAATAGACATCAAATGTTTATTACTAACATTAATGTGTGTACACACACACACACACACACACACACACACACACGTGTGTGTGTGCGCGCGCACATAGCATTCATAATAAATCTCAATATAAGTACCGAATCTTCTGCCTGATTTTGATTTTTAATTGCCACATTATTTATAACATGAGCACGATGTACACTTTGTTTTTCTCGTATTTCATGAGCTTCTGCAATCATCTGACTCAGAATACTTGGTTGCTTGGCATTGCCTGTAATAAAATATCTTATTGAATAATACATGCAAGAAAACTAGAGCGAATTTGTTTCATTATCATAGATTTTACCTATAAATTCATGATTTAGCAACTCAGTTGCAGTAGCTCTTTCTTCTGGATTTTTAACAAGGCACCCACTGACAAAATCTATAAATTCAGGACTCCATTGATCAGGTTCTCTAAAGCTAGGTGGTGGTTTTGTTGGAATCATAAATATTGCTCTCATTGGATGTATATCACCATATGGCGGCTTGCCTTCTGCCATTTCTAAAGCAGTTATACCAAGAGACCATATGTCTGCGACACAATCATATCCAATTTCCTGTATTACTTCTGGAGCCATCCAAAATGGAGTTCCTATAACTGTATTACGTTTCGCCATTGTATCCTAAAAGAAATTTTCAAAATTAATTCCTACTTTGATCGATAAAAAGATTTATCACATATAGCGATAAAGATTATATTTTATAGCTTACAGTTAATTGTCCTGCTACACCAAAATCAGCTAATTTTGCATGCCCTTCATTATTGAGTAAAATATTTCCTGCTTTAATGTCTCTATGTATTTTTCTTCTCAAATGGAGATATTCTAAACCTTTTAAGGTATCACTGAGAATCGTTGCTATTTCATCTTCTTGAAGGGTCTTCTTCCTTAACCTCATAATATCACTAACAGATCCAGCTCCACAATATTCCATTACAATCTATGAAACCATACCTTGATTATATACAAGCAAGGAATGAATAAAAAAATATTATTTATTATATTATCAATGTTACCCATAAATCAGTGTTTTTAAAGTAACTTCCATAATATTTAACAACATATGGAGAATCACACTGTTGCATGATGGAAATTTCTTTTATGATTTCTTGTAAATCCGTATCAACAGGGACTTGTTTAATAGCAAGTACCTGTCCACTTTCCTTATGTAATGCTTTGTAAACTGATCCATAGGATCTATATGAAAAAAAAAACATAAAACAAACATTATAAAAACAATTACATAAAAAAGGATTTCATTAAAGATTAAATGCCATTTTATATCTTTATCCACTTACCCTTCTCCCAACTTGCATATTATATCAAATACTTCTTCAGGTTGTCTGGTTAAACTTTCTTCAGACAGCTTTTTTAATTCACTAAAAAAAGAAATTGTAATACCTGATCGAATATAAATATGATAGTTGTACATAAAATGTGAAAATATACAAAGAAATAATACTTGGATTTTTCTTTTTAGCTTCATTATATGCAATTTGCATTTTTTTTTAAACAAGGTATTTATAAGATAAGTGACATGCTACATATAAATGCGTTATTTCTATTAAAATCGAACTATAAGTGCATTAGATAAGCAGGTTTGTCGGTTATAAAACAAATTAAAAGATGTGCAGAACTAATATTTTCTATATTTATTAAGAAAAGCTGAAATAACTTTAAATATAATAAATAATACGAATAAATTGATAATGCAGGTTAACAAAGAAACAAAGAATCGATACTGTACAATTGTTTCATATAACAAGTGAAACGCGCTAAAAATCGAAAGACGATTCCTTCTAGCTACAAATAACTTCCATCCATAAATTTGTGAAGTTCTGCAAGTTTAAAAACACGAAGTAAAAACAATTAAATACCTCTTCGAAGACATTTTTGCTTTTCGTGTCAACGAGTTCTTACTTGAATAAAAACACCTTCAATATTTACACAAATAACTTAACGTGGATAAAACAGATATCATTCCGGTTGTAAAAACATAGTCAATTTAAAATAGAAGTGTTACATTTTTGTCAATAAATTAAAGTAACCACACAACCGAAATATCGAAACCATCAACCATATAATATTCTAGATAGCAGAACTGAAATGTCTCAATCTAGGAGGATTGATTAAGCTTACTACTATTACTTATTATTTTAAGCATGATAAAGGAACAAGTAGAAATAGAAATAGAAGGTTTGGAGCAAAATTTTTATTTTGAACCAACTAAATGTTACATTTTTAATAAAAGAAGCTGTTAAGGTAAATTATATCTTTTAAAAGTTCCAAATAAGCGGTGACCAATCATCGTGTAGCTGCATGTATACATTCGTAAATGGCACTTCCCTGAATCTTGTAATTATATCTTCAGTACGAGATTACCGACGAGGAAATATGATTTTGAAAGGGTACTTGAAAATGTGTTTCTCATACTCTACACTACTCAATTGTTCTTGATACTTTTCATGTAATAAAGTTAATTTTAGTGTTTAAATAAAAAAGAGCAAAAAGAAGGTTAGATCTCACAAGCATCAAGAAAATTCAAATGGTATGGATGTATGGTTTTCTTATTTTATCGAACTTTAAACATTTAACGAGATAGCATCGTTTAATGAAGGCATAAAATGTATGGCCATTTTAAAAAGTTATCGAAGGTAGCGCATGTACAAATTTATTAATCGCATAATAACATCGTTAAAGTCTTTTGATTCTTTTGTGATTGTTTTCTTCGAATTTATTAAAAAGTGATGAAGTAATACTGTCTTCGCACGAAGGTAGTTTTATTTTCGTATTTGGACGTTTAGTGGCAAACAACATTATTGTATCAAACTGACGATAAACTTTCGAAAAGAGCGCCGTTACAATTTGGTAACAGTATCAGCCAGTAGGTAGCGTGGAAAGATGAGAATCAGTCGGATACACGGGAATTTCTAGGCCCTGTACGTAATCGCGTGTCCACGCACGGTGAACGCTAGCACTCGTTTGCTAGACGGCCGGCTAGCAAAACGAGTCGATTTCTCCTGGTGCGCGATATCGTGGTAAGAGGTGGAGGAGACGTTACTCGTCGAAAAATTCGAGGGTATTGTCGAAGGTTAGAGGTACAAGGGGACCTTGTGGTAGTTAGAACGACGGCGGCAGCGACGGCGGCGGCGGCGGCGGCGGCGGCATTGTCCTGCTTGTTTTGTTGTCTCTCGCGACACGCACAGGTGGAAAAGAGAAGAAGCTATCGCGTTGTCGAGGAATCGAGGAGTGACGGAGGAGAGCGAGACTGTGTGTACAGGTCAAATAGAGAAGAGACTGGTGGTGTGCTATGCACGAATGCCCATAGGTGTACCGTAAAAGACAAGAGCAAACGTAGCGTAAAGGGGAGAGGGAGAGGTGGAAAGAAGGTTCAGAACGACGGTGACGAAAGAAAAAGACAGGAAGGAGATAGGATAGGCGAGAAGACGGAAAGAAGGGAAGAAAGAAGAGTGTAAGAGAGAAAGAGAGGGGAGAACTAAAGAAGAACGAAAGGTAGCAGCAGAGTGTACAGGATACGAGGAGAGAGAGACGACAGGGCGAAAGAAAGACACGGACGAAGCGCGTTAGAGTGCGTGATCCAAAATGGCGCTGAACCAGGACGTGGACCAGTTGTCGAAAAGTAATCTGGTAGTAAATATCGATCAAAACTCGGAATCGGATCTACAGGCACTGTTCGACAGCGTCCTGAAGCCAGACTCGAAGCGTCCGCTGCAAGTACCACTGCGCATGCGCAATTTACCAGATTCCTTCTTTAATCCACCGTCGACGGGTAGCAAGAGTCCCTCGATTTCGCATTCACGGGAGAATTCGGCGGATTCCGCGTTTGGTACAGCGGCCGCGGTCGCCGGTGCCGGCCCAGCACCCGGTGGAAACGCCACCGGTACATCAGCTACCGTAGCAGCAGGTGCGGCTACTGGTGGAAGTGGAAATACTGCCGCTGGTACCGGATCAAACGCCGCAGGTGCGGCTGCGGCTGCAGTCGCGGCAGCGGCCGCGGCTGGCCTCACCGTTGCTCATCCTCGCGCTCACAGCAGCCCGGCCTCTCTTCAGCAAACCTACGCCTCAGCTCAGCAGGCGCCTCAGCACGCGCCCCAGCCGCACGCGCGTCACCATCATCACCAGAAGCAACGCAGCTACGACGTCATCAGTACGGTCGACGACCTAGGTCCCCTGCCACATGGATGGGAACAGGCGCGCACCCCCGAGGGACAAATCTACTTCCTCAAGTAAGTCTACTTTCCTCTTTTTGTTTTCCAAAGCCTGCTGTTCTATTTTTTTTTCTTTCCTTTCCCTATTTCCGGCTCATCTCCCTTCCCGCCCATTTCTATCTTCTTCTCCAATCGATCGAATCATACAGATTTTTCAACATTTTTCTAACATGTCCACAGAATCTGACTAGTTACCTATCAACGGAACCCTTGTTCATGAACGTTCTTAAGGTTTCCTCGATAAACGTTAGTTTCACGTTTGCCGATCCTCTTACGGCATTATACGAAGCAGAAGATACGGGAAGGGAATGCCGAGAACAGACGACATCGATCTGACATTTTCTTAGTCATTTCACAACCTTATTGATTCATCTCCAAGTGGATTCTATCTATGACCATTGAATAAACGATCCTACTCCGGATCGGAGCAGTTCACCGTTGTACGCGACTGCTGGCTGGTTCACATTTTCGTCGTGTTGGGGTCTCACATACCTCAAGGCCGTTACTGTCTTTATCACCACCTCGACTTACTCATCGTTGTTTCTCCGTTCCTCCGTTTCTCGGCCGCGTCTCCCCACTGCCAATTGCTCGCATATCCTCCTTGTCCCCGCTATGGATCCCGTTTTCTCGTCTTTCTCTTGGCTCGCCTCTCCTTGTCAATCTCGAGCCGCCTACTCGATACCTCCACAGTCCCTTCCCCGTTTCTCTTCCATCTCGCTCGTTTAACCTGATCCACCTGCGCCGTCACTAGGATTCCCACGTGTCACCTGTCGTGGGAAACGCTCCTCGTCTGCTTTGTCGCCTCATTCGCTTCCTTCCACCCACCTGTCTTTCGCCGGTGACTCGGACATTTCTCTCTTTTTTCGATCGCCCTGTCTAATTTCCAATATTTCACGATTTTCCTCACGAAGCTGCTTCAAACAGCAGTTTTCAAAGAATTAGAGATCGCCCAAATCATCTTTCGCTTTGTTCCACTTATGGAACAACGTTTTCTTTCAGAGAAATCTCTCTTTTATTTTGTTTATTTTTTTCTTTCTTTTTCTTTTAATTTCGAGCATAATAGCTAACGTCGGCATGCATTACCACGTTCAATTTCTTCGAGTTCACGTGTTTTCCTCGCAGTCGATCGATCGACCGCGTTACGTTTTCCTTCTTGTTTGCTTTGATGTCTGATTACGATTTCGTTGGTCGAGTGGCTGATGTCACGTACAGATATCCCGGCGATAATCGATACGTTTTGCCTCCGTATCGATAACGAGTACACCTGCGAACGAAGGGATTCTCGTTCATTCAGTTATACCTGTACTTTTGTAAATATTCATCGTGTCTTCTTTTCAACGTTCGCCTCCCTCAAAACCGATTGAAAAGGGCTTCCATTCGGTTAGCCGGTATTGTTCTTCGCCTCATTTCCAAGTATTTTCATCGTCGTTCTCACCTCCTTCTCCTTCTTCTTTCTCTTTCTCCTTTTTTATTTGTAAACGAAAAGAACGAGATTTACAGAGAAGCTGGAAAAAAACTCGAAAAGTTTCCGTTCTCGTGTATGCGTCTTCTTCCAGAAAGTTTTACCTGAGTTTTACCATTCGAACCCTGCCTATTAATGCTTTACTGCGAATTCTACCTGCTGCTGACATTTTTATAAGAACCAAGGCTAGGCAGGTTAGTTTTTGAGAATACCAGCTATTGCCCGTGAGAATTATCCCCTTATATAGTGTCCATCCCTTTCAATTCTCCACAGTCAAATATTTTCCGTTTGAACATGAATTTCCTTTGTCTTTTATTTTGGAACCCTTATTTTGTCGAAACAACAACCAAGAGAATCTACTCTACCAACTTAAAATTTTCGAGTTCGGAAGCTGTACAGCCAAGATGGTCGGTCTCGTCTCGTTTCGTTCCGTTTAAGGGGAATTTCTTTCAGGGAAATCATTTCCGTTTACGTTCCATGATTTCAGCGTGAGCTGGAAACTCGAATGAACGTCGCGCAACGAGCCTTCGCTTCGAGATAGCATCGTGAAAGTTGTAAAACTCGTCGATAGGTATCGTCGTCGAATCATCGAGCAATTTTCAGATTTGCTGTCGTTGACGTATATTTTATCGTCTTTCGTTGATCGTTATTTAATCACTCCCTCGTCCTTAATTTCTCGAGCCACTAAGTCCTACCGAAATGTTACGTAAAAACGTAATTAGACAATCTTTCCCGTCGATCTTTCGCCGTAACTTCTATGTTCTTAATGCTCGTAACACAGCTCGTTCTGTAATTTTCTAAAAGGTTCTCTTTCTAGTTTTCTAAAAGGTTTTATCGCAATCGTACTTTCTACAAGGAGTCGCGTCTTTTTGTTTGCTCATTCGTATCGAAACGTATATCTGAAAATTAGTCGTCTCTATAAAACGGAGCCGTTTTCCCTCGGTACTTTGTAATGTATCGGTAACGTTCCCATTTGCAATGCAGGAAGCGGAATGAAATGGTAAAAGAAAGAAAGGAGTGGCTCGACGAATAATTACGTTTACCCGGGTAGCCTTGTATCGACGAGAATTAATCACGTTTCAGGTTCGCGCTTCTCCTTCGACCGATTTATGGCTATTCCGACCGCGACCGATCCGACGTAAATATCGTTTAATTGTTTATAGTAAGATACAGTAGTTGCTGCCGTGCTCCGGTGCTACTATGGATTATCGTTCATGAAACGAGAAAAAGCATGGCATTCCCTCGATAGACGTAACACAGCGGCCGCGAGGAGAGTTGCTCGGTAATGGCCGATGGTAAAAGAAGTGCAGCCAACCGAGAGCCGCACGGTTGTTGTATTATGCAGTAATGACTACCGTGACGGCACCCGTGTCTTCTCTCTTATTTCTCTTCTCTCGCGCCGTTCGTCCAATTACCTCTGGCCCGTCTCTCCGAGCTTTTGGATCTTATCCAGAAGCGGGACTTATTAGAATCTAATTTGCGTAATTGAAACGTGATTCGAGCCGCGAACAAACTGACTCTTTGAAACCTTCTAGGAAGTGTCGCCTCGCCTCTCTTTCCCTTCCTCTCTCTCTTTCTCTCTGTTACGTCGCTTCTACTCCGTGCATTCTCTTCGTGTATTCTATATTCTGCCAGAGAAAATAACGAGAGAGCCTAAACAGAGAAACGTTGACGACGACGCGCCGTTTAAACGTCCGGTATCGTTGGAAGCGACCAGATCGCGTCATCGTCTTTCAACCAACTCGGTTGTTTCGCGCGAAATTTCACACGATCGACGGAGAGTTCTTAGTAGAGACCCATCGTTGGGATTTTTTCTTGGATTTTTCGTTCGCCGCGCGGTTGGCGCGCAACTCGCGCGTTACTACCTCGCCGTATAATGTTATACGTTGGTCCCGTTAGCTAGGTTCGCGTATTACATACCAGCGAGAAGCAGCAACTGTATACCGTCGAAACGAAACGACTTTGCAACGAATCAGTGGAGGGATCTTTTTTTTTTTTCTTCGTGTTTCATCGACCGGACGTAAACAGCGGCGCCGTCTCTTCTCTCTCGGAGAGACAGGCAAAGACATCTCGCTCTCTTATCGCGATGTACGTTCGCTCGCTCGAACACGACGATCTTGCCAGTTCGAGAAACACGTTCCACCGCCAGGTGAACACACGAGACATGACGAGCAGGCAACCAAGGTTTTCCGTCAACTGTATCGTTTGACGAAACATTAGTCACGAGCAGAGTCACACTATCCGTGGAATTCAACCGACTCTACATTTATTCGCTTCAACGGATCTCGTTTATCGAGCTCGTTTCACCAACCAGCGTCATTCCTCGTTGTACCGATTCTCGTTCGTTCGTATGTTTTCTTTGGTTTCTGGCGAGCAAATATCTAATTTGTTGCTTTTCCTACGATATTCTTGGGAAAGTTGAAGAATCGAACGACGATTCTCTTTGGTTGTCACTGGTATTAAGGTCGAGATAGGTGCGGATTATTCGGAATTGTTTGCGACTGGTAGAAATCACGCGTCAAAAAATCACGCGTTTCTATGTGACGCGATAAAACGTTCGAAATCGTACGAGTAACGAACCACGCCCGCGCTCTAAAGTATCCGAGAAACGAATACTGTTATATACGGAGCGTAATCGCGAGGCTGAGATGCTAATGGCAATTGATTCGCGGCTACTTCCTCGTTCGAGCGACGGAGTAACGCGAATCTCTCGCGAACTGGTCGATAACGACCGCGAGAGAAGCGATCCACGAGTGGAATCGACCGTGCCGATATATTCCAGCCGTTTTCCTCGTAAATTCATTTCGAGGACGTTTAGTATCTATGCATTTTCGAATGCAGTGAAAGTTGACCGCGTGTGCGCGACATCGGCATCCTGTTGTGTTCAGGGTCAGTCCGACAACGCGGACACGCATTTTCCTTCTGTTTTTTTTTTCCATCGTGTTCGATATTTTATCTTTTTCGTCGGTTGTTCGTGTCTTTTAAGTTTTTATCTGAGAGAAAAAAAGGAAAGGAAAAAAGGAGAAGGTGGGGGGGGGGGGAAGAAATAACGCTATTTGAGAAATTCAAGAGGAAACTATGCGCTGATTGCTCGTGGAACGACCACATTTCCGCGGCGCGGCGTGTCGAATGGATATAATCCGTTTCTCGTTTGGTGTGCCGCGTCTCGAAAGACGTTCCTCTCGATAAGCGAAAGGTACAGAACGATAAATAACATTCGTGACGCGAGGAGAGCTAAAAACGCGAGATAAACGACACACGGCAGACTTTATTTTACGCGCGCATCACGTTCGATCTATTTGTATTACAATGTACGGTGTGCTCGTGTGCGTCTGTGCGCGCGTGTGTACACGCGCGCGTAACAGTTGCATCGGTAATATTATGCGCGTTATATAGTAATCGGTGTTTTCCACGGAACGAGGAGTAGGTCGTGCTCTTTTCCGCAAAGTCGTTACAACGTTAAGACGTTCGCATAAGGATCGAAGTTTTTGCTCGGCCACTCGACAGGCTAAAGACCCCGACACACCTGTAGACGAGAGAGAGTCTTGCGCTGCAAACGCGAATGCCAGATAGCAGGACAAATCTCCGGGAGTACCTCGAATGTATCGAAAGTTCAAGGCGGACCGAGCGTCCTCGGCGAGACTCGCTCTCGCCGCTTTCCGACTAACGATCACCGTTCTGTCCTTTTTCTCTTTTCTTCGTCGTTGATTTTCAAGCGACTTGCCAGGCGTTTCATTTTGTCAGCCATTCGAACAATAACTTATCGCTCCGGCTAATCGAAGTCGGAGGGGACTACGATACGTCGATTAGAAAATTATTTTTGATTGGACAATCTTTTCGAGCTCGTACAAAGGTTTATAGGTTTTTAGTAATCCTTGTGATATTCGTAGATTTCCTTCAATGATTTTGACGCGTAGTTAAATAGAGATTTCGTGTATCGTTAGAGGTTTCCAGTCGACTCGTAAATATCATCTATGACGTCATAATCGGTCCGTGTATATTGTTTCATATTTGTTCCATGCGACGTGACGGCGATGTTCCGTTCGCTACGTACTTCGGCTACAATTTATGTACTCTCGAAGCGAAGATTCTCAATTGATACGCTGCGTGTCGTGTCTGAACGCGTAGCCCCGTTCATTCAAAGAGGCCTTTGCTTTCTCGCACTGTCTCGTATCGAGCGCTCGGTGTTCGTTATCGATGTTTCGCGCGCTTGACTTTGAAAACAAGGAATCGCCTCGATTTCCGAAATGAGCAGCCGACGCGACGCCTAGTCTAGAGAGAAGATGAAACAGCGTGGAAAGCGAGGATGCCTCGATGTCTAGGTTTATCGAGCATTGTTCGTTAAGCGGTTCTGCTGGCAGTTGTTCGTTCTCGTAGGTCGTTAAAAGCATGTATTAACTCGGTACTTGGATGTCATTTTTGGAAGGGGATCGGTCGTAGCTTTTTCGAGGGGGAGGGTACTGGAGGGATGTAACGAGTATCGTGCATCGACGACCACGGGCACGACCACGACGACCAAGACGACGACGACGACGACGAAGACGACGAAGACGACGACGACGACGACGACGACGACGGGAGAGAAGAGCAGGCAAGCGAAAGAGAGCGTCGGTGCGAGAGTGTCTATTTACGAGTTGTCCGGCGCCGTGATGTCCGGAGTAAAAATACATCGTAGTCCGTATGCTGTGCGCCACACAGAAACCCTCTTGTAATTCTCCAATGCTCTCGAGCTGCCTGCCTGGCTGCCTGGTTGCCTGTTCGCCTGCTAGCCTGCCTGCTAGCTTGCTTACTTGCTTGCTTACTTGCCTGCCTGCTTGCTTACCTCTCGCTCTTTTCCTCTTCTCGCTTCTTTCCTTTCTCTACCCTTGCCTCTCGGCCACCTAGCCCTCTCTCTCTCTCTCTCTCTCTTTTTCTCTCTACCTCGGACTCTCTTGGAACGCATCCAACCGCTCCCGGAGAGACCCGCGACATGTAGCTTTTGGAACACACCGCCGTTCTGTATTCTGCTATGCCACCGCCGATCACGCATCCTGGAGATAGATTTTCAATTTCTTTTCCTTCGCCCGGTTGTTCTTCCTTTCTTCCTTCTCTTCCTTTTTATTACTTTAGTCGTACGATTCTTCTGTCATCTTTTTGATCAACGAGGAAACGTGTGTTTCTCTCGAAGCTAAATCGAACAGTACGATGGAATCGCAGGTGGGGAAGGATAGGAGAGGCCAAAGGAAATCATCGTTTTCGAGAGTCGTCTGATAAAAGTTCATCGGGATGATCGTTCTGTTCGATTTCCTTTCGTCCAATTCGACGGAAGGAAGCGTCATTCAGCGAGAGTTCGGAGGGAAATTTGAAATTCTCTTGACCGATCAACGCGATCGTAAAGCCGCGTCTCTGTTGTTATCCGGAGATCGCGTCAGAGGAATCGACGAGCCGTGTTTTGTTCGTGTCCTTCTCGATCCGTGGCTGCCCGGTGACGGATCTCGGGAAACGACGCAGCTTAACACGCTCGATCAGATATATCTCGATTGGATAATGCTCTTAATGTTAAAACTACGTCAAACGCGTTCTGTTCCGCGGGTATTATTAACCGTGTAAGAAGATTTGTTTCTCGCTCGGAAATACTGAGAACCGGTGCACGATATCCCGATGCGGATTTAGACAACTTGTTTATGTCGTCGCCGATGACTTAAGCGAAACGCATTAAGTCATCGTCCATGGAATGCAAACGAGTGACACTTTTGGCAAAATATAAAGCGGGCTGAACTCTTCTGCGTTCGTGGTGATTCGAGAATCGGCGGCGGCCGCTGTTCGAGGAACTCGTGACAAGCGATTTGAACGTATTCGTTTAAATGGTTACGAGAATTATCATTGGAAAAGGAATCTTCTTCCTACGCGTCCACGAAATTTGTCACGCGGTTGGATCTGTTGGTTGATGATTCTGGCGATATACATCTGGCCCGATTGAGAAATTTCGGTGTTCGAACCACGGTGTCGTATTAAGCGTGCCGCATGTTCGATCGTTGTCTAAAATTTCTATGGAGTCAGGCAAGGTAATCGGTTCGCAAAGGTATTCGTTTCACGAAGGTAAATAAGAGCGGCGGTCGTGCACGGTGTAGTGTTTTCTACTTCCTCCCGGCTGAAAAGTGACACGTGAGTAAGGTAAATACGTTAGGTAGAGGGAAGACGACGAGATCGGCAATCACAGCCATTAGCTGTTATTTTTGTCGACCGAGAGACGACGTAGTGTTTTCGTGCCGAGTAAAGCCGTTTCGGATAAAACGACCACGACTCCATCCACATCCCCGTGTGCTAAGCTGCTGCCGTTGCCGAACGATGCTTTGCCATTTAATTAACCACGATGCTCGTCCCGCACAGTAGGAGGAATTAGTTGGACGATCGAAGAGACGCTCCGGGCCGTGCGTGGCTACGATTTCAAGGACCCATGCTACACCGTTTCGTCCCGTATCGGAGCTAGATCGCGGTGTGTGCGGTAACTTCTCAAAACGGAGTTCGGGCACATTCGTACGCAGAAACACACGGTACAGCTTTTGCTGCCGTCTGTTTCTGCGAAATGCTTTAAAATACGATCATGATGTGTTGGAACGTATATTCCGCGGCTTCTTGTTTCTTGAATTTTCGATTCTTCGACCTGCCACTGATCACGCGACGAATAAATAAAGGAGACGAATCCGAGCGTTTCCGCGAATAACAGAGCATAACGTTTCGATCGTTGTTTCATATTGACGACGAGATCGTGACGTGGAAGAACGGTACAAAGTGGTTTGATCCTTGGGGAAATTTCGTGAAATACGTTTTATTCTGTCTCTCGAGACGTTAAAACTCGTATGCTAACTACCGCTAGGCGCCTGCTGTTACTCCTTCGCGTCGTCTTTTGAATGGAACTATTTTTAGAATGCGCCTACTATATGTGGATAACTGTACGTGCCGTGGCGTATTCAGTTTCTGCACGGGGCCACGCTATACGTACAAAATAGCACGACGTCTGAACGTGTTATAATTTTATTTTCCAGCCACCTGACGCGAACCACGACATGGGAAGATCCACGAAAAACAGCGGCAGCAGCGAACGTGGCAGCTGTGGCTGCCGCCGTCGACAATGGGAAATCCTCGACCGGCGCTACCAATTCTCTAGGTCCATTGCCCGACGGATGGGAGCAAGCGCGTACTCCTGAAGGAGAAATCTACTTCATTAATCATCAGACACGTACCACTTCGTGGTTCGATCCAAGAATCCGTAAGTTTCATTGCGATCGGCCCACTCTGAATCGCGTAGGTTGCTTCCAAAGGTCGATCATAGACGAGTGTCTTTATTTTCATGCGAGAATTCGTACTTCTCTTCGCACGAATCGTTCAACTTTTACCGGATATTGTATCGAGCTCCGCTATCTCTTGTTTTAGCCACGCATCTACAAAGGGCTCCGACTTCAGGTGCGATGTTACCACAAAACTGGCTTCAACAACAACAACCCACAGGTGGTGGCATTCAGAGTAATCAAACATTGCAAGCGTGTCAACAGAAACTCCGTCTTCAGTCGTTACAGATGGAACGTGAGCGTCTTAAGCAACGGCAACAGGAAATTATACGTCAGGTGAGTACTTATTCCAGTGTTTGATCGCTCGCTTTTGTCTTTCATAATATCGCGCGATCTTCTCTATCTGTAGCAAGAGCTTATGCTCCGACAAAGCACTACCGACGCCGCTATGGACCCATTTTTATCGGGAATCAACGAACAACATGCACGTCAGGAAAGCGCAGACAGTGGTCTGGGTCTTGGTTCTGCTTATTCTCTTCCTCATACACCGGAAGATTTTCTCGCAAATATCGACGATAACATGGATGGCACCAGTGGTAAGATGTTCTTTTATATGCGATATCGTCGTCCTAATGCTCAATTGTTCTATCTGCATTCTTCTATCTGCAACAAATTTAATTAACCAATTCACATATATCTCATTGGTATAAAGAATACAAATTTATAATAGTATGATGAAAATCCCACTTAGAAAACAACAAATTTGTAATGAGCTTTTCTAAGTTCCAACTTCGTACAATAATTTAAAATTTCATAAACTTTGAACACAATTTTTTCAGTTTATAAATCAGCGAAGATAGAATAATCAAGAAGTAGAGCGATAATATTTCACGGGAAGAGACAACGGTCCGTTTTCCATAAACTTGAGCTTAAAGTCTTCCTTGAACGTTATCACACCTGAACTCGCTTCCTGAACAATATTACGGTAATATTAAAAGCTTTCTTTCTTTTCTCTTCTACAGATGGTGGTGCACCCATGGAGACCCCAGATCTCTCTACACTGAGCGATAATATCGATTCGACGGACGATCTTGTTCCATCGTTACAGGTATTTATTAAATCTTTATATATAAAAGTAGTTACAGAGACTGTTTCAAATATCACTCTCCTGTTTCCTGTAATTTTGTTTCCAGCTGAGTGAAGATTTCAGTAGCGATATTTTGGACGATGTGCAATCGCTGATAAACCCTAATACGACAAAACCTGAAAACGTGCTGACGTGGCTGTAGTATGGAGGAAAGAATTGTCTATGACAGGCAAGCAATTTATGAAATCGATTCGTTAAAAAAAAAAATTGCAATTTCAATACGTCTAAACTAAATGGAACGATTCTAGAGGATCTTACCAGTAAAGTAACGACTATTCCATTAAAAAAAACGCACGTGAACGAGAAAAATTATAAAGTTTAAGTAGAATGGAGCCTTAATTACAAAATGCGCTATGCTCAACGTATATACAGAAATGTGTATGCAGAAACATTCACAGGGTGTCCTAGAAATGTTGACGATAATTCGTAAGATTATAGTTCTTATTGAATTCCATACTACGAATTTCTTGTTATATATCATGCTTGTTGAATAATGAGAGGTGGTAAAAAATAGTGAAATTCGAAGCCTTAAAATCTAGTGTTCATGGCAAGCTTGTCGAGTCTTCCTGAAGAAATTTTTGAGAATGTTGAGCAGGCCGTAATTATCGTTGAGGCTTCTTCGGAAATTAGTTTTCTTTTCCACCATTTTTTACCATCTGCTGCGTGGAATAATCGAAATTGTTGGAATTGAATGAAGAATACGATCTTTGACGTTGTATTTTAAGATTTTTAGGACATCTTGTATGTAAAAAATGTATTCGGGTCTTTCTCTTTCTCTCTTATTATTAGGGTATTTGAGTGTTCGTATGCTTGTATGCGTGTATGAGTGCATTTGTCCCCACAACATTTTGTATATAAGTTTGTATTTCTATACTAAAGCATTGTACGAGAGGGAGCGAGAGAGAGGACTGAATATTATTCATTTTATTATGAGTAATAATATTTAATGTGCGTACCGTTCGGGTCAATGGAGGAGAGCGCAATGAATGGAGAAAGCTCGATATACTTCCCGATAGTATGGAGTAGACAAGTAAATTGTTGTTTAATTATATTTATATCACGTTGGTTTACAAAAGGAATCTGATATCATGACATATCAGATTTTTTTACGATCATGGATCTCGCATGTGATTTAAATTTAAAAAGAACAGCATCATACCTGATGTGTTCACGGAGTTTGTGAACGTACATTGAAAACTCGTGGAACGAAATAAGGACGAAGTGCAATTATTAGGAAAACACTATGTACAGAGAGAATGGAAGAACAAGAAGAAAGAGGGTATGATGTTCGATAAATGATATTTTATTCGATATTCATCGATTCATATAGCGGTGATCTTTATATGATGTTTACGGAAGCAACGGCAACGTCTAAAAGTATCGAAGCATTTTTAACACACGGACACTTGTCTATACTTCGAAGTTGGCATACGGAACAAGTCGTGTTACATGTATGATTCAGATTCGAAACAGATTTCTCCGAATCGCATGTGTGTGTGTATACATATATACACACATGTGCACCGCAATCGAGTGTCGATAATGCTCAGACTATTTTACAAGCGATATGCTTAAACGAAGTGCCTTTTCTTTGCAATCGATTAGAACGACAATATTGATCGTCATGTTTTAAAGCAATAACCGTCCGTCTATACGAGATGTTTATATGAACATGTGGTAATTGTTAAAATAGACAAACAAGTTTTTAGACCCTTTTAAATACTTTGAAAGGGGGAACACAAAATGAATATATATATTTTTTTTATATATAAAGTCTATACCTGTTACAAATTGCAGTTATTGGTATTTTGAAATCACTGTTAGATTATAAAATTCTCTTACGTTTTATACTACATACAGTTATATTATGGACATTAAAAAAGGAGAGTATATGATGTTTATAGAT
Organism: Bombus pyrosoma; assembly: GCF_014825855.1. Classification (NCBI taxonomy): domain Eukaryota; kingdom Metazoa; phylum Arthropoda; class Insecta; order Hymenoptera; family Apidae; genus Bombus; species Bombus pyrosoma. Next base: position 4,993,922 of record NC_057779.1, on the reverse strand, counting down.
TACCTTTAAATATCTTTAGCCTTAAGGATTTTTCGCGTATTTCTTTCCCTTAGTTCTTGGGGATAAGAAAATTGAAAGAAAAAAAGAGGCCGTTAATCTTGTACTTTGTATGTTCCTCGCGAAACAACCAGTAGTAATGGTTATTATCGAATAATCAAAGCGACATGGTAAAGAGGAGACAATACGCGTACATGTATATTTAGTTACGTGGCAGCTTAAGTGTATACATATGTTATAAAAAGAAGGGAAAGAAAAAGAAAAAAGAGGAAAAAAGTCAAGAAAAGAAATATCGGAGGTTGACGTAACTTTCTTTTGTTAGTCCGAAATAATGCGGCGATAACGTTGATAAGTACTGTACCCCAGTGATAACAATCACACGATCACCAATTTTATCCGACTGATCTATTCCATGTTTTCCGTTTTTTCTTTCTATAGTTCGAAGTACACGAAGAAAGAGCTGTTATCTTTCTCAAATAATCAAAACATTATCTTGTTAACGTTTCCTTGTTAATCATCGAATTTTCATTGTTATCGAATCGTCACAGTTACGTCTGCCAACCACGGTCGTTCATCGAAGATCATAGAATTTCATTGATAAATTAAAAGAAAGAAAAGAAATGAAAACACAAAAATGGTGGAATGAAAAATCCGTAAGCTCTCCTGCCTTTTCCCTCAGTAAGGAAAAGTTCCGGAGACGCAAGTTAGATTTTTGTTTTGTAGTTATTCGCACGCTTGGTTTTATCTTTTATACTGCTACAACGGTAGCTGTGCGAATAGCACGAGTATTCGACCTCTTTTTATTTTTTAATGAAGTAATAAAACGATCATGTAATATTCGTTCGATATTTGTGTTACTATCTGTATTATTCGACTGAAACTTGGAAAGCGATCGCTGTATAGTAATTACGTGTAGCAACACAAAACACGGTAGACTCAACGCTCCTGTTATCTGCATTAAAAATCATTGTAAGAAGAAAATTTTTATAATCGTTTTATTGTAATTTTTTTTTTAATATTAGGCACGATATATATATCGTTTCTCGAATTACGAGTGTCTCTTGTTTCCTTATTATCGGTATATTAAATGTTTCTGTATAGTAATATCCTAATGATTTTAACGCGAATGGCTATATAAAGAATAAAGCTGTTGTACAAACGTATAAAAGAAGGCATTCATAGTTTGAGAAGTCTATGTCGATAGTGATTTTAATCATGTCGCGAGGCACAAAATCTTTCTTTCTATTATCGTTGTCTACTATGTTTTCTGTTCATGGTTATTATGTTCGATCGTAACGCGAAGCTTGTATTAAACGCGAAGATCTATTTTCGAGTGCGATCCAAAAAAAGTTACCATCGTTAACAAGGATCACGAAATCGTTGCGTTACGTTACTCTCGTTGCGACAGCTTCCAGGCGTGCAGGTCAGATACATTTAATGTATTATTTTTATTGCTAGTTAACGATAATATTAATATTACCATACCGTATCTTGCTTTTAGTCTAAACTCAATTTAGTTGTTATGTGTAGGGGCGGGGGGAGCATCGCGTGGAGGCGGAGACCTCTTACAAAGTGCCTTCAATTTAACGTGAAGAAAAATAAGTGTTATTTCACGAAACGGAAAGCGTTTGTTAATAACAGTCGAATAACAGTAACAGAAAACGAAAACAAGTCAAGAAACTCCCCTTGGGTGACATCCATAATATCTGAGATTATACTACGAGAAGCAATTAGTTGTTTAATATCAGTATTTATATATGCTCATTGGCAATAATTTGTGACGTACACATTTTTATATCGGTAACAAGTGCCTTAGTAATAACGATAATGATAAATATATTGTTTACTTACGTACTGACAAACAGTGTTATTTTTCTGCACTCCTAAACATTGCTTTTATTTAACACGTTCCGTATACGCCCCACGCTGAACTTTCCGTTCAGGCCATTTGGAATTTTCATTGTGAAACGAATAATTTAAAAAAAATTAATTTTCACATCGTTACAAAATATTACGTAGGAGCATCCGACTCGTCTGGTAGAGCAACTATTTCAACCATATGTTTGTTAAAACAATTGCTTAAAAATTAAATTTATTCGTTTGATGTCTAAAATACATTTAAAACAATACACCTTTTTCTTGTTAATTATGTTTTCTGCAATATTAAACAAAATTGTAAGGCATAGGCAAAAATATCGAAAGCAAAACTATCAATCGTAATAGCTTGGAGCGTATACGCCCCACGCGGTCTGAACGGAAAGTAACCAAAAATTGGTCCGGCACAGAACGTATTAAGCCACACGTGCATTTCTACATCGTAACGTATACATATAGAATTACCTATATGCATACGTACGTAGATGTAGTCAATCTCGATAGGTATGTCCCATTTACCATCGTCCCACGCAAATTGCGTGGCATCCAAGTCTCTCATTTTTCTCTATGTACGTCCTTGCGTTCCCGATTTGCCATTGTTGTTAGTCACCGCGACCGCCTCGTTTCGTAGTGAAATGATCGATCGACAAAACGAGAGGAAAGCGTAATGCTTGTTCGATGTGTTCTTTTTTCGCGATACCTCGGATCCGAGCATCAGCCATCGCTGCCGAGACGAGATGGAAGCGGCAGATTTCTGATTTGGCAAGGGGTGGGATTGAACGGCGATAGGGAACGAACGGTGGCAGTTTGCGAGGGTGGCTACGAACCCCATGACGTCCTGCACGCTTCACGAGTATTTTTATGGATTCTTCCAAATGCGTTCGATCATTCTAAACGCAACTTTCTATTTAGGTATACCTCCCTCGTTTCTGCGCATACTTAACAAAACTAATTCTTTTCGAACCATGTCTATAGAGTCGTTGCGTCGCAGCTAAAAGATTTATATTTTTATTGCTCCCTTGATGGAAAAGACGCTACTTGATGAGGAAATTTATTGAAGAAACTGATTACCGAAGAACAATACACTTTTGGGTTCAATTTTTTGAGAAGACGCTCATGAGATTATACATAGGAGAACATACAGTTTTGAATAAGCTTTTTCTAACTCCTACTGGAACTCTTTACTGTTTAATGTAAATTGCCGATTGCATACCCTACTCGCAAGCGATTCCAGGAAGCTTGGAAGGTGCTGCGAAGCTTTATTTTTGATATATTTGTGACTACAGGCAAATTAAGAAGATCAGGAACAGGCAATGGAAGCGAACGTGTAAATGGTAACAAAGTAATACTTCACAGTTCATTTGAATAAAAAGAGGTACCTCAAGATAGAAATGAAAGTTTCTTCTTTTGCAAAATCTATGTGAAAAAGAGTTTGGTGTACTAATCAATAACAATAAATCACACTGTAAATATTTACTTCCTCTGTACCTTAAAATTTGCTTATTTTCCAGTAAAAGATATTTATAAGTCTCAAAAATATATCACGTTAGTGAAGTTCCAATGCTATTTTCAATTAGTAAAGAAATTGTTTAAATGAATTCTTATCGATCAGCTGTCTTTTGAAATACATTCCAAATAAATTTATTTTAAAATTATAAAAATATTTAAAATAATAGGAAGAAAATTAAAAAGAAAATTAAAAAAGAATTAGAAGTTCATTTAGTCAAGCGAATCCTTGTACTTTTTCTTTCAAACTTTCTATCAAAACAACGAGGGTTAGCACGCGCGAGGACTTCGGTTACAAACGTTTCTCTTACGAACACATATACGGGCTAAAACCGCGTAGATCGAGTCGAGTAGAAGAAATGGTCTCCTGTCAACCGATAATAAAGCATCCGCGAGGACTGGACGAACATTAGCCACAGGATACCTGTGCTTTACCACACCTCTCTCCGTGCATCCTTTCAGCTAAAGAAAACCTTCAGGTTGTTGAATTATCTTCCACTGTAATTTTTTAACTATACTTAAAAAATTGCTCATAGTACTCAAAAACGGATAATCCTTTGTGTAGCTCTGTCATCGTACATAAGTGAAAGTGTTACACCAGGAAAAAATAATTCTCCGAATGTTTTTTATTGAATGACAGAAACGTTAAGCATCGAGGTAGAGGATCCGCGACCAATGGTGGGCTATAGCGATGTAGTTAGGACTATCCCTTTTTGTCTTAAAGAAGAAAGAGGAGTTAGATGCTGAGGAAAGTATTTCTTTGGGTTAAAAATATATCCAAAATGGAGAAAACGATAAAATAAAATATATCCGCTAATAATATGAAATCTACATATTTTCGGCGGTACCACATAGTTGCACCTGCTTCTAAACGTGGAAGATTCCGATGCAGCATGATTTTTTGTCGATCGCAAAAACTCGATAGAAAAAAAACGACTCCACACGCTTACCATGCTCTTCCCCTATGATATACCGCGTCTAATAGAAGCAAAAAAGCTCCCCTTCTCTCAACAGGTTGATATCCATTGTGCAAGCGGGTTGTAACGCGAGATCAACGCTGTACGTAAAAAAAAAAATTGAAACTTCCCTCGATGTAACAGGTGATCTTTTCACGGAAGGGGCGTTTTATAGCCGGCATCGTTGAAATCTCCGTTACCCTTCCACATGCCCCTCCATCGAAATACTCTGTCACAAACTATACAGGCTTATAAGTATTATATCTCTATTAAAAAGTAACCTACTCGATTCGATTCTACGCAGTTCATTATTTTATAATATTATTTACGCCGAATGCAGCTGTGAACGATGGATCAATGTTTCGGCAGCAGCTCCAACAGTAAGATATTCTGGAAAAACGCGTGGCTCGTTAAGGATCGTCCATATGTCGGCATCCACGACTATTCAACAATCGTACGATGACGTTGCAGATCGATCGATCGTCCCAAACGATGCGGATTTCATTTACACCGAGGGATTCCTCTTTTTTATGCGTATTTTTCTGCCGCTCCATGCTACTTTTCACGACCGTCCGGATACAGTGCATCAAAACGCGTTCTTAATGGCCACGATTTGGGTCCTTTGTAGAAACTTTCCATTTAAACGTCGTTCCATCAACGTGTTGCTCCTTCATCTTCGTGATTTGCAAAAACTCGCAAGTTACAGGGGGAAATGGAGAAAAAATAGAGAAGAAGTTTTCCAATGGATCTTGAGGCCCGTGTCATTCGATTTTTATGATTTTTACGGACAACCCGTTTGAACTCGTTCGAAGCGCATTTCCTACTTTAACGAATTAATTCTTTTTTTAAATGCAATAATGACGGGACAGAAGAGCTTCTGGTGATTAGTTAACAGCGTTAGAGAACCGCTAATCCTCGCTGACATCCAGGGAGCTTAGACTAGCGATTAAGCGCAATAAGTGGTAAAGGAAGGTGATTCCTGCGCGGTTTCTCAAGCCGACGCTTGTCTTCAGGAATCCAGAGGAAATTTACTGGCACCTACGCGTGCGCGCGCGTCGAGTTCCGTGTTCCTTTCAAGATCGTCGGATATATACGTAAAATGGCTCTATAAATAGGATAAGAGAGACGCAGCTGAGGCGGAAAGCGGAAATCACGGGGAAAGCACGCGCTTGGGGTCGTATCGTATGTCGAGGCAGCGTAACAAAAAGACGAGAGAAAAAAAAAGGGAGGAAAACTAGCAAGGGAGGAGGACGAGCGAGAACCGCGCCGGCACCAATGGGTATTCGATGTTCCTTTTTGCGGATTTTCCGAGAATCCGCTCGGACAGACATTCCGATTACTTTCGACGCCCTTCAAAAATGTCAAAGTGGAAAGTGTAGATGGGGAAAAAAATGAATTTTTTATTCTTGAAATTATTCGTTTTTACCTTAACGGACTTTAGAGTTTGAAGATTTTCGAAGAACGCGCATGCGATCAGACACGCAGGACGTAAATTGCGAACGGTTCATACTCGGGTAATACGCGAGTACGAAGAGGATAAAGAATGAAAAAGAGAATAGGAGGTGGAAGGGGAAGGGAAAAAATCCAGCAGGGTAAGGACGTTTGAAAAGTGGCCAGAATTAACGCGTGCGCCTTGGCCACCCTGCGATCTCTCTTTTCTCCCGCCTGTCCACCCTTCATACTTGCGGTGCCAGGAGGGTGCTGCGGCCCCACGCTCCGCCCTTTGAGGGCTGACTTGCCCCTCGCCAGTCGATACAAAAAAAACCCTATAAATGAAAATGATCAGAGCTCCACGTGAACGCCACCGTTTCCTCGTTTCGTAAAAACGGAATCCGATTACGCGCTTCCATCATAAATGATGCTGGATCGTTATCCGGTAGCGTAAATCCGTTGTAAAGCGTTACGGATTACGTTGTTGTTTACTGTACGCCTATCCACCACGATGATTAAAGACAAATCGCTACATTTTGCGATCTAGAAAAAGCAAATACTAAACAACAACAGTATGTGATTCGTATCGTAGCTCGCTGATGCAAGCACTGGGCGGTCTAACCTTTTGTTTGTTTCAGTGGACGGTCGCAGTTTTTGCGATCCGTAAATACGTTTTGTTATTAGGGCCGGTCAGTCATTAAGGCCGCACGCACACTCGGGGTGTCCGATTTTCTGTAATATGGGGTGAAAATACGATTCCAGACTTTCTCACTCGACAATCGTCGCGAATTCGGCAGAACGGACGGCTGCAGCAGCCGTTTTCGAAAATCTTTTGGCTAGCTAGGGCTGGAATCTGGCTGGACAATGGTCACGTATGCTTCCATCTATAAATCTTGCATTGTCCAGTGCTGATGTTTAGTCGCCCGCATATTAACCCAGGGGTGAAAAGGCCGCGCACCCGACATTGTTCAATAGTTGACCCCTCTCATGGTTCTGTGACCCCCGGCTTTCTTATTTATCAGGTTACGAGTCGCTCGTAACCGATCTACAATTCCGTCCTGTCGAATCTGGATCCGTCATTGGTTTCGTTCTCTCCCTTCTTTTTTCTCGCGTGTCCGCGCGGTGACCACGCGCCCTTCGCGAAAACCAGAAAGTCGCCGTTTCGCTTCGCCTGATCGCCGTATCTCCGATTTCCGGAAGGCATCATACGATCAAAGCCATCGAGCATTGGCCATTATTAGCATTTCCAGATTTTTGAAGATCGCAAATATTTACGAAGGTTCTTATCAATTTTGATGGCTCATCAGTCCTTTAACGTAATAAAAATCCGATGGACGGTCATTACGAAGATATGGTAGGCTCTCAAAGGGAATCGGAGAAAGAAACGAAGATGAAAAGACCGAGATCGGGATCTGTAAAGCGATCGTCGATCTCGTGAACGAGGCACGAGCCAGATGCCACAAAGAACATCTTGTATTATTAGTAATCCGAGAGGAACATCTTCAAAGGTGACTTCTAAAAAAAAAAAGCCTGTATGCAAGCTAATATTCTCGTTCGATGACACCTTGCGCTTTCAAAAGAAGAGGAGACTGGAAAAAAAAATTTTTTCATCGCATGCTCAGATCGATCCCCTTGTTACATTCCATGGGTGAGACGAATTTTTTGTAAACCTGTTCCTTCCGTCTAATAATCTGTTTCTCCTTTTTTTTCCGCTCCCCGTGCTCTCGATTCACGTTGGCTGCACGGGACCGTTTTATTCCGAAGCTGACAGCGGACTAACGATCCCTCGAATGTGTGTTTATTATACGCGATGTGAGTCGCGCCACGCGCTCGGAAAAACCAGTCGAAACGAGGAGGGGAGAGAAAAAAAGAAAGCAAAGAACAGGGTGAAAAAGAGAAAAAGAGAAAAATTGGAGGGATGTCCGTTCTTCCGATTTACGGGGAACATAAAAAGCTGGGGAGAAAGGAAAAGACGAGGGCTGGGAAAGGCAAGGGGGACATAGAAGGACGAACACGCGGACTTGTGGGTAGAACTGGCACGGAGTGGATTGGGCCACTGAATATCGAGAGCCCTTCAATCCGCAGACAGCGTCCGCGCGGACCGCTTTACGCAAGGGGGGGGTGAGGCTCGGAGGGATGCATCAGGGGAGAAAAAAAAATCTATTTCGAAAAGCGACTGCCATCGGTCGTCGCTGACCGCCAAGTCGTCACTTAGGGGTCTCTTATGAACGCCACCATTTTTTCCTTTTTTCTCTTTTTTTCCTAACAAAACGTTTCGATGTCCGGTAAAGTGAGATTAATGTCCAAGCTGGAAATCTTGAAGCTTTCTACTATTGGGTTCGATCGCGTACGAGAAAGCATCTGTTACCTTTTTGTATTGAAGATTTTTTTACATGTAGGATACACGTAAAAATCATATACATATGCATATACACGTGTGTATCTCGTGCAAGGAAAACGAAATACATTAGGCAATAACGTTCATGTAAGAGAAAAATACAAAAAAGCAGAAGATAGTGTCATGCGGTAGAACAATCTCGAGGCGAAAAAATGTTTGATATCATAACGCGAGATAGGCAAAGGGGACAAGAATGCTGTCAGCAGATGAACCATAAGTGTAGGTCAAGCTAGCACGAGCGTGGGTCAGCTGTCAGTTGTTTGTCCTTATAGAAGGGCGCCATTTGTGCGTTGCAGGCTATGCTGCAGCCGCGAACGGCCGGTCACCGGTGCCTCCACGACACTCTCGGCCACCGTTCTGCTTTTTTCTATTCATCTCGCCGAGTTTTTGGACCCCTGGACCGTTGCCCGGAACAAGGATTCGGGGCACGAGACTTCGCCTCATTCACCGTTCCACTCGTTTTCTTGGAAATTTGAATCTTTCGTTAAAAAATCTGGGCGAAGGGTTTCTTCTTTATCCGAGGAGAAACCTCATCCATTAATCTTTTTCCAACCAATACCGTTCCGTGTTTAAAGAGTTACTTGCATTGACAAATTTAAACTTACACTGATTTCGAATGGCCTCGTGTGATAGGGATTCGACGTCGAACATCGGACGAAGCAAGTTTATTTAGAATACACGTCATCGAACCAATTTTTCATCGAATTTTTCTCAAAAAAACAATGACTTCGTCCTATTTTTCCTCGTAAGTTAGCGAAGTAAATAGGCATTGTCCAAACGAGATAACAACCGATTATTGTCTCTTGGGTTTCCAAGATTATTGCCTCGTGGTTGCGGTTAATGTCGAAAGGAAGATTATAGCGTGGAAAGGTACAAGGGCCGTGTTATGGTAGAAAAAAATGACTTTAAGCCTCAGAAATATCGGATCTATTGAATTATTATCTATGTTTGTTAACAGATGAAACGGCGAGGGTTCGAAGATATTGTCCTCGTTGACAGTTTAAACACAATGAAACAAATCGTAAATAAATATCTGTCGCATCTGTCGAGACGAGAGGAAAACATCTTATTTTCTATCATCTAGCTGTAAACAACGAATGGATAAACTTGTTGTTTGCGGAAAAGGATCGAGATCGATAGGAAATAATCAGTTGGCAACGACAACGAAGAATCCAGGGGTCAGTGATTAAAAAGTAAATCGCATTAGTCGAGACGATGAGTCAAGGGGGGTTTAAAAAGGAGAAAAATCCCAGTTAAATCACGATAACGTACTCGTTATGCATTTTCGAGTTCATTTACCGATGAGTGCTCGTTAAACTTGTTCACGTTGACATTCTCCGAGTTCCTCGATTATCGCCTCTGTTGGAAAATTACCGCATGTCTTAAATTTTCAGTCGTTCGATTATTCATCGGAAAAGAAACGGCAAAAAGATGAAAGCTCAATGCACATAGCGCGTGATACGACGACGTCATTTTTATTTGTATACACAGAATGAGAGAATAGCTTTCTGGCAGAACAAGGAGGAGATTGCAGCGTATTTGTCGTACGGCTGCTGCGAAGCGGAACGGGAAAATATTTTTCTGGCAAAATTTCGAGAACTTCGAAAGGGGTGCGAAAGGGGTTACGGAGCAGCTGTTTAAACGAACTTGGGCACACCCACGGTCAGGTAAGGTAACGCGAGTTTGCCGGTGTTTCCGCTGATCCAACATTTTTGCATGAATTTCGTTAACATATATTCACGGCCTGAAATTATATATTTTCGCACAAGTACTAATTCCATGATCTTTCTTCTGTCAACAGGAATGGACAAGTAAATAAGACCGGTCAGGTATTGTGAAATATTCGCCAAGACAATTAGCGCAGTAGCGACCGGCATGTCCTTTTATTCTTTATCTGGTTGTCTTGTTGCTCGAATTTTATTAGTGTTTACGTTTAATTACTTTATCATTGTGTAATGTTCTGTGGTCTATGTTTGACTCCATTCATGATGTTTACAATATATAAATATTTATGACCGCTCCACAAGTCAATACATATAATAAGAAGCACAACAGTAAGTAGGATTGAAAAAAAAATTAAAGAATATACGAAAATGTAAGTTGAAAATATTATCCTAGGCTCCAATGCCAAAATAGGTTTACAGATTTTTGGAAAAACAAAATGGTCCGATAAATTCTATTTACAATTATATAATAACTGATTGATCGTCGAATGCATACAGTTCTTAACTAGGCTGAATCCTTGTGTGAGAATTTTATATAGGTTGCTTTAAAATCCAAAGATAGGTCAGACGGGTAAAACGAGGTAGACATATCGTAGGTGCGAGAGACAGAGAGAGAGAGAGAGAGAGAGAGAGAGAGAGAGGGAAAGAAAGAGAGAGCGACAGCAGGAAGAAAACAAGAAGGTCATTGAACAGGGAGAAGTTCTTTTCTCTAGTCTCAGACAATAATCTGCTCTACTCTTTTTAATTGTTGGCAGAAAATTTCTCGTTCTTTTTCACGTGTGAAAAATTTGTTGTTCAATTTCTCGTATTCGTAGATCTTTTGTAAACGATTAATGGAGTAATGTCGATTTTTGATGTTTAACACTTTTCGGCCACATTTTTAGATAATTTTAGAAAGTAACAACCTCAGAAAGATTACCAGGAAGGCACAGGCTCACAAAACTACGTAGGACAGCTGGCAAAATCGACAGAAGGAGAACTGAAACAGAACAGAAATAAATCAAAAGCAGCAAAGAATATTACTTAAATTTTAACCCTGTTAACAAAGTAACAGTATGTTCTCGGGATGATGACGGGAAGGATAATAAAAATTAGAGTTTCGGTCGTAAATCCTGAAATAAGAACACCTAGCAGTTCGTAAATCAAAAGGAGAAATATGCAGATCCTTTTCATATTCTAAGTAATGGATTTTCTTAAGGCGCTTCCCCAACCTTTTTCCCAATTATTGAGAAGTTAACGAGTTTTCTTCGTCGAGTACTCGTCCGCTACATCCTTTTGTTAATGACTTCCGCGTCTTTTAAGTACTTTTAAGTATTTAATATTGTCACTGTATCACGCATTTAAAACGATTTATTATTAGGCTTTTTTCCTTAAATGCTCTAATCCTTAAATGCTAAAAGGTATTTCCTAAAAGACGCACGTACAATTGAAATTCTATTAAACGCGATAAAATGGATCAATAATCACGTCAGAAGAATGCCTCTGATCATTTTTAAGGTTACACTTATACACAACATATTTCGTATTTTACAAAAATGAATATATTTTCCTGGTAACTTTACGTAACGAAATGCAAATGAAATACCTGACTGACTGAAAGGATTAAAGGACGGAAGGATTAAAGAAACAAAATTTATAGATCTCTTTCAAAAACGGTATATCCTTGTACAGCTTTTGGGTACGAGGGACAATTGTTCGAAAATATTAACACTGGTCTCTTGTTAGTAAAGCAGAATATAGCAAACTAATAACATAATAATTTATTACCACGACGGTTGTTAACTGTTGCATATAAATGTCGCCGTACTATTTATTGCGTTGTATTTATGACAGAAAATGCTATGCGAAAACGCGGATTAGCAAAGAGAAACTAGAGTATGAATACACAAAGGGTTGAGAAGATGTAAAAATATTTCCTTCTTTTATGAGAGGCGAAAACACTTTCTCGTCTTATTTCTAGACCTCTGCAAACGGTAATGAATTGAAAAGCTTTTGCAAAAGTGAAAAATTGAATTACAAGGAGATGAAAGTTGGAGGACTCGGAACCTCGTTCGCAAAATTTCTTGAATTTTTCTTGTCAATCTATTGTTACGCTATTAGGACTAAAGGGTTAAAAGGTTATTGGCTAAACATAAAAATCTTTGAACATCGATGGATAAGAGTTTACGATAAAAAATTGGCCTTTTTGCTCGATTAGAAAAACAAGGTCGATGAAGGGTTACCGTACAACTGTACGACAGACAAGAAACGTGGAAACTGTTAGAAATGTATGCGACCCTCTTTTTTCTTTTGACGAGATTTTAACTGTAAAAGTACAGTCATAAACGTACAGAAATAGTTCCGCTTGCTGGAAAAGCAGATTACGGGAAAGGTTTGTGGGAAATTTTTTCCTTTTCCTCTCCCGCCCAACTTCGAAAGGGTTAAAAGACGATTTACGGTATCGAAGCTGTTGTACCTGTTGGTCAAAGCCCTTGACAAATCCTCAAGGTTACAATTTCAATGTCATTTTCTACAAGATATGGAAAACACCGAATTCTACAGTTTTATTATTTAATTAAAATTTACTAAGATTTTCATGCTACCAGCTTCCTTCGCATCTCTCCGCATCTCCTTCTCGGGTTTCATAAAATTTGATAAAATAGCGGAGAAAAACATTGGAAATTTTGTTCGCCATTACCAGCGTTTTCTGAACCGGGAACAACGAGTTTGGCTAATGGTTTAGCTCGATGCTTTCCCGAAACGCGGGAAAGGGTGCGATGTGTCTAACAGGAGAGAAAGCAGACTGCCTCCGACGGAAAAAGAATAGGGCGCGCACGCGTATCCACGCATTTTTCGTCCCTTTTCTCCACTTGGAAATCGCCAACGCTAATTAAAACACGCTCTCTTCACTTTTAGATCTTCTGTTTCTTTTTTCTTTAGCTAACGGTGCGTAAAATCGCCAAATTCGATTAAACTCAATAAACTAACAAAAGTACAGTAAAAAGGTTAAAAAAAGGTTATAAAACAAAATTATATATTTAAAAAATCTTTAGACAAGTATTACGAACGATAAGAAACAGTTACAGAGTAAGGAATTATCGATGGAGGGAAATGTTCGAGCCAATAGAAGAGAAAGAGAAAGAAGGAGGATGCTTGGAAAACATTGAGGACAAGCAAACAGCTGTGTCTAGAGGGAACGAAGAAATGTCATTGGGTAAGGAGTGATAGTGGTTGATAAAAAGTGCTAATAGTTTTCAATGTGCAGGAAGCATGACAGGGTCAAGGGTGGGAACTGAAAAAACGAATCCAAGCGATTCGAGGCCTCCGATTGGGCAGGCGGTCTCGAAAGGGAGAGGGTAGCTGCCCTCTATACACGATCCACAAATGTAGCTAGTACTTCATTTTGGGACTTAGGTCATGTTCGCCAGTCGCTCGGCAGTTTCTTGCCAGTCATAGGACAGGTCGCTCTTAACGAGGTTTAGTTGTCTATTTGCGTACTTATTTAGCAGTTGACGTATCTGTCGGTTTACTTATTATGTATTCGATTACCGGCAGAGTTAGTTTTTTAAATTTTCTTAGCTTTTTTTCTTAGATTAAAATGTTTATATCGGACAAGTTTGTGTGATTGAGTTCGTGTAATTAAGTTAGTGTAATGTAGTGTAATGTAGTTTAAGTTCGTGTATTAAATCAGTGCTAATAGTGTGTAATTACAATCTACAGTTCGTGACAATGAAAAAAGCGAAGAATTCAAATTCCCAGGTGAGCAATCTTTCAATTTTTCTAATCTGACATTATGCGATAATTTGCGAATAAAGGTAATCGCGGTAGAAAGAAAATTTTAAACCATGCGATCCATAATTGATCCGATGGAAAAGCAAGAAAAATTGAAATTCGAACAGCAGAATCGTTTTCGGAGGGACGATCGCCGATCGTTTCCTCTCTTTCGCGCATTTGTTCGATCGTTTTGCATTCGATCATGCACTTTTTTACGCTGCTCGTTTGTTTTATACGGATGAATTAAAATGTTCAATTGCTGGTGTATACGCGTGTCGTGTCCAATTTACAGATTCACCAGCAACGATACGCTGGTTTCGAGTTCCTTTCTAAGCCGAATCCGAGAATCATTGACTTTTCTATCGAGGTATACGCGCGCATCGAAATTAGCCGTTGTTTAGTTTGCACGTTTCGAAAAGTATCGATATAATATAGCAATGACATCGTGTACGGAATCGAAACAAACACAGAGAAAATTCAACATGTCGGGAGCAACAAGGATATCGGAAAAACAAACGTTATATGTTTTCTCGTGAATATGGTCGCAAATCTTTCCGTCTTCTTCTTTCTTACTTCTTTCTCCTTTGTTCTCTTCATTTTTTCTTTTTAATTTTAATTAAAAAAGACAGGGCAGCTGCGAAGTCAGCAACGATACTCGCCGATTGTTTTCCGAATCGCCATAACGTCGGTGTACGCTGTACGGTGACCGATGGAAATTCACGTTTGCTCTAGTGTCGCCTCATTAAATAGTCTTTCAAATTTACATTCATTGTCCTGATACATCCGTATTATTGTCTTCTAGTCTAGCATGGATACAGGCTTCAACTTTATACAAATAAACATTACATCGTGATTTAATAGATAGATAGTTTTATTTCAGTCTGGCGACCTTCAAACAAGACGTGCTTCACAAATTTTACAAACTTCTCAATATTGCACACATCTGAAAATTACAAATTCGTGATTTAATATGGATATTATAATTTCTTAAAGATCGTTTTCGAATATCATCAGTTAACAGTTTTTATTCCTCTAATAATTATTACCGATTTCACAGAGATTTTAGTTGTAATTCTGTAAAAATGACTACGATTCGTTTTATTACACTCTATTAAGCTTTTTTCTTAGCATGCATTAGTTTGATACTTATCCTAATTCTAATTGTCCATCTCGAACGAGTTCGTTTTCTCTCGGATCTATAAGTCATCTATATTCGCGAGTCTGTATCCGTTTCGTCCCTTTGTTGTAAGTTTTCTATTTACCTACTGTTGTGATTGTGCTAAGAATTTCGAAAGGTTCTCTTCCTTCGACCTTTACCAAAGTCTTTTTGTTCTTGTTCAAACGAGCACGATGGAGTTCGCTTTAATCGACATATAAGCGTTCTTACTGGAACGCGAATGTTTGTGCGTCGTCGAAAGAATTCCGCAGCGGATGATCGACACGAAATTCTTCGAACTTACAGTTCGAAAAGATTTGAATTTTTGGGAATTACATGTCGGATAAATTCGTCACGTTTAAAGGTACACTATACATTTTTGTAGCTGCAATTTAAAAATTGTAAAAATTCGAAAACTTGGTGCAAAACCCATGCATTGCTAATCCAGGGTAGACCGAGACGACCTTATTAATACAAGGGTTGTTTTGTTATTAACCGATTTTTAGGTACACTATGTCGTAGAATAGTCAAGTAAAAGGGAAAGACTGCTCTTTAATTTATGACCATAGTCGTGCGGTGGCAGGCGGACAATGACAGTAGAAGTCAAAAGTAGGATCTTCCAACCCTGTCACTTTTGAACCTTTTAACTGTGCTCTACTTGAATAAATGAGGTAGACTTTAACTCTAGTGCCGTTTATCCTTCGTCTGGCACATTGCGGAAGGTAAAATATATTTTCTCGCTTTTCTTTGTTCTTAAATTACACTGGGTTATTTACATTTTTAAAATACGCATCTTGTTGTAAATATATCAACGCAGTGGACGACGATGGAAAAATAAGTTTTCTAAATATTTGAAATTAATTAGATAAATAGATCGAATAAATTGGTTCATTAAGATGTACCGATGTAGATTTTGACTAATTTCATAGGACGATATTTCGTTTCTCGGAATCTCTGAACGATAGAGATACGTGTTTTGGATCGGAACGATTTTACCACTCGTTATCATGCTTCGAGTAAAATAGCTTGACTGATTCCATACATCAAAAGTAATTTGTTCTCCTAGTGCGTACAAGGCAAAAGGACGACGAGAATAACAGGCAAACATTGTGAAATGATTTTACTAGGAATTTGCTTTAGAATAGGAGTAGGCTAGTTGCCGACGCTGTCTGTTCTCTTCTTCATGGAAATTCATACAATCATTCTAAATATTAACCCTTTTCAATTATATTGTATCGAAGATCAATTCAAGCCGAACTGTTTTATCTGTTTCATTATTGCATCTTGCTTAAATCTTTTACCTCGATCGTCGAATTTTCATACTTGTTATTGTCCGTGATACGAATTCTTAATTTTCGTCTATGTAATAATTTGAACGATTATCATATATTATCATATATATATTTATCGCATCAATTTCGAAGCAGCATGCTCCAAATTAAATACGATTAAAAACATTTGTTATTTATTCTGATAAGCAAAGGGACGATAGGGAAGCGGACAGAGACGACAGTGCAGGGGAACAGAATAGCAGTTTTGAAACAGATCAAAAACGGAAACGAACGATGCCTCAAGAGAAAAATCCCCCGCCTCAAGTTCAACCGTCAACCACGCCTGCCTGGGGTATCGCCGATAGAAGCGTGGTGAGTAATCGTTTCAACCCCTCTCCGATCAAATCCTTTTTTTCCCTTTAACACATTCATCCCTCTCGTTTTCTCTACACTCGCTTCTTCCCTTTCTCCACCCTCCCGCTTTTTTATCCCCCAACCGCAACCCCCTCTTCCTTTCTCTTCGGCGATCGACAAAATGTCGTTTCACTTAACTCGATGGTCTCGGTTAACTCTTCACAGCTTTACTTTCAGAACTTGGCTTAATTTTGCTATCGCTTGACCGACCACTCGCCAACTTTTATCCACCACCTGTCTATCATCCTACCTCACATTTTTTTGTTTTTCTTTGGGAGACAGCGTATCTGGATCGAAAACCTTAAGTAATAAAGTGCACAATACTCTTTTCACAGAAAGAAGAACCAAGCGAGGAAAAAAACGACGATTCAGGTGTATCACCTGATCATTCCACGAGCAATTCTGGTTCGCCGAGTACATCGACATCATTTTCGACGGCAACGTCTAGCATGTCACCGGAAAGTGGGAGCTCCCAGGATTCTCATAACGTAGAATGCAATACATACTGTTACAATTCACAGGTAGTGCTCAATAACAATCATCCATCTCCCGAATCTTCGGGACGTACTTCAAAGAACGAAAGTAAGCTGAAACAAAAGGGTGGCGTTTGTAAAGTGACAAAATCAGCAAAGCCGAAACAAAAACGTACACCTAAGAAGAATATCCTGCAATGTCCTATTTGTGAGTTCTCTACTTACGACAGGTAACTAATCTATCTTTAATCTTAGAGATTAGTATGAAATAGCACAAAGACAAAATAAAAGGGGGATTTTCTCTTACAGAGCACAGTTCTCGACTCATTTGACGGCACATTCTACGTTAAGAAGAGACTCTTCAGAAGCGTTAAAATCTATAGCTAACCAGCTGGCAGCAGAATCAGCATCCAATGCGGCTGAAAACAGATCGGCCTCAACTCAAGGCGAATGTTCGAGACAGCAAGCAAACGAAGAGCCGGGACTCCGAGTTCCACGATTGAATTCGCAAGGCAAAGTGAAAACTTTTAAATGCAAACAGTGTACTTTCATAGCCATAACTAAACTCGAGTTCTGGGAGCATAGTCGGTGTCATATTAAGGCTGAGAAACTCTTATCCTGCCCAAAGTGTCCTTTCGTCACGGAATATAAACATCATCTGGAATATCATCTGCGGAATCATCTTGGCTCAAAACCGTTCAAATGCAGCAAGTGTCCATATTCATGTGTGAACAAATCGATGCTTAATAGCCATCTTAAATCTCACTCGAATGTCTACCAATATAGATGCGCCAACTGTTCATATGCCACCAAGTACTGTCACTCGTTGAAACTTCATTTGAGAAAGTATGATCACGATCCGGCAATGGTGTTGAACGCTGATGGTTCGCCAAATCCACTTCCCATTATAGATGTGTATGGAACACGTCGTGGTCCGAAACCAAAGGCGACCAAGTCTCCTGATGACGCAGGCCCGAGCACCGCTGTTGACAGCAACGCTCAAGTTCCAGAATCTTCTCCTCAATCAGAGTTTCCACCGGAAGTGTCTCCGATTAACCATCAGTTATCGATATATGCAATAAATGACTTGAACATTATAAATACAGCGAACGCTGCAAATACTTTGAACAGTGCAAACAATTTAAACATCGCAAATAACTTGAATGCAGCGAATATTATTAACGTTGCAAATACTTCGAACAGTGCAAGCCCCTTGAACATCGCAAATAACTTGAATGCAGCGAATATTATTAACGTTGCAAGTATTTCGAACAGCGCAAGTCCCTTGAACATCCCAAATAACTTCAATGGACCGGATACTCTTAACGTTGCAAATAATACAAACGCCGCAAGTCCCTTGAACATCGCAAATAACTTCAATGGAGGGAATGCTTTTAACATCGCAAGCACTATGAACAGCGCAGGACCCTTGGACACCGCAAATATCTTCAGCGGAGCAAATGCTTTCAGTGGCGGAAGCCCATTGAACATCGCGAACAGTATCAATGCAGCGACTGCTTTCAACATTGCAAATACTTTGAACAACGGAAACCCTTTGAACACTGTAAATAACTTCAATGCGGCGAATATTTTTAATCTTGTACGTACTTTGAATGGCGGAAACCCCTTGACCATTGCAAATAACTTCAATGCAGCGAATATTTTGAATGCCGCAAACACTTCGCATGGTGCAAGCACTCCGCATGGCGCAAGCACTTCTCATGGCGCAAGCACTTCGCATGACGCAAGCACCTCGCATGGTGCAAGCACCTCGCATGGTGCAAGCACTTCGCATGGTGCAAGCACTTCGCACGGCGCAAGTACTTCCCACGGCGCAAGTACTTCCCACGGCGCAAGCACTTCCCACGGCGCAAGTACTTCCCACGGCGCAAGCACTTCGCACGGCGCAAGCACTTCGCACGGCGCAAGCACTTCGCACGGCGCAAGCACTTCGCACGGCGCAAGCACTTCGCATGGCGCAAGCACTTCGCACGGCGCAAGCACTTCGCATGGCGCAAGCACTTCGCATGGCGCAAGCACTTCGCATGGCGCAAGCACTTCGCATGGTGCAAGCACTTCGTATGATGCAAGTACTTCATATGACCCAAGCACTTCGTATGGCCCGAGCACTTCGTATGGCCCGAGCACTTCGTATGGCCCGAGCACTTCGTATGGCCCGAGCACTTCGTATGGCCCGAGCACTTCGTATGGCCCAAGCACTTCGTGTGGCCCAAGCACTTCGTGTGGCCCAAGCACTTCGTATAGCGTGAATAACTTCAACGCTGCAAATATCTTCAACGGCGCGCTTAGCTTGAACGGAGCAAATACTTTAAACAATGCGAATATCTTCAACTTTCCGAATATGTTGAACTGTGCGAATATATTGAACGATACTAATATGTTGAACAATGCTATCATATTAAACGCTGCCATCTTGAATGGCATCAACATATTGAACGCAAGTATTGCGAGCGGTGCCACCTCCGCAAAGGGATTCAACGGAGTCATGCAGAATCAATCATTCGTGACTTACCCATACAATCAGTTATTCGCTCGCTTCCCTTTAATGCCCTTCTTCGCTGCCAAGGGCAACAATATTATAAAAGAATTCGATCGAATACAATCTAAGGTGATGATGGACTACTTGAAGATGTTAACCGGAGAAAGGGTGATGGACGATTCACCTGAAAATCTTGTGCTCAGATGCGCCAATGAGAACAATGTTTCAAATGATGTGGCCGATGATTCGCTTAATAACGAGACACTTCGCAATATGATTTCCATTCAGCCTGATTTGATGAACATTGTGGAAGAAACAGAGGAGGAGGAGGCACCTTTAGACCTTAGTAAACCCAGTACTTCTAATGATGTTAAAAAATCAAAAGCGACAGGTACTAGCAGACGCAAGGGGAAAGCTGTGAAACTGGATCGTCAAGTAATCGAGGACTCCGATGAAGAAGAAGAATCATATGAGCCACAAGAACAATCGTCCAAGCTTTCAATTCCCAATGACTTTTGTGTCTTTGGGCAAACAAGTTACGACTGGAGCAAGTTTACACTGAGCCAGAAAATCATTTGTCAATATTGTAACATTGTGTTTGGTAACCTAGTGATGTATACTATCCATATGGTGTATCACAGTGAAAACGATCCTTACACTTGCAACATTTGCGGCGTTCAGTGTGGTAACAGAGCATGCTTCTTCTTGCACATCGCCAGATCGAAACATTGGTAGATCTGCTCGGCAGTAAATCTGCGATAAACTCTGATTGACTTTTATATAACTCTCGGGAAGAAGATCGAACGATTTTTCTTTGTACTTGTCTGGTGGTCATATTGCTTGAGTGTAGAGTCCAAAGTACCAGACGTGACTGAATCCGACGAAACACCAGAGCTTAGTTTTTTTCTAATGCTTCAAGCTACACGCTAACTTGAAAGAATAAACCTGAAAGAATAGTGTGCCATGATCCGTAAGACATTCCGTCTTTCGTGTTATACGCTTAGGCAACTGAATATGTAGCTAATTGTTACAGATATTAAAAAGGACTATAGATAGGATATCTAATAGATAGAAGTATACGGTCATTTAGATATATATATATATATATATCTAAATGTGTGTGTGTATATATATATATATATATATTTGTATTTTCATATAAATTTTCTAATAAAAATTCCCTATTTTTGTAAACGACAGATGCTCAAGGCAGCTTTACCGGAACAAGTATATAACCTTCTAATAATTTAGGATCAAGAGAAAAGTATAGTAATTGAGAATGTGTAGAATATTTCTTCACGTATTTTTTTCATGCAATCTTCTATATAGAAACGACAAGAGGGAAATTTAGTAAGTTTTATCTCATTAAGAGATCTTATTCCAGGAAGAGACTGTATATATATTATTGAAAGATTAAGAAGACTAAAGCAATCCATACTAGCTATGTAATAATACATTAATAAGACATACTTGCTCAATAATGAAGTTATTAAAATGTTAAGTTCCTGAAAGCATTAGCGCATTGTTTACGATCACATTCTCTACATGCTACTCACAGACGTCGTCTGTGAATAGCCAGAGTATCGCTAGCTTCGGGTTAAATTGTGCAATCCAACTAATTGTAATAAGAAACGATCACCGTGTGTACAATCGTACAATAGCAAAAACATTTTTGGTGGTTGACATTTTGTATTCTAAAATTTATTTGCTTCGTTTGTCATTCAAAATAGTTGGAAGATTCAAATAGAATCAAATTTTCCATGAAAATAAACAATGTTTCAATGTTTTCGTTGAGCGCTTTTCGTCTTGACAAAGTTCTTCTTTCGTTTGATTTTTATTTTTTTTTTACTTTTTTTCTATTTTCAATTATATTTTACGTTTTGGCTCTTTTTGTATCAACGAAGATACGGAGCGTATAGTGGTTAAGATAGATTATAACTTTATTCTTTTACGAAGTTTATGTTCTTTTCATTACGATTTTAACCGAGATATATTTCTTTTCTATTCCTTTCTTATACTTGATGACGTTCCGTTTCTTAATCGAATGCTCTAACACACTTAGTCACAGATCTTATAGGATTTATCATTTCGAGTTTTCGATATCTTTTACCACCTTTTATCATCTTTTACCATGGCGAAATTTGAGAAAAGATTTATCATAGTTAATCGGTTAAAAAACACTTTGTCAATGGACGAACGAGAACATCGTAAGTAAACAACTAAGATTTCCACCAATATGTCACCCAATTTATACAACAAATATGTATGAATGTCTTATTTGTGTAGTAAATTTCTTAACGTGCATCAAATTCCAATATACGATGATGTACACAAACAACATAACATGAAAGGAGATCTATTTTTGGTTTTCTTATGTTCATGTTGGAATAAGACTGAATGTTTTATTGCGGTGATCATTGTAAATAGTAGAAAATAGTTATTTCTAAGGGAAAAAAATTTATTTGGGTTGCAATAAAAATAAAAAATAATTTAAAAATAAATATAAAAACAGTACTTGAAAAAGTATTTAAAAATAAAACCAAAAAGAAACTTGGGAAGAAAAAAAATTTATGTTTATATTTGTAAATATTATATATTAAATTTTACATTTTCTTTTATCGTTTATAGGTTAGTTTATAGGCTTGACCCATTTGCATCATGATTGTGTTACTGTGTCCAGACATCAGCGTCGTTCAACTGACGATTGGCCCGTATCACCACGCGCGGCCGTATATCGGTAGTTTTATTATTTTCGTTAATTTCTATGGTAAATGACTTCTGAATAGTTCTTAGAGTTCACTTGACATGGTATTTTTTTAACAGCTCAAATGCTCCCAGATTAACAGCAAAACGCGAACTGTGTCATATGTAGAATATTCCGCGGCCAGTAATAAAAGAAAGTCACGACTTGCAGAACAGTCCGCGCTCGATGATAGAAAACGATCGTCATGTGTCAAATACTCTATTTACGGATGCAAATGGGTAAATATATAAGTTCATTTGGTTCTTTTTTGACTAAGCGTTACGCTGTTTTTTGTTTATTTTTTAAAATGAAAAGTATCGCAAAATGCGACAATATAATTATTTTGTTTTTAAGTATTCTCATTTAAGTATTATTACATATATCTTGCCTTTTTTGTATTTGTGATATTATATTTTAAATGATATAATATTCTGACATTCCTTCCTGTATTAATTAATAACATAATAAATAGATAATTTATATAAGAATTGCATTTGTTAATATCCTTAATGTTCTGTTCTTCCTACTTCCGTGAACGGTGCAAGCTTAGAGAAATCTTTCATTTTTAGAACTCTTCACGCGCAGATGTAACTTATCAATCCTTTCGATCGATATCGTATCGAAACAAATGATAATCGAATTATAATTCTTTACGAAGTGTAATCGAGCGATTCCGAGCGAATTAAAAATATATTTTGATTGCCGTATCATTCGTACTTAGATTTAATTAAAGAGTATAGTAATGTCGTATTCCGATTACGTGGAAACTGCATGGACGCCAGACATCATCGGACCGATATACAAGAAAGAGAGTACCAATTTGCGGGAGGTTAGACTTTTTCTCTTTTTACATTTAATTTCGTATCCACGTATGACATTCGAACAAAATAATTAGGTATTAAACGCTCACCGAGACGACAATTGCACTCGAATAATGGCAACATTCGTTCCTGATGAGTTAATATACGAGAGCGACTTGTCCAAGAAGAATTTCCGTAAATTTACCGCGGTCATGGCGATGATCAGCCTGACGCAATTTGTCAGCCTCTACAGAAAATACATCAGTGGTGAAAATGGCGGTAGCTATGCTCTGTTCTCTCTTTTGAACCGTTACATAGAGATTATAATCGAAGAAGTGTACCTCACTCACGGAGATGTGTTGAAATTCTCTCGTACGTCTATCGATTTCCATTGGTATTAAGAAAACAAATCTTTTCAAAAATCGTCGTTGCACGTAGATGATGCTCTACTAGTCATGTGGAAGGTAAACAGAGATGAATTCGTTTCAAAAATGGTGCATCACGCGATTTTATCCGCGCAACGAATCCAGAATGCCGTTGCTCACGCGAAGAATGAAGATTTTGTCTCGAAAGGTAACATAATCCTGTTTAGGTGCGTATAGTTAAGTAAGACGTGAGTCGTAGTAATGTATCGATCTTGACGTTGATAGTGAATATCGTAATCTCCATGGGAAGCTTGACGTTTTCGATAATCGGCGACGACAGAGCCAGACACTTTGTAATTGCTGGCAATCCAGTCGAGGATCTGAAGCACGCGAAAAGAATCAGTTTACCAGGCGATCTTGTATTGTCCTCCAGTGCTTGGGAACATTGCTCACCCAGCCAGTATGAGTACGTTATCAAAGACGCCAGGAACATTAAGGTGCGAATAACTTAATTTCGAATAATTTTGAAGATCGAAGACTATCTTTTTAAATATCGATATATCATCGATCGTCGGTATGTAATAGATTATTAAAGTGGTTGGACCACTGTCGGAACCACCGAGAAAAAGCAGCGCACCGGTGGATAACTTATCGTTGAATGGTCATCCCAGTTTGACTCGGACGTTATCGGAAGTGTCATTCGTCTCCGAAGTATCCATCGATCCCGACATTAATGTTATACATTTTCAGAGTAAATCGTCGCGATTTAGTAGCAGATTAATACAGAGATGAAAGAATTAACGATAATGATAACTTTTCACAGCGAGAGTTTCCGTAGTCGACGCGTTGCGAAGACGTATCGGCATATACTTGAAAAGTTACATATTCAAAGAGGTCCTAGCGGTCGTAAGTTTCGTAATTTCCCGTGAAAAACGGATTGCATAAAAAAATTCTGTTCTCAGATCAAAGACGAAGAATCGTTGAGATATTTAACGGAATTGAGACAAGTTACCGTGGTCTGTATCAATATGGTTCCCAGTGAGTGTACTGTGTACGAGTTGATTTCTCTGGCGGACCAACTCTTCGAAATTATTCAAAAGTATTTCCGTTGGAATAGATTCATTGGAATTGAAATTGTGCTGCGCAATTGCTAGAAGTGACGAATGTTTAGATCTTTTGTTGCAGTATAATCGAAGGATATTTTGGATGCCCGTACATGGTGAATCTATGCGAAAAGGATATATCGTTTTATATCATATACGGAATGAAAAGGTATCATAATAGCGAGGAAGAGAAAGAAAGAGGGAGCGAGAAGAATAATGCAAAGAACGCGTTATTGACCTCGCTTCAAATAATAAAAGAAGTAAAACGCGTCTCTGGTATCAAAGCGGTTCTGATTGGCATCTCGACTGGTAATCTTTTGAATTTTAAATGTCGAATTTTTCAATTTCGGATTTTACATTATTGCGTATTTAACAGGTATAGCATTCTGCGGAGTAATAGGTCATGCCGTTAGAAGACAGTACATGATTTTTGGTACGCCTGTCCAGAAAGCGATTTCTTTGGCGATTGTTTCATTCAATACAGTTTGTCTTCTAAGTTTTTAACAATTCGTTCTAAAAATTCCTTTGTGAAACCTACAAAAATATTTATCGTAGATATGTTGCGACTACGATACCGTTCTAAACAGTGCTCTGCCCAAGGAAAAATTTCTTTCGCAAGGTATAAAGATATTGAGGAAGTTTGGAAAATGTCACGTTTATGAATTCTCGGCTAAAGATCCGTCGTAATTATGCCCTTGATCGTTAATTACATGTTCCATAACGTTGTTTTGGTGTCTATTTAAATCCATTCTAGTTCCAGGAAAACCGAATTACTGTCGAACTTGGAGTATGTTTATCCCATTCTTGGCCGATATAATGAAATAGAATACTTCAAGGATATTCTAGATGACATCGGAGTGGCAGAACGTGTTTATTCCGGATTGCTTATCGAAGTTCTGGTCGAAACGTACAAATTTCGGTATATGCAATTAAAATCAGAAATTTCATTTTGATTAATCGCATAGGGCTGTGAAAGATCTGGCAAATCGAGGATTCTCGACGCTTTTGTCACAATTGTTCGAAACAGACAAATAAAGCTCGTTCAACTTTCTTTGCATCCATCGTATTCGGAGAAAGCTTACGCTGTACTGTACCATGTGTTTCTCCAAGTAAATTTAAGAATTTCAGAATTTGCTTTCATCTGTGTTTGCCGAAAGTATAACAAATTTTTCATTTTTTCTCGCGCATCTAGCTTTTCGAAGCTGAAGATTGCTCGACCATCGAGGATCGTGAAAAAATTCTATCGTACACGCTGTCCAAAGTACTGGAGCCAGAGGATTTTTGTTACCTGAATCCCATCATGAGAGTACAGTTTCCTCTATCAAAGAAATATTGCGAGGATACCGATTGGCAGCGTCACAAAAAAGCCACCGAGATCTTCGAAGATATATTAAACGAGGTTATAACGTTGCAAATGATTATTTTTATAAAGCGGTCTATAAATATTATTATATGGAGTTAAATTTCAATTCAGGTCATTGGTTGCTTGTGCATCCTCCTGGACGACGTGCAATACATGGATCTTCTTTCCTGGCAATTTTTATCCTCTACTTTGAATAATAACCGCGTGGTTGTAGGCATGACGATAATGGAATCTACTTCTTCGGATAATTTATCTCAAGTCGAATCTGGCATTTACCAAGATAAAAGACTGATGAACAGAATGCTGGACGGATTAGAGCCGAAATATTTGACAGCGTTTGCTTGCCAATTTTTAAACGTCATTGCGATTCCTGACGCTCTCGACAAGTAAATTCACCCTAGTCTCTTTCTATCGAAACGTCGTACGGGTGTATCAATCGCTTGATTCGTTTAGAATCCTACAGCAACGTAGTAAAAATATGATTTGCTGGTGCGAAGCGTTCTTGATGTCAGCTATACAAGTTAATTCATTGGAAGTTATCACGATATCGCCTATGGAAGCGGCTCGCTATGATCTCGTTTTCCCAGAGCAATCGCTATTGTCAAAGATCCCAGCATATTTGACACCTGAAGAGTTGGCACCACCGTTATACTGGACGCAGATGAACGCGTTGAACGTATGCATATTGTCCAAACAGACGAGAGGTTTCGTTGAACCCAACCGAGACGTTATAGGTGACCTGGGGTTTTGTCTATTATTCGAATTGCGTTTTCATATGCTCCAACTTAATATAAGATATTTTAAACGAGCATCGTAACGTCGTTAGGCTTGAGAATCGATATCTATAACAGAATGAACTTCTACGAGCAAAATTTCGTCAAGTGTGCGGCAACTTTGGGTGACATTTTTCTACGCAGTATGTTGGACCAGGTCATGGTTGACGCTACACCGATATACATACAAAAAGGAAGTATTAATTATTGAAAAGAAATTTCGCAATTACCATATTCTTCCTGATTACTTTAGCCGTAGCAGAGATGATCAAGTTAAGGATTTTGGAGTGCGCTATGGTCCAGAGAAAATTCTATCACTCGGAAGAGTCACTGCATCACATATTCAAACAACAGAAAACGTTCAGCAACATGCATCATTTGGTGATTTGCGAATGTCAAGCGACCCGTTGGTTGATTCGACACATACCGTCGTCTTTGATCATTCCGGATCATTCTGGATAATTCTGGATCGTGATAATAACATTCTGTTCCAGCTATATTTGTCAAGAAAACGTTGCCTTCGTACGCTTATTGTAAAATGTTGAAGTTCACAATAGCCTCGTTTCGCAAATTTTTTTACGATGTGCTCACGCCACACGAAAAGCAAGACTACCACTCGAAGGCTGTAGACGAGTTTGAAAAGGAAACTTCAAAGTGTAATACCTGTGGCGGAGGCAAATTTTTCATAACGACCTCGAAGGATGAGCTCGACGCAGTCGTAAGTATCTAAAAGATAAAAGCCTGTACTAGTAATCTAAAATGACTCTCGAATTCTTCGTTGATTGTTTCCAAACGTAAGGAAATGTCGCAGGAATTAAATCTAGCGGCACAGAAAAGAAAACCGTTCCAGACTCGATACGATAAATTAGATACTAGACGAAGCACAATTTTTGCTACCGATATTAACAACGATAAGAAGCGTGAGAATGCGAGTATTCGCAGGATTTCCATTTTGCCAACATATACTGACGAAACCGATGGTGAATACATGTATATACTGAAATCGTATCAAACTTTAAACACATGTATGTACTTGCATTTGACTCTATTTATTTTCGATAGATCATACGGAAAGCCGAGACACGAAGACGGAAGGCGATGCATCTAATTTAATAAAAAAGACGAGTCGATCTACTATTTTGGATACCGTATTAGAGGATTCATGGGACAGCCGTTTGGAGCAATTTAGCTACATTGATTATCGTAATTGCAGATGTATTGAAGTAATTGATTATGTCTTCTGGAAGTTGCATCATCACATTTTACGGTCTGGTAACGTTTCACATTTCCCCTAACGGTGTAGTTGTTATAATAGCGGATGGTATAATTATTACAGAAATATATTTTTCAGACGATTCTGAGAAATTTGTTACGTTTATGTTGAACTACAGCGCAGGTTTAATCGAAACCGGGCAGCCTCTCTCTGCAATCAAATTTCTCGCGGCCATGATCACTAATTTCGATATCGCAGAGATCAAGGAAAAGTCGGAAGTTGAAGCTATAGATCAAGCTATTGACAAGAAAAAATACTTAATTTTAATGGGTAAAGTCTCCTACCTGGTTATTGTATGACATTACAAGATGATATTCAGTAGAAATCAAGTTCTTGGAACGCGGTTGTCGCTCAGGGGATGCTTACATTGCCTGTGGAAATTATTCTCAAGCGAAGAAATTTTATACCGACGCTGTGATGTTGAATGGTGAACTACCGCAGAGCGCCAAAGCAATCTGTTACAATATTGCGTTGGAAAAAGTGCGGTATAAGATGCTAGGTATTCCCAGTCGTACCGAAAATAAAAAATCCGAGAAGGAGGTTGCTGAGAAGATAGAGCACGCTATCGCTCTGCAACGATTGTCCATGGCTTCGATGGTTCGAGACATTTGCGATCCACAAAACGATTTTAAATCTTTAATCGGAATATACGTATAACGTGATTGATGAAATTTCAGCTGCAGAACGAAATGAAAATGGCGGAACTTACCATTTTGCAGAGTCTTCGAATCGCGTTCGGAAGCCCCGACGGCTTCTTGGAGAAAGGAGAGATTTATTTATCCGCTGTGCAAACTTTTCGACAGCTCCAAGAACCATGCATGATAAAGTCCCTGGAGATACCGATATTATCAATGATTAAAGAGAAGCTTGTTTGGAACCAACCCGAAGAAATGATATTGGTAGCTCGGATCTATCAGACAATATTCGAAACCAGGTGATTCAATAGGTTTAAAATATTTTAATTCTTCGTAATAAAGAACAAATGTTAATAATTTATTTGTTGATGAAAGAATACTACAGGGCAAGCTGGTGGAAGGTATCGAGGTTGGAATAAATATCTGTAAAATATGTAATTGTTTGCACTTGAATAAGATGAAGCTTGCTATACTACCGTCGCTGATAGAAGCTATGGTAAAGCCTTTTTAACGTGGCACCATGAATCTTTTGTACTTTAATCGCGGGAACATTATATCAGGTTTGGACGAAGAAGATATACGAAGCTGTCGATTTGCTGTACGAATTGTATCATCTCTCTAACAGGGACGTAGATTATTCTGCTATCATATGGTACTATGCTCTGTGCATGGAATTTTTGTTAGACGCTGCCATGATCTTGGAAACATACGAAACTTGTTATAATTTCTATAGAAACGTTGTAGGTAAGAATTTCTCGATAAGAATCTTCGCTGAAGTTTTCTTTGATGTTTCTCAGCTTTCAGATCGAACACTTGTGCCCTACGGGATCCAGAGAGTGTGTTGCGTCTGACAAATTGTCTAGCTATCTGGCAATTGAGAATGTGAGTACTCGTGAGACTCGATCACAACATTTACCCTAACAAATAATTCTTTTTTAGGAACGTAATAGTGACCTCTACGTTAGTGGAAGACGTCGTTGAGTTAAAACCTCAGGTCACGCGTAATAACTTTCAGAAAATATGCAACTGTTTCAAGGTTAGGACGAATTAATTAGAAAAATATACGATTATATGTAAAATAATAACTTCTCGGCCATTCATCACAGGCACTCGAGTGTTATTTGTTAATACTGAAGCGTCAAATTCACATCCGACGATCGAGCGATCTGTTTAATCGACTGGAGAACGCCAAAACGATTATCAAGTTCCTTCGTAACGAGTCTCTATCCGCACCATTTGTCAAACCATTCTTGTACTTATTACAATCTTACATGGAACTGCTGTGTGCTCGAAAATTACGGTCTCAATCAATCCTCGTAAAGGCGTGCAAATTCGCTTCCTCTCAGGAGAACAAATTGGTTCAGGCTTGGATCGAACAGAACAAAAGGGTAATTAATAATTGTTGGATCATTTCCATGGTATCGTAGATCGAATGCATGTCGTAGACTTGGGAGGAGAGTAATTATAACAGTATGGCGCAGTATTGGGTGGAACACATAGGTGGTATGGACGGAATCCGGTGGGAAGAGATTCACTCGTTCAGTGTGAGCGCTTGGTCGACCATATTGTACCCGTTTCCACCTCCATATTCTAGTTTTTAATAGTCAATTCCTAATGTATTCTGACACGCGCCTACGAGGACGATGCAGCAAGGAAATAGAGGTAGGAATTGTAGCGAAATGTTTATTGAATAAAGGCGTATTACAGTTTCAGGTTCTAAAAGGTATACACGACGATCCCCTCGTATACACGATACTTCGTTTAAGGTGAACACTCGGTTCTCTCGGTTCGTTTCTCTCGTCCGCAAGGCGATCTCCGCGCGTGCTGAACCTCCAGGTCGATTTTAGGAAACCTCTCGCGACCGACGACGATTCCAGTTTTTGTTTGCGTTTGCACATCCACGATAATATACTTTGTAATTAATTAATTCATCTATCGGATTTAGGCCGAGTACGCCAAGGATACAAGCTTCGAGCTAAACGAGAAAAAAGAATCGGCGAGCGGGAAGAGGACGAAGAGTGGAAGAGAGAAGATGACAAAGCAAGAAAATGGAAGGAACGACAACGCGGTAAGAAGATAACCGCGAATCGGTCGATGCCTCGATTTCAGCATAAAGTATCGACCGATTTTTCGATTTCCACGATTCCATTTTCTGGCACAACGCTATAAAGAAACTTTATTTGACTTACGATCACGGCTAATTAATCGAAAGAATTACAAATGTTGACGCGATACGTTAGTTAATTACTTAATTAAAGAGTCTTGATTGCAATGATATGCAAAAAGACACTGTATCGATCTTACTATTCGCCAAACGAAACTAGGATCAATTAATACGGCCTAATCGAGTTATCTCAAATCGCTTAAATACAACCGACGTACATTAATATAATATACGACAGGCACACGTTGTATGGCGTGGCTAGAATTTTTGTACGTTTGCCGATCGGAATACAGAGACTCGAAACGTTCGGTCATCGTGCGTTCGTTCGCCGCGTCGAACAGAATGACTCGTTTCGGAAACGAATGCCTCAATATGAGTCGAACGACACGTTTCTTCGTGTATGTTATCGAAGACCCACCGCGTGACGCTAGTTCCTTCGCGATTTGTCCATTTTCGATGAAAAGAGGGGGAGAAGGTGGTAGTGGCGTGATTTCGAGTCGATTTCGTTGGCGTACTCGACCTGGGATATGTTTCGTAGGACGTGGCTAATGGAGAAACAAGGACGGGATATTAATCGAATCGGTGTAAAAACGTCTCATCTCCTCCGTTGGCGCTGCTACTCTTCTTCGGCTGGGTGGGCCTCGATCGCACGGAACACCGATTCTCTTTTCGTTCATTCGTGCGCTTCGACGTCGTTGTCGATACGACTGCTTCGTATTCCGGTCTTGCCCGTCCATGGATAGATGTCCGGACACGTCTGGCAAGTCTTCATGTACCTCACGCCGCTCTTATGCCACAGATTGCAGACCTTTGGATTGTTACACTTCTTCGGCCGGTCCTACGGTGAACATGAAATAAATTAAGCCGAAGATTTATGCGTGGATCATTCTTTCAAAGCTTCTTCGAGCCATCTCCCAGAGTCGTGCGAACGAAGCAGCTTTCGCCTATTAAATAATGAAAGAAGATTTATGTATACCGGGTAGTTACATCCGAAGGGTTCGAAGGTGTGTAACAGCGGTAACGGTGTAGGATTTCTGACCCATTGAATTGCCTGCCAGTTCGTCACGATCCACACGTCGTCCATAGCGACTATGGTATCTAGGAACGAAATGAAGCCCTCTTTGTGATGGGGCTGCGTGAACCAGGCGGCGTGATAGAATAGACCAAATGGCGCTCTGAAAAGTAATTTCTTCTTACAATTAGGATAACTGTACATTCGATCGATAACCGAGTAGTAATTCGCGAGACCGACCTGTTGGTCGTGTAATGTCTCTCGAAGTTCTTGATGAGCATCTTGTAAACACCGTCAGCAGTCGGTGGGTTGCTGCACGCGTCTCCCATCGAGCATCTACCTCCGTTTAGATCCTGCCACATCACCATAGGAACTTCCCACAAGCCTGGATAAGACCTGGTGGGGCAAGGAGGAATCATGCAATCGTGGAACAGCTTGTAGTCCAAAGTGTACGGCCAACTTGGGGGTCGATTCTCGTATATCGGCATGGAGGAATCGTACGTGAAGTTCGTGTCCCACAACATTTTGAACATGTTGTTTCCGCCGACCTGTTTCGTTAGAATTAAAAACGTTGTTATCGAGTACGTTATATTCTTCATTCTTATCTTTTTAAAGACGGAGGGTTACCGATAGGAACGGCGCCCTCATTCCCCTGACATCTTCCAGTTTGACGCCTCCATAGGCTGAGAGAATTTCTCGCTGTCCAGCAACTTCTCGCGCCCATTTTCGCTGAGAGAACTGCTCACCGAAACTGTGCCTATTTTTAGAATTAATCAGCCTGTTGATCATCCGATGGTAAAGAAGACATGCGTTCGCAGAGCCACGATCCAAGAAAATCGATCGACCGGTAATCGTTTGCTCGCTTCTAAGTTACGGACGCGATCGTGCAAAACTGATTCGGGAATCCTTTGCGAGTGTCGCTTTCCATCGATATCCGCGCAATGTTTTACGACGCGTTCGAAACCGGTTCTTGATCCGTTCTTGCATCCTGACCCATAGCGAGGTGCGAAAGCGGCGTCTTTTATCCGAATAAGCGATTGTGTCTCGCTCGAACGGACTAATCAAGCTGGCATTTGTTACTAATTGATCGGCGGTACATACAGGCTGAGCGTGAACGACTGCGATGCCCGACAATTGCTAGAATCGCCAAAGCGCCCAGATTGCTCGATGGTAATGAACACGTGATTAATGATCAACAACAGACGATGATGTATTTCGTTAACTCGATCGATCGAGCAGCGATTCGCGGTGTTATCTTATGAAATAGAGTCAATTACGTAGCTGCTTCAGATATCGTGTAACGTGTCGATCTTCTTGATATCGATAGACGAATACAACGATCAAAATCGTATGAAAGATTTTCAATTCGAAGGGAACTCTACCGATAAGAAAAAGGTAGAAAACGGCAAAAGATTGCTTGGAACGTTTTTGTTCAGTGATTCTTCTTCTCTATCGAGAATACTTACGAAACCGTGTGGGAGGCAATCTCATGACCACCGGCATAGAGGTTTTGGACTTGGCTGTAGTCGGTCCACTCGTGGGAGACGTAGAACGTGGCCGAGATGGGACAGCCATTTGGATTTTTTCGTCCTTTCTCGAACAGGTCGCTGTAGAGACCCTTGTTCAAATCGTTCACAGAATCGTCGAACGTCAGCAGAACGATTTGCGGTATTTCCTCCGGAAGGTAGTCACCTATTTCGGGGATCGTTGTTCCGGATCGGTGGGGAAGGGGTAAGGTGAAGGGGAAGGACGATCGGAAACGTGGACGTGTTTTATCGTGTGGGAACGTGTACACGACGATTGTTTGTATTTCCGTAATTTGTCGAAGAAACGGCCATGTCGTGTGTGTGAATGTACGTCGACGAGTGTTGCGATCGGTTCGGGTGTCGTTGCGTGATGGGAATGCGAGGGATGATTGAGTGATGCGAATAGAAAGAGTGAGAAAGAAAGAAGAGAGCGAAGAGAGAAAAGAAAGAAAAGTTGCGGTTAGTGTGCGTCATTAGTACACGGCACAGGTGCGGTGCACAGCTGGTGAAACTGCTTCGCGACCCGTGTCACCGTTCATCTCCGATCACGCTCATTTCACCAGCCGTGCGTCGCAATTTACGTTTTATCGCGATCTCCGACAATCCTCTAATTGCCTGGCCCGAGCGTAACGCGGCATTCGCAATGGGAGCGGAGCAATTTGTTCCGGAAACACGGCATCGTATCTGTGCCTGTGCACGGAGAGAAGCTATCGCTTCTTTCTACGAAACGCTCCGATGCGCGTCAATGAAATAAGTCGTCTACTTCTTTCCAAACAACGCGTCGGAGGACATCGCGCGACGATACCATCGACTCGACTTTCTTTCCTATCTCGGGCCTATTCTCGGGCCTGAAATAACACGTCGGCCGAGAATACGAAATCTTACTTTCAGATTAGCCGGTTGTTTCTTCCGTGCAGTCAGGATGTTGCTTTTCTTTTCCGCGCATCGTCTACTCCGATACAAATTATCCCGGTTTCGTTTGCACGAAATTAGAGGATCGTCGAAGAAACGAAGCGTTCCAGAGTTTTTCTTCTTTGGAACCAGCGCAGATATATAGGCGACTAGTAGACTCTGAAGTCTGCAAAGTCTAGCGGTAGAACGTTAGTGGAAGAGTGACGCAGGCAATGACGTTCGATGAACCATGTATTACGCGAGCAACGAATTAGCGTAGAAGCGCGACATTCGTAACCTCGCCCGTCCCGTGTACGGAGCCAGAGCGAAAAAAAGCTGCGGCTACTCTTTCTTTCCGTTTAACTTACGAGATCGTGTGCGATGCCATTTCGTGACCGTCCGCGTAAAGATTTTGCACCTGGCTATAATCGGTCCACTCGTGCGAAACATAGAAGGTGGCCGTGATCGGACAGCCGTTCGGATTCTTACGCTCATTTTCGAATAGATCGCTGTACAACGGTTTGTTCAGATCGTTCACGGCATCGTCGAACGTCAGCAGAACGATCTGCGGCGTTTGTTCGACTGGGATTCCACCTAAGTACACGACATTACACACATGTATCCTACGTTGCGCGACTTTCATTCGTTGTCCACTTCTAAGAGAGATCGCGAGATATCCTCGTGCAATTTACCGCGACCGAATCCATGTGATACGCAACGCTTATCAGAAAAACGAAATCTCGTCGGATAAAGAAGCGCGGTTGATCCATTGCTTAATTAGAAACGAAACATAGGCAGAGACACCCGACTCTGGCAGATTCTTCCGGATGATTTATGCGAGGTATGCGGTTGCACAATCCACTCTAGACGCATGTACAGCTAGCTAGGCTGTTTTAATCGCTTACGTATCGCTCGCCTGCGGCCAAATATTATTACCGCGACTCGACGCGTTTTGTTTCTGCCACACGCTTTAATTTAATATACATGGATAGTTTTCTTTTGATATAACGCCTATAAGATGATACCTCGACGCTTTGAGCGTCGATATAGATACTTTTGAAACACGAATGCTTAATTCGGATTCAAAGCACGATGGGAGCTTTCGATTTCGAACAGTCTTACGCGCACGTGCGAAATTGCAAGCGGCTAGGCGGATCTGTTTCACTTTCGAGCGGCCCATGGAACGGTTATGTGTAACGTTAGAACCGGAGAAAGTCACGGTGGCTGCTAAACCGATCGGCTAAACTTAACATTCATGGCGTACGGACGCTTGCGTCATTGGCTACTGGCTACCCACGTTGTATCGTTTCAACTTCGATGATATCGATTCGACTTTTCCGCGTGTTTAGCTATGTATGCGAGTCTCCTGGACGCGAACCGCACCGATCGTTTTCCCCTGCTTCGTATCGGGCGTCGAACGGATCAGGAAATAATTTGCGTGTGCTCGCATACCTGGAATGTCCGCGCCGCCGCAGCTGCAATCAGGAAGCAAGCAGACGTCCTTGCGACACTTGGCCGCCGGTTTGTCGACCTGAGGAGTCGGATAAATCGGCGCTGGCCTCGTCGGTGGATACCTGTAAATATCGATGAACTCCTGCGCTTTCGACACGATCTCGGTGGACGGTTTCAAGGTTGGTCGCGATCGCCTGAAACCCCGAATTATCGATTTCAGAGAATCAATCGCGAAAAAAAGGTCGCGTTCCGCAGTTCGCTGAAACTAGCTATTGTTTCCTTCCGCGCAACGTGATTTCACCGTTCTGTCAACGACAACGTTCGTGATCCATCGATCAAAAATTGATTTATCTCCCTTGCCGTTTCTATTCTTTCGTTTTTACTTTTCCCGGTGGCCGATGGTGTCCGTTAGAGGCGGATAATCGTTTAGTAACTTTATTAGCGACAGCTGTGCAGCTTACACGCAATTAACTTTCTAACTGCATTAATTCGATGCAGTCACGTTCGTTCACCTCGTCGGGAACGAGAAAAGACGCCGAGAGGCGACGCGACGCCAGTGGATCTCGTGATTTTCGACATCCCGGATCGCATGTTCGTTTTCGTTGCAACGATCATTCTCGTAATCAACCTTTACGATGTTAACGTTGCACGAAAGAACCCGATAATTTGTCGACTAATCGGAACTGGAGCTAGTTTCTCGAATAGACAGAAGAGCGAAATATCATGCGAAGAATCTCGACTTACGGTGGTGCCGTGCCACGGTGGACCTGCTGTGGGCGACCTCGGCTGTAAGAAAAACACAGGAAAGAATTAAAGAAAACGGAGGCGTGATAGAAATCGAGGTAAAACGTGAGGAGGAGTCGCGCGCGAGAGGGAGAGAGAGAGAGAGGCAAAGGAAAAGAAAATGGAAAAATCGGTGATGTTTCCGGTGGTGCACAAAAGGAAAATGTTCGACTGCCGGGAGAGAAAGCGAATGCTTCGTTTAGCGGAATACAGAGACCGGCGAAATCGGGTCTTGGTCGATGGAGACGCTGCAAGGCCGTTCTATCGTTCGCCGTGCAGAAATCCAAAGAATCGGTTCAAGTAGAAACGGCACAAACATCGAAGATGCTGATCGAAACACGTCGTAATTCGTCGTTACATTATCGAAAAATTTGAACGTGACTGAACGTGTTACTCTCAAGAGAAATAATCCTAAGTATATTACGGTATTCAACGTCTTCGATCTCGCTTACGATAGTTTTACCACCACTTTCACGAACTCTTGGGCGCGAGTATATAATGAAAGTGAACATGTACGAGCGTACTTACGCATTGCACTCAATCAGCGTTCACGTTTTATATTTTCGCGCTGAGTAATACCGCGTAATGATCCTCGATCATGGAACGAGTCCCCGCTGAATAAACATCGTTGGATTTTTATTTGTGCGAATACGAAAGAACGGGGGAATCCCGTATGCCTCTCGACGTTCGAAGAAAGCGAGAAATAATGTCGCATTCGTCACTATCGATTTGTCGGAATACTATCAAGCTGTGAGCGGTGATCCTCGCGATCTCAGTCCTCTCTGGTTGCATAATTCGGGAAAAAACTAGTCGACGACGACCGATAATGAGTATGTGGATACTCTACCTGGGTGCATTGACTGTGTAAGGCCTGCTGGTGGTAGTCGGAGGCTGCGTGGTCGTTGTTAACGGGATAAACGTGTCTACGATGGCATTTGGAGTCGTCACGTGAACGACAGGGTGGCTGAGCACGTTCGGTCTGTGCACACGCGACGATTAATTAATAAATTGACGAGAAACCGAGCAACGATTCTCCTCGTGATCCCATCGACGCTTTCTGCGGTGAAGGACCGCAGACGGCACTCCAGAGACGGATCGCTTATCCAATTTTTCTATGTTATTAACCATAACCAATTGTTCTTCTGCCTGTCGTTGACTTTACGTCGTTCGAATTAGAAGAGATTTATATAAATGAAATACAAAAATATAGCGATTAAAGCATCTGATAGGACAGGCGAGAAAAAGGAAATTCAGCTTGAAATGGACTTTTAGAAGCAGCGAGTCATCCAGACCAGCTGGACGGGTGTCTAGCAGGTTGCGCGCGTTTGTCTGCACCGACTACTATTTTTAACGCTCCTTAAACCGATAACTTGGCGCGTTTACGTAAGCACGATTTTCGCTTGATTTCACGGAATATCAGTCAGCGGTAAGAGTCCGCGAGCGTTGCACGTATGCGCCGATATCATCTTCAATTCCTAAGAGACGTAATTTGAAAGAATAGCAAAGAGACATCGATGAAAGCTCAAGGCGACGATAGTTTCTTTCTCGCTTCACGCTCAAGGAGAGAGTTTGAAGGTTTAGCAAACGTCGATGAGTATTTTGCATAAAACTATCAAAGATTTCTCACCTGAACGACTGGTTTTCGGTAATGCGGAACTTGTTCTTGTTAAGCTGAGCCTGGACGTACATCAGGCACATGGCAAACAGAAAAACGACACAATAATGATTCGCGATTTGCATCCAATTCGTTTCTAAACGCGCAATTAGACGCTTTCCATCCTACCTGATTCTCGTAGATATCGTAATCCTGCGCCGTAACGTCCTGGTTCAGGTTGTATTTGTCCGCTTCATTCACCGCGACCTTCTTTGGCTTTTGGTATTGTTTCGTGTTTACCTCGCTGATCTTGACACTCGGTTGAACGGGCACTGATTGGTTCACGGTATATTGGTTGTAATCTAACCGGAAAATACTATCGATTACTTTTATCGTATTCGCATTATTCGCGATGCTTTCATCGACTCGTTCGCGATCACGGACGACTTCTAGCATTTCGATTGGATAAACGAGCTACGAGTCTGTTTACGTAAACAATTATCTTACCGTCATCTTTGTAAATGGACACGTCGTCATCGTAAATGGTATAATAAGGATAACTCTGGTCCGGATCGTTGTAGTACGATTTGGAGATGACCGGGGCGACGGTGGACGCCAAGATCTTGGCGACTCTCGGCGACTCGGAGGATGGTACTTGCGTCCTGTGCCACGTTAAACAGGATTAACATTCTGGAACGTTCTCTTTAGAGGGGTACTTATCAACGGAGAGAGTTATCTTAAACGATCACTGGCAGCTAGAGCCGTTTCGTGAGATAATCGGCGTTGGAAGTTGGAAAAAAGGAACGTCGAATCGACGTTACGTAAAGGCGAAGCAGCCACCGGTAGAATTAAAGGAGCCCACGGCGAAAGAGAAATCGAGTAAAAAGGTCGTAGCGCGCGCCGCGGCAGGGCTGCTCGGTCCGATTTCAAAGCAGATTTTACGTACCTGTAATGGGCTTCCGTTTGGGCACGCGTGCTCACCAGACTCTCCTTTTCCCTTTCCTGCGGGACATTAATTGAGAAATTAATTCCCGCCTCGCTCGTTTTTTATTTCTCGTCGAATTTATCTTACTTTCAACCACGCTAATTGATTTGGCGCCCGTGTGGCAACGATTGCGCGAAGAATTCATTTCTTACGAAAGTTATTTCCTACGCAACGCGTACGAATAGATTCAGAGCCCGAAAATAGCAGAGAAATTTATATTGTACGAACACGAGTCTTCTGTGTCCCCGTTTTTACGCTATGTAGACTTTCTTGTTTAGCCGATCGAGTCGGGCAGTTCCAATCGACCAGCCTACGTTTATCTCTGATTGATTTACAATCATCTTGTCAAACGTTTTAAACAAATGGCAAACCGGTACTTAATCATGCTATTTCTGAAGTAGAAGAAAGCAAGGGATTGCTGAACTTATTGTAGCTTCGTTAGAAAACTTAAAACAAACTAATATATATATATATATACTATAGCGATTAAACGAACTCACCGAAATCACGTTTCTTCGAAGACCATCTCTATCCCGTTGAACTTGGCCAATCGTCGAGGGTTGTCCTCTGTAGACTCGTTGCTGCCTATCGCTCTCCACTTCTGACGCTGGCTCGTACTCGTCCTCGTGATAGTTCCTGGCCTGTTGCCTCTGTCGAATCTGCTTTTCGGTGATTTGGGGTACGGGAGACGGCGTTGTCGTGATAGGAATCGGTTGTCTCTGAACGGGACGCTGTTGCTGTTCGCGTCTGTGTTGTTGCTGCTGTTCTCGGATCTGCTGTTGTTCTCGGATCTGCTGCTGTTCTCGGATCTGCTGTTGTTCTCGGATCTGCTGTTGTTCTCGGATCTGCTGTTGTTCTCGGATCTGTTGCTGTTCTCGGATTTGTTGTTGTTCTCGGATTTGCTGTTGCGGCCGTTGTTGCTCCTGAAGGGTCTCGATCTTTGCCGATCTGCGCGATTCAAGAGAAACGATTGCGTCACGGTTAATTGACGGCCTTTAACGATCATTGTGGCCGTTGGGTTGGGTGGGTTTTTCTCGACCTCTGAGATTTCGCAAAGTTCCGTGTCGAACACGGCACGCTGGAGAAAATATAACCAAGTTGACCGTGTTAGCTTGAACGAAAATTCATTGCGATAAAAGAACGGCGCGTTGCGCCGGTAACCGGACCGATCCGAGCGGATCGATTCGTCGATCGAAACGGATCGATTGTAGCGTCTCATCGGCCGGGCGTGCCGATCGAACCAGTTTCGGTACCAAAACACGTTGCCAGGAATGGCAAGGACGTTGATCAGACACGGCGAGACGAAAAGAAGTGGGGCACAGGTTGGGAAATCGCTTCTTTCCCCGATTACTCGTGCACAATACGTTAATGAGCGACCGGCGACCGCTTGTTGCCTAACTTCTGCTCGCACAAGGGAAGTCGTACCCGGTTCCGAGGTGTAGTGCTCTCCGCGAGAAACAGCCGGAGAGAGTGGGAGTTCATTGTAGGCTAGCGCTCGGTTATACAACAAATTCACTGGCTTTCCGCTTAATTCTTTCGGCAACGAGTTTCAATGGACGGGAGAATTAACGCGTAGCCGTTTTGACGGTTCTTTTGATCGAGATCCAAAGAATTCTAGAAGAATAAAGTAGCGTAGTATTGTAAAGGTGGAGGGAAAGCAAAGATAATAGGAAGTCTCATATGTGGCAACCGGTCTGACAAAGCATGGCAGACCTGAATTGTAATTTTAGCGGTAAATAAGGAGGCAGAGGAAATCGTAATCGGATTAATCGCGATCGATCGACGTTTATTGTTCGATTCTTGACGTCATTGCTTCTATTTTCTCAAGGTACTGTTTTCTCGCATGCAGTCAGATCGTTGATCAACTCGTAATTCCGCAACAGTTTCGACAACTGGAAAAATACGACCGGATCGTTCCGACGATACGTTTCTGTCTCGATCGCTACGCCCTTCCCATTTCGTTTCCTCGTCCTTCGAACTCTCACTCCGTGCGGCTTTTCCTCTTTCCACATCAACAGCGAACACGAGTGAAGTTCTTTGGCAATCACCGTCAAAGCTGAATCGTTGCGCAATCGACGGACATCCGGTATTATAGATTGATCGAGAGAGGATTTTGTCTTCCAAAGACCAATCAAACAGATCGGCCTGGTCGCAGCCTGTTCTTGGCTGATCGTTCGCATCGAGTAGCAAAGCGAATAGCAAAGATAACCAAACAGTCGAAAATTGATGAATAAATTGGTACAACGAACGGGTATTGTAACTCACGTGTGTAATAGTTACAAGCGACACGTAATAGCGTTGAAAGCTCACCTTTCCAATAGCGGATCTTCTTCGGCTTCCTTACTGGGAGATCCGCCTTCGGGGCAACCTACGTTACGTGGCCAATCGCATGTCTGCAACTCGTGACTATAGAAAAGAAAGCAACACAAGTTTCTTCAATATCGATCGTTGTAGTTCGTTAACCGTTTTATGAACTTCGTTTTGGCAAACAATAGCAGGGTTGGTATACTTATGATAACTTGATTGGAATAGCATGAAACCTTTCTTTTTACGAAATTTTCATCTTGTGGAAATATTCGAGGGTTGTTTTACGCTTTAGGTTTCAGGTATGTTAACCAGTGTCTTTAATGAAACGTGGCATTCACATGAAGCTCGGTTTACTTTAGGTTAAACAAGTTTTAGGACAGATTTACTACTTCTGACACTACACGCGCAGGTTGTTTTCTTTTTAGGGTTAAAGTAAATTACGTTCTATTCTTAATTTTTAATCACATACTTAGTACTATCCTTAGTGATACAGTCAGAAGTTCGGTGATCGCTAAAATTTGGTATTCTAGTAACCTATGTTAATATTTGCAAATAGAATGTAAGTGTGAAAATAACGGTTACTTGAAAGATCGTATAGCCGATTAAAGACAGGTCGTTCATCCGACGATTCACACGCAATCCTTACGGTAATTCGTCAACTTTTATACTATTCGCCCACTATAAAACATCATTTCGACGTACGGCGTATGATTCTTTCGATCAAACATGATGATTCGACCGGGAAACAAGTTTCTTCGATTACCGACTCTGTATCACGCGAACCATCTCGCGTAAACGGAATTCTTTTATTCGATATCAAGATGTTTGTTGAAAGTATATGAAACGTACCCGCCAACAGGCGATTTTAGATGGTTGAAATCTTAGTTCGAACAACAGAGTATAGCGCATTTCGTGTTATCGAAAATGTTTAATTCCACGAGTAGTGCAGCTGGTCGGTGGACGTTCTGAGGCTTGAGAAGCATTCTGTTCAGGTCTGAAAACGGACAAGAAATAGAAATCTCCACGGAATCTCGTAATACACGAGTCCTGGGAATACGGGAGAGTATATCCATTAGACTTGTCTATATCTGGACGACAATACCGCATTTCGCTTTTGATCCGACTCCTCGTATTATTCGCTCGAGTTTCAATTTACCGCGCTACCAATTTCTACCCGTATTAGTTGATCGTGTACGAGAATCGTTTCTACGTTTTTGCTCGCAATCCGTTTGTTCACCCGTTTGCACGTGTCCTCTCGATCAATTATCAGCTGATTCGAGGAAACGTTCCGCGACTGTATCTTACAATGAGAAAAGATGTTGGCTCGACGGTAGGACAAAAATTATATATTATAACCCTTCTAATCATTTAATTAAATTGAGTTATAGTTAGGTTTAGTTAATTAAGGTAAAAACTGGGATTATATATCCTCTTGTAGAAACAATATAATTAATTTAATTAATAATAATAATTAAACGTAAAATCATTATAGTAATAGCTGCTGCTAGAACAACTAAAGATAAAATTAATAAAATTGCTGTAATTAAATAAGTTTTTTTCTTTGTAAAGTTCGATGCATTAGGATAATTTTCGAGGATTATACTTGCCTGTACATTAATCCTCCTGTGCAGGATTCGAGCAAAGCACCGCCAAACACGCAAACATAGTATTGGGTACAGTCACGCGGATGAGGGTAATATCCAAATTCCTCGGGACACTCGAATTCCAATACCGCTTCGTTTCTACTCGCTCTGGCGCTTCTAGGAATGGGGTTTCGTTGACATTCTGAAAGCAGAATAGGATACGATTAAGTTCAGACACGTTCGATATCCGCCTACGCAGCAGAAGTGGTTTAACGAAAAAATTCAGAACGATAAAAGATACTGTCCACGGGGATCCGATACAGTTTGAATTATAGTGGCGTATGTTCTCGTATCTCGATGTGGATCGGTTGGGGTATTGGAACGTGAGCGGTAGACGAGATGGTGGATTGCGTAACGCGGATTGTAAGTAACCGGATTTTTTGATCGACCTTGCGCGTACGCACATTCGAGAAATTCGAGCAACCTATTGCAGATTCGGATGCATCACAACAACGACTCGGGAAGGGAAAGAGGCAACTGAAATCGAAGATTTGGCGCCAAATTTTTCGTAATCGGTACGATGTAGTCGCTATGGTGCGAACTTGCGAACGATATTTCACCAGAAGTACAAGGGAGACACGAAGCGAGCGAGATGCGTTGCGTTTGGCAGCGGTTGCGGTGCCACTTTGTTACCAGCTAAATAACATGCTATCGTTGAAAATAGTTTCTACGTTCTACCATTGTTCCGCCTGCTGGCGGATTCGATTATCCCACTAAAGCTTTCTGGCACAACTTCATCGTGAGACCGCGCCACCGCTGGAAAGACGAATTGATTTGTTAGAAACGTGACTTACGCCATTCCTTGTTGTACTTTCGTCGTGAGAATACGTGCCTGTACAGTAACGCCTAGACCGGCTGGTTGTATGTAAATCCTTTTTCACGTCGTTACCACTTTTATAACGGTGTTAC
The DNA here is from genome assembly GCF_014825855.1 of Bombus pyrosoma. NCBI lineage: Eukaryota > Metazoa > Arthropoda > Insecta > Hymenoptera > Apidae > Bombus > Bombus pyrosoma. The sequence goes on along the minus strand of NC_057779.1, from coordinate 4,950,147 downwards.
CGGAGTTGCGACTAAACTGTCAAAATCTATGAGCCAATGCTTCCGTTAGATGTTCTCGTTCACCACTTAAGACAGGGTAGCATGAGTGTGTCAAATTTGACAAAAGTTAGGAAAAACGAGAAGATGGTAAATACATACGTACGAAACGAACTATACGAGTCGAAAGTTGGCGTTCGCTTCGATTTTCCGACTTTTCCCCAATTGCCGGTCGAAAGCGATAGCAACCACGTGCATCGAAAGCATTTCTGGGTCAACGTTTTTGCGCTCAGCGGAGCTACGAGGCGCGGTGAAACCGTGGAACGCCGAACTCCCGGTGTGTTTCTTTGCCTTCCCATGTGCGGCGAAGGAATAACAGAGCGATTACGTAATTGTCATTAGGCTGCGGGCATCTGACGCGCGGGATACCGGTAATGAATTTTTGTTGATGCGAAGGACGAGAAGAGACACCCGTTACCGGTAGAATTAAGCAACTGTAATTGGAGACGCGGTTTGTATCGGAGCCCCTGCGAAGGTAAGCCTCGCGTAATAACTCGTAGACGCGATCGATCACCGAGAACGCGTTTAATTAGATCAAGACCGGTTTATCGAGGCAGCGGTCGGAAATTCAATTCTTTCGCAAGTTTAACACGCCCTTATTGTTCAACGAGACGGAGAACATTTTTCTATACGATAACATCGAGGAACAAAAAGTACGAAAAACGAGAATCGTTTGGCCAACCTTCGCCTTCCAGTTTCGCGGCGTTCCATCCAAATGCTTTCAGTTTTGCAAGTAAAATATGAAGTCATGCGGCAAGGGTTCGACGTACGTTAGAAATTTTCTTCGTCCGACAGTGTAAAAACGAACGGCCTGGTTTGTAACCGCGAGGGTACTTTCTATTAGCGACTTAACGTGGTTCGTAACGGTCGCTGTTCGTAACACGCGTGGACACATCACGAATACCAGTCGTTAATCGAAATTACACGCAATTGTGGAAACTGGTGCGCCGCGAAGCGCGATTAACGTGGCAGCCCTTGGCAAACAAACAAGAAAATATGATTATAGATGCAATCCTTCCCACCCAAGCGACTTTTACTTTTATACCTTGTTAATAAACCGACCTCGCTAAATCGCGGCACACATGAATCACACTTTCGTTTCGTAATACGAAAAGCTGCGTAAATCCTATTAAACCACTCTACCATAATCGTGGTCAATTACCATCGCGTGGTCATCGCGAACAAACTATCTGCTGGAATTGTTTATCGAACGTGGCGATGATTACGAGGGCAACGCGCGTCCTCGTGGATGTACTTCGAGTAAGGAGACGCTGCTTGGCGCTCTTCCCGGTGTCATTGAAAGTATCAACTAGCCGCGACGAAGGTCACCAGGAAAAATCGAAATGGAGGAAAGTGAGCTCTCTGGACTGCGTGACGGAATCGACCTTGAAGAGAATATAGTTCAGAAGGTACAACAAAACGAGCATTCGGACGAATATCCTGGTACCGTTCTCTCGACCTTCAGGTAGACCGACGTCGACCTTGCCGCAATGGTAAGGCAGCTGATCCTCAAATATTTGTCGACCCTTTCGATCACGAATTCCTACGATTCTCTTTTTGGAACACGATCGCTTTACGACTTTCCTTTTCGGAGGAATGATATACGATACCGATAACCCAACTCGTCGTTGTTGAAAGGAATGCGACGTTGCAGTACTTACTGCGGTACCGCATCGAGTCGCAATTCAATTTCCTCCACAGCGGTGCGATCTTTTCTCCTGGCGTGAAATCGATTTCGCGTGAGGAATCCTCTTTCCTTAAGAGGGATAATAAGATTTCTTACGGATCTCGTATGATTCTGACATTTGCTCGACGTTCGTGTAAAATGTAATGCGATCGAGCGTCAGGGCCGATGACGAGAGGTGTTTCAGACGTTCTAGAAAGGCGAATAATATACTGATCCTGTGAATGTTCGCGCACTTTGGCCGCGATGGAGTAAATGTCAAATGAAACGCGGTCCCACCTTCGACGCGCGTTCCAATTTTTCGTCACTCGTGTACGCGTACATTCTCTGACCGTGCTCCTTGGCATTCTTTTAGTCGTTTGACCTTCGTTGTTAATATGTCTCCGTGTATTTTATTTTTCCAATCAACGCGAGCTACTTGTTATCATTCGATCGACGTGTTAAGGAGCCTTTCCGGATTCGTAGGAGGGCGCGTGCTCGGCCAGACATTCCTCTCGTTAAAATCTTGATAATGGAGAATAAACGGGGGAGTGGCGGTCGTGCGCGGCTCATTGTGACGGAAAAATTACAAAACTCGTTGAACGGCCGAGCCGGGTTTCGCAAGAGTTGCGGTTTTCGGCGGGTTCTTTTTGTGAGAGAGATACTCGCTGAATTTTCACATGACATCAACCGGGGGTGGGTGGCAAAGAGAGGCGGGAGATCGTGGATGTAAAGTTACACCATTCAGCCTTATTGAATGTTGCAGAAATGTGAGAACTGTATTACCAGACAGACAACGTGGTCTCATTATCGCTCACAATAAAGCCATCCTGGAGGAACGCCTTCTTCGATGTATAGCTGAGAAATGATTACGTTACGCTGATTATCGTAACGCGCGTTTTAACGAGCGCACTTTACACCGAGAGCTACCCGATTTTTGATTTTAAATCGTTAACGATTTCGGAGTAATTGTAAAAACCGTGAAACTATAATTTAACTACCTCGTGTTCGCCTTTGGAATTCTCATATTTCGAAGCGTATGAAGCAGGATCAATCGCATCGGAGACGCCAATTTGTTCGACACGAATGTAAGAATGGGATAAGTGGATCGGCAAAAGTATCATCAATACCATGGAATCTCGAACACATAATTAACAAATTATCGTCGGCAACTTGGTACGCGTGGTTTTCCGTGCAATTAGTACCAGCGGTTGGTAATTTGCCTAATCACAGTCTTGCCGGTCGTTCAAACATAATTTGGAAACGATAAAATCATTGTTCGTGCAAAACCAATAGGAGCACCGAGTTAAGTGACGCCTAAACGTGTCGTAAAACTAGCAATTTCAGGGGTTTCGTGGAACGTGTCTAGCCTTTGGCAGCAGAGGCGATAATAGTCGAAATTTAAGAAACAGATCGCTTCTCGGTACCGATATTACCGTAAATTCGTCCCTCTAATGATCTACTGCCACGTAAGGTGCCTATTTACCACCTATAACGAACTCGTCAGTCCATAAATTACGTAATTACGACCTGTTAGAACGGCTAATTAGAATTTTTACACGCTGAGAATAAAGCTAGCTAAGTATGTAACGAAAGACAAGGATCGCTTTGCAAAACGCGGGAATTGTCGAAGGAACGGCGTTTTCAATCAGCCGTTGACGCATTACAGACCTCTCTAATCGACTACGAGATAAATATTATAGCGACAACCTGATAATCTTCCATATTGCAAGGAGCTCGGTACCTGAACACCGTACGTTCCTGGGATCGCAGGAACACGCAACAGTTGGTCCGTGCAAAACGAAACGAACAACTCCTTCGAAATATGAAAACCGGCAGGACGATTTTCATCGCCACAACGCCATCGTAAACTTTCTGTTGCCTCGTAAATTACGCGGTTTACGATTGTGTTTTTAACGAGATACGAATCTTTCGAGATAAACGTGCATGTAAAAAGGGCTTCGTTCGGAAAGGCTAACGTCGACGTTTGCGATAGCCGAGAACCGCGAAACGGGAAGCGATTTTCAGTATCGATCGGTGGAGCGATTCGCGTCCATAGTTGCAAAGCAACGATAGTCGCCGGGGCACTCTGTAAATCATAGGACTATGGTTTTCTAAGGCGTTACAAGTGGAAGTTTGCAGCGAAAGACGCGGGGCAAGGAAGGAACGACTTACGAAGCTAAGAGAAGTGAAAGTCATACGAATGGCAACGAGAGGGAGAAAAAGAACGCGGGAAGGAGGCAGGCCGAGAAAGAAGAGCGAGCGAGAGAAGTCATGATAAAAGAGTTAGCGAGTGAATGAGTGAAAGTGAGTTGGAATACCGAAGCGGGGCTTTAAAACTGGAACACGGCTTGCATAATATCGGACAGTTTAAACAGTTTAAGGCGCGTGCATGTCCGCGGTTACCGCGTGTCCACCTTGCCACTTTGCTAAACATATTGCACGGAAATTTGCTTAGAATTTCAAGCCGGACGTCTATCTTCAACGTTCATTCCCATTAATTCTGAGAAGAGATCAAGATACTTCCGCGGTACCCATGGACCCGCCACTTGCAATTTCAATACGATTGCGCAATCGAATACCATATAGCACATCGATAGTCTGTCCTTTCTTCGTAGCAGCTAATTCCATATGTAATACTCGCTTGTTAATGCATTGTACTCTCGAGTTTTCCCATGATTAATAAAGGTCCATACAGTTGCGGCAAATTAAATACCTTCGTTCGCGATTGCATGCAACGTGAAGCAGCAATTACACCGTTCTAGACTGTACAAACCCGAATCACGTTTGCGCGAGCCCGGGAATGTAGCAACGTAATATCATAAACATACTCCAGTTGCATTGAGTTCCCGCCAAATAAACTCTCAGTCGCAGAATTACGGAATTGCATCTTGTCGGTAGGATAAATTCAGATCTTAAACTTTTCGATTTTCAACTTTATAAATTGTGTAATGGCAACGAATTATCGAGTCGGTTTCTGTATTGAATAACACGGTCGATAGGTGACTCGGAACTTTTCCTCGTGACTTAGGCTTTCCTGTGTTCCTCTCCAGCGATCCGGCACACAATCTCGGAATAATTTGATTACTCCCTAGCGATCGGAAAGGATTGCTTGATGATCGAATCAGCTGCGCGCACAATTACCGTCGAGTCACGCGTCCAATTACGCAAAGGAAAAGTGTATAATTATTATAGATCCAGAATGCGCAATCCTTAGTTTTTTGTAAGAACACACCAAAGGCAACGAATCTTGTCTTTGCTTCCCATTTATGGAATTCTCTTGTTTTGGAAGGGTGAACGTAAACTTTGAAGCTGATTCCATCAGTCTCTTGGGTGGAATCGATGATGAAATTTATAGAAATTGAAATATTTTGTGATCGTGTCGAAATTGAAAGACTCTGACAGAAGCGAAAGAAGCGAACTATCAGTTGCGATTGGGAAATCGCATATATATATATATATAATTCCCCTATTAAGCTCGATCGTAAATCAAGGTAGGAAGAAATGTTGTCATTAACAAATGACATCGCTTATAAATTGGACGTAATTAACAAAATCGAGCACATGTTACTACCGATTTCTACGCGGAAGCGCAGCAGTTTGCATCAATTTCGTGATACAATTTCGAAGCCTGCTTATTCTATCTAACCGCTGTTAGTGGTCCCACCGATCAACGCCAAACTGAGCGGATTTCTCTTTCCGATATAGTTTCCTCGCGGCACGAACACCCAGATTGTCCGTGTACCGGAGCGGAGTTTCGCAATCTTGATCGTTGTGTGCGCCAGCAAAAAGAGGAATTTGTGAATCGAGCAAACAGCGTGGAAAACACGGGCCTATCGCGTCGGCGAGTCATTCCAAGTCAGAGAACACGGGTAAGTACGATTCACGTTGCGATTTGCTTCGAGTTTCATTGCCAACCGCGACTGCCGCATAACGGACAGGCGCACTGTTAATTTCGATGTTTTTCGCATCTGGCATGGAATCAGAACGTTGGGTTTCGCGCGATCGAACCATTTTGCCGAGTATATCACGAAAAACGAGGAATTTCAAGCATCGCCTTCCTGTCGTTCTTGTAAATCTCGAGAATTTATATGACTCGTTGAATAGACTTCCGACTTCAACAGCGAAAGAGAGAGAGAGAGAGAGAGAGAGAGAGAGAGAGAGATACGAGAGTCCGTAAATCAAAGCATTTCTCTCGATCGACGCACCGCGTACTTCGTTCGAACGGTAAAACGAGCATTGCGTTTGATTCGCAATAAATTAAAAGCAGAATCGTTTCCGCGTCGATTTCACGAATACCTGCGACGCCTACGGGCCGGGAAATCTAACGAATATATCTGCTCCGGGTAACGGCTTTTAGGTTTCTTTGCGTGACTTCGGGAACCGATTCCCACTTTAAGTGGAGCATCGAATCGTAACCGTACCGGTTACCGTCACCCGCTACACCCTGCGATTTATTCAATCCGATAGAGTCTTGGAACACGATATGATTGGCAACCATAACGAAACGGCTCATACAGCGCGTCTAGAAAACGCGCATGCCATTTGTCTCGCGTTTCTCGTTAGGATTGAAGCCTTCTTCTCCTTTACGAATTACGTAGCCGTCCTTCGAGGACAGGCAGATCCGTTTATCTAGGAAGGATGAAAGATAAAAGGATTGAGCAATACATAGTAACGAAGTGGAAACAGTGGATTCGGTGAAACATCCGTCGACCTTTCTCATTATTAAACGACGGAGAACGACCTCGAAAGGAAGGGACAAGTGGAAAACTAGCAAAGATGTGCATCGTGCTGTGTCTCCGCGCATGGGCATCGTGTATGGTAATAATCAGAAGATGCATAATGCTTTGCGTAATCGTCTATCTATTCAGCCATGTGTTCGAATTAAGTGAGAATTAATCCTTTCGACATTGGCAGGATGAGTGAAAGGTGGAAATGTTCCCTGACGATTAACGTCGACAAGTGTCGTGCAAGCAAGCGCGTACGAATCAGCAGAACGAAGACGCGCGCCAATAATTAGCAGTAATTGCGAGAGTATTGTATTAGTGGTTCGCAATTAAATTCGTAATCCCAGCAGTACAATTGCAAGATGAAACGTGACGACCGAGAATAACTTGCGACCCAGTTTCTACATCACGTGGACCAATTACGTTCGCCGAGGAAAACTTTCTTGGGGAATTTCTCTCTCGAAAGCGATACAGTTTCGTGGCATTGTGCGACCACCCGCTTTCGTAACACTTACGTTTTCATTTACGGACTGTGAATATTCGTTACAGCGACGTTTCATCGCCGACAAATAGCTTTGTCGAGCTAGACATGTCGAGCTAGCACACGCTAAACTTTTCCTCTTTGATACGTTTCGTCTTTTGTCTTTTTCTTTTTCATATTCATAAAGGAAACTTTTAAAGGATAAGTCTATTAGGCAACTGATTAGCAAAAACGCAAGAATCATGTGCCACTTGAGCGGCGACCGAACAGGTGTTAACAGATTCCGATACGCAAGTCGTATCGTACAACGACAAAGACACGACCTCGATAGTTGTGCCATCGCGTCCATGGAAACTGTTTTCTAGTCAGATATACGAGATTCCCTCTACTCCAGCCGTAAACCGAGTATCCTCGGGTGAAAGAGAATTTACAAGGCCGCAGGCTTCTTGGTCAAGTGAATCGGTGTTTCTAGACGCGCGTCTTAGTACGTGGATGCAATCGGGTAACGGTGCCTCGTCCACTGGACGGCCTTAAAAGTGAAAAGACGCATCTGCCGAAAAGAGGTCGTACTCGTATTCATGCATTTCCGCCTGTTTCCCTTCGATATTTCCCGCGGTAATTCCGTTTTACCTGGCGTACAGAATACGTAATATAAATAGCGTAATGCAAATTTGATAGAACGAGACAAGCGCGCTTTCGTAACCAGTGGACGACTCGATAAAAGTGCAGCCTCGACCATAATTTAGCGAGATCAGCCAAACGAATGTTAGAAGACTTCCGCCGTTCTTCCAATCAACGATATCGAACTTTCCATCGATCGACCGTTTAATCGTATATCTTTCAAAAGTCTTTTTTCAATCAGCCGGCATCGAAGCAACGCAATTAAATCATTCTTTTAACGTTAACGTTTGTACGGAACGTATCAACTGCTAACTTCGAGTAGTTTATTTAACAAATATCGGTAGCAAAGACCAGCGCGCGAAAGTAACGCTCGCGTATAATGGCTAGTTGCTTTTAACGATCGATTTCCACCGGAATATACCTACGTATTAACGTTTGAGAAGAAATTGGCAAGCAATCGAGTCGAATTCCCACGTGCGAAGCGGCTAATTAGAACGTCGCGTTATCGAACGGTTGTTCGGATTAGAAGTTATTGACCGACGACGCAACAGCGCGAACGTGACTCACAGTGACGTACGCGACGCCATCGAAAGCATATTTTACGAAATAAAACTTCACAATCACGGGATGCCGTGGGATAGGCTGCGCGTCATTCCCCTTACCCTTTTACCCGTGATTAATCGTCTGTTTAAGAGAAAGACCGCTGAGAGATCGCGTTTGTTCGCAGGGCTGCTTGTAACTTCACCGATATACACGAATGCATAATGGTAACCAGTGAACGCCCCTCGCTCCAGTCTTCAATCCTGCGGATCACTTGGGAACACCTACTCACGATTCGCTGGATCACTCGGCGTTATTAAAGATACTCCGACCTCATCGGCATTCGTGCCTCGATCCCACGATCTTCTCTCCCCTTACGAATCTCTTTCTACTTAAGTAGCGACCAAGTGCCGGAAGACGAGGCCGTTGATGCTGCGTGGGCAGCGAATTCACCGAATATTCGAACAGGACCTTAACCTTCCGCTTAGACCGTTAGGTAGATGAGCGCGCGAATCGTCGTGAAAGTAAATTCGTGAAGTCATAGCACGAGGAAGAGGAAAGTAGGCGTGAAAGGAGATACGTGAGTGAGTTTTTTTAAAACATTCGCAAATTAAGTTGCTGGATAACAACTCGCATAAAGGTACTCGTTGCGTTAGATGCGGAAGAAAGCGCTATCGATCTACGATCGGTTCAAGACGTCAGATAGGCAGCGGTAATTCGCGCATAATCAAAGAGTCCGTATGAAAGAAGCGTATAAGGCGCTGCCGTTTCTCGAGATGATAGCATTGTCGAAGCGGTAAGTAATCAGTAGGTGGTCGAAGGCACGAATCACCGATTGTTTAACCTTGCAATTCAGGTTATGCAAAAATCGTGCGAGACGGAGAACGTAGAAAGCGGTTACCTCGTTAAGCACGATTATTGCGTTCCGAACGAACACGTGATTAATTACTATGTCATGAGATTGACATCGAACGTTCGTTGCATCGACGAAGACAATTCGGAGAGATTACCTTGTGACGTGAGAAGAGAGTACAAAGAAAGTACGAAGACGAAAGGTTGCGCAAGTTAACTTCTGCCAAATATTAACATTCGAAGGTAGAAACAAACCACCGGATTAATCCTCACGAATCACGCTCCGAAAATTTATCGTGGTTATCGTTAAATAACAGACAGAACGTTTGTTCAAAAAAATTTTCCGTTATGATTTCGCGGATCCAATTCATAATTCCGATGCCATAGATTTGATTGCGTGAAATGTACACAGGCGTGGAAATGTACCGATCGGCCATGAAAGTTACGCAGTTGCAGGGGCGTGTGCGAACAACGTGTTTAACCTTTGCTATTTCGATTAGCGTACAGCCACGAGTTAGAAAGGTGCAACACGCGGGACACGGTGTTCGTTTCAAAATTTCCTGAAACCCATTCCCACCGTCTCCGTTCTAATTTTCATCTCGTGTCGTAAACAAAGCGAAACGCGCGCGGCCGCTTGGAATTTCCTTAGAAATTTACATGAATTCGCGATTCCCTTTATCTCGCCGTTAACTTTCGACCGATTCGTGGCGTCGTGAATCACGACACTAATATCGAAATCCGGGGCACGTAACGTCCATCGAAAAAGATCCTGAACGATGAATATCTCGCGCAAATCCTTAAGATAAATTACTCGTAAATTTGAAACGCTTGTTTCCATTGAAAATGACAAGCGAGGGGAAGAGAGGGATAGATGTCAAAATGTAGTTAATCTTGCCTTTCTACGCGTGACTCGAAACGATCACTTTGCGAAATTCTATGCTCTCAGTGGAACAAGGGAGCATAAGACTCGCGTGATGAAGCAAGTGGAAAAAGGAAGGTAGTGATCAGGCGCGATCTCCTGTGCCCGTAAGTACTTGTAGCCGTGATTTCGAGAAATCCGACGTTCCGTATATTCGAAGTATAAACTACTATTTTACGCAAAGTTTCAACATTGATGTCGTGTTACCAAGTCTGTAAGTACACCGAAATGCTTGATATCGACAAAGTAGCGTTTGACCACCGAATTAATTTATGAGTGTTCGTCGAACCGTACCCACTTTCGGATATCTTACGTCATCGTTATTTAGGCACATCTTTTACTATTCACGCTCATTTTTCTCAACTTGTATCGGCGATATTTTAAACATGGAGTTTCTCTTCGTTTCACAGGTCGACGGCTATAACCCAAATCGAAATACGAGTTTGCGATCACGGACTACGAAACGTGAGGAACCCAGCGAAGACGCTCTTCGAGTCTTCAAGACGGAACTACCGATGGAATGACATTAAAGATTCTCAGTATGGGGCGTTAGTTGTCGAAACGGTACAGGGCATTTTCTATGAGAATATTCCCGTGTATTAACTAGCCACGAACGTCCGCGAGGTTTCGAAATCATCTGATCTCACTCTCGCTATCGCGGGCCGGGCATACCGTTATCTTTTTCGCGCTCGATATCCGATACGGTACGCTGCACACCCACGTAAACGCTCGACGAAGTGAAACACACGTCCGCACGCTGTGTGTGCGGGAACGGGGTACGTAATGAGGTGAACGGTTCCAAGGGACAGACAGATACACATCGAGTGTGCCCTCGTCTCCTTTTTACTCGCTCGATGTTCCACGATGTGGCCTCCAGAAAGAGAAGGAGAGGCGACGGAGTGTCGCAGAGGTCGGGTTAACATTTAGTAATCGACGAACGGCCAGAGGGCTGTGGCTTGTTTCGCGGAAATTGGAGAAGAGTACCTCGTCGTTGTTAAATATGGTGATAAACGTAGTAGATTCCTAGGGGCGACACGTTCCTGACCCGGATATAACTGAACGCACGAGTATCGTTACGTGGCTCTCCGTTTCGTCATTCGTAATACCAGGACGATCTTGAATGCTTTCGATGTCTCGTCGCGAGACAACCGCGACCGAGGAAAACAAAGGACGCGAAACTTTCTATGGAAAGCGGTGGTTCTACACGAGAACCCGTGCATCGGTTCTGCCGTTCTACGTACGAATGGAAATTAACCGTTGTACCGTCGGTTATTATAGTCACTGAATCCTAAACATTACCTCTTTCTCGCGATTAATACCGTCTCGAAGTAACATTCAGACTATCTATTCAACGTTACCGCCAATTCTAGCTCGTAATCGGTAGAAATCAGCAACGAAGTTATCGGCGACAGCCATCTAACTGGTAATATCCTAATATCTTTTACTTCTATTCGCGTTTCCTAACAAATACCCCCTCGATTCGATCTATCTCTCGTCCCAATTAATTTTCGGCACGCGCAACGTTCATTGTGTTCAAAGGCTGTGAAGGCTAGGAAAGCTAGCGCTGTTGGCCAACCATTAGCCAGCCATCCTCGATTTAAGGTGAGGCAAGCGATGGCCTGTAGATCGTTAGAATAGACGTAGTAACGCGTCGAGAGAAAAGATAGATATAGCTTATCCGAGGCGCGAGCGAGTTTCATTCTCGACGTTCCTGTTAAAACATGCATCTCCTTCGCGCTCGCGTCGACGTGGAAGTCACTGCACCCACGTAATCGAACTGTACACACCTACGTCTCGTTGTACGGGTTTCTGACTAGCGGATTGACTAGCCGCTGCCATGTAACGAGGTAAACGTTTGTACGCGGCCGCCTTCGATCTTGGTTTCAATCCAATCAGCTGACCACCGGGAATGGCGTGAACCGACTCGACGGTTTCGCCGCGAATTGTCGAGCTACAGCTCGAATATGCTCGGAACGTTTCTTTAACAAGCATGATATCGAGCAAAGGAATTCGACCAAATACAATTCGCTGGACGAATGGTATGCCGATCGTAAGGGATGCAGTATCTTTCTACGAACAGATATTAATTAATGCGCGACATAAATGTCGTATGTGTGAAATTTTCTAAACTAATGGACGGGAGATGTTAGCAGTAATATTTTTACGTAACTCGAATCTTGCCGGCTTCAGCAGGTTAAGAAAGGTGTTCACTCATCAAATGGTACATACTCGGTTATGTATCGTTCGCGCGTAATCCGAGATTAACCGAGGCAGAAAGCGTCTGGCTCGTCGTATTATCTCGTGCACCGTGTAACGTAAAATGACATTTTTCCTCTTCGCGACTTTTCGACTCCTCTTGACAAGGCTATGCGCACGGCAGACGCACGGTTACGCAAGGAGAGCGGACAACTGGTTCGTTAAAACAATTGTCTTCGTCAACAACCTCCTACCTGTTATCGACCCATCTGAATGACCGATCGTTGATCTCGCGAAACAATTAGGACCGTGTCCCCATCGGTGAGGCGAAACAGAGATGGTCCCACTCTTGATGAATTTCTAGAGTCTTCTTCGCGCATCGCGATTTCGTAACCAAATCATCGACGACGTGCATATTTTCTTGCTGCGCGATTTCTTTTTTTTTCCCGTTGCGTGGCTTTCTCCCGCGTGCAAGCTCCTCAGAAACGTGCTATAAATCAGACGTAAACCAAGTTTTGCGTTTGTAGACGCAATTTAAGACATCGTTTCCACGGAAAAGGAAAGCGCGCATCATCATTACTAAACATCATCGTCGGACGAAAATTGCGCAAATCTTACGTAAATTTTCAATGACGTTCCATCCAGCTAACCCAATGCGTCAGGAGCTATCCCTCTACTCGATTCATACGTTTTCTTTGTGCAAGCCGACATTTTCCAAATGAACAGATCAGATCCTGCAAATTCCATGGCGTTCACTCTTCTACGGAAAATATTTAGAACGATGCAACGATTAACGTAAGAACGTTCTTTTTTGTTCTGTCTATCACATAGACTTGGTTCTCCGTGAAACGGTGCTCGCGAACCTTCATGTATTTACCGGTATCTTGGTATTTCTATTAATAATGAAAAGTAACGCAGCGTTAGGCGGCGGTACGAGACTTGGACTCCTGGTTGAGCAATCGAACGCTGAATCGTTTCCAGGAGCCCGTTCGTCGAGCGATTAAACAGCGCGTGCAGGCGAGGACGACACAAAAGGCTTCGCCGTGATGCAACCGGATCGTGATGGAGAGCGTGATCGTGCGTTGAAAAATAGATCAAAGTCACGCGAGCGTTGATCGCGCACGCTTCCACCCGTTTCCAAATCGGTGACGACCTTCGGACCATTTACAGCGAGGAACAAAAGCTTCGGAACGATAACCGCGCGTAACCGGTCGATCGACGTGCATCCACTTTCGTTTGCGCGTTACGATTCTGTCAACACCACACCTGAAGTTCATTATCATATTGTTATCGACGCGCGTCACTGGCGCCCCTTAATGCAGGTGCTCCTTAATTGGATCGGCGAGAACGATTACGTCGCGTTACGAAATCGTGACAATGTGACTGGAAATAAAATCGCCGAGTCGTTCTCGGCAATTAGAGCGTCTCCGATATTCGACGAGGAACTTATCGAATTGCCAACTTCCGCTTTCTCGAGGTGTCGCCAATGAGAAAGCATCACGAACGTGACACGCGTTTTTTGAATTTCGAGAAAACGTGGCATGATGCGATCGTTATCCGTCGACCGAAGGAGAAAAGAATAAGATACTCTCGATATCCAAACTGCGAGGTGTCGGCTTTGAAAAAAGGGTTGTCCGAACGCAGAACGCGCGAAGTCAGGCGATACGTTCGTGCCGAAGGTCCGGAGCAGCGATTTCACTTTCACGAGAGCGGGACGTCGTGTCCGGGGTCAGAAGAAACAGAATTCGGCGACAATCGCCAATTGGAATCGCGTTTGCGATCCAGAGAAAGGCTGGATACGCGTCCCAAGGCTGCTGGAATACCTACACAGGCGTTACCCGTTTCTTCTTGTCCGACTCGAACGCCTCGTGTACGTTCACTCACGGAACTGAAGACATTGCCGCCGCTGCCGCGGTCGATCGTTGCGATACGCGTACGTTGGCGAAATCATCGTTTCATTTGCCATTGTTTTGAACTTGTTCGACGTTGGACCATCTCTGTTGCCACGGGATTGCGCGAATATCCCGTGACTCAAAATTTGTCCTGCGCGAGACATCCTCACGTCCAATTCTCGCAACCATATGGTAATGAGCAGCGATGTCTACGCGGTGTTCTTCATTAAGATAACGATATGATTGTTCGTGATTTTAATAAGCGTGTCAAGATCTGCATCGATGCCAAAAAATTTCCTAACCGACGGTGTAAGTTGATGAAATTTTCACGATGCAACGTTCCCAGAAGCGAAGGCGAACGACTGACCTTTCGTTCTCGATACTCCTTTCCTCTTGACTTACCAACTAAACGCGAACCAAGAGTTAGCAGTGGAAAAATCACTCGCAGAGGGTGTTGCGATAGATCGCCGTCAAGATACCATATGCCTTCGAGATAATGTGGATAATTAGATGACAATTAGGATCGATAGCTCGGTGTGTTGATTAAATCGTGGGTTCGTGGGTCGATCTCGTGGTGTAATACACCGAGCTTATTTCTGCTCTTAATAGACTCCTGCTTCGTGCAATTCGCCTCTTACGTCCCGGCTATATATCCGTTTGTAACATTGGTGCGCAAGAAATAGCGGCCCCCGACCGAACGAAAAGGGATCGCTAATGCACTTCACGGTAAATGACCGCAAATTCAGACGGAATTGCCCGACTCGTCGATTTTTCGCGCGACTAGTTCCCTTGGCTAATAGTCTCGCTAACGATCAGCAAATTATGATTTATAGCCTGTCCATCGGCATACGTTCGATCGACTTTTCGATAGAATATTAGCTACACGTTCGAACGTCGTTTCGCGCGATTCTTCAGCGGATCTACTCTTTGTCCCTGTAGCAGCGTAAATCCCTGCTGGTAAGGGTTTCATCGACCTGAAAACGAGTTCCAAGGTTGTACAGATGCAAGAAGCGTTGTTACCTAGACGTGAACTCTGAGACGTGAACGCCGCACACACGCGTTCACCCATGAATCCAGGAGAGATATCGCGCTTAAATACATAAGCGCTCGGTATACAATCGGCTGCGATCGCGAGCTATACGTACGCTTACATACGTAAATATGCGTATGCCTGTGTTAAATTATCACGCCGACTCTTGTTACGTGTTCATACAGCATGATCTAGCCAGGATCAGCTCGAGAGACGGTAAAGCAACCACCGATCACGTACGAAAGATTACACCGCTTGTTAAGTTAGGAACAAAAACCGGAAAAATTGATGACGCGAATTATATATGTTCCTATGCGTAACGACGATACAAAAAGCGAGCTTCTCGTTGGCGGGCGATTTCTCAGGTGTTAACAGCGGCAGGCAATGGATCAGGAAAGAAACACGATATTCTCGCTTTCCATCGATCGTTCGGGGACAAAAAGGAATATCGTAATTGTGGTTTACGAGTTCGCATCGTAGGGACTTGGGTTCCGTTGAGCAAAACTAAAAAAGACCAGCCGGACTTTCCTGGGGAGAACCGGTAACTCGTTTGTGCGTGCTATACACATATTTCTCGATCGCGTACGCGTCATGATTTTTATCGTTTTTACGCGTTTCCACGGTCGTATATCTCTACAGGGGTCGATTTGCGAGGTGGCATCGACGTGAAACGAGTTGTACGATGCACAAGAGCAACAGGTCGAACGTCGAGACGATAGGCGGTCAGCGTGCTTCAGTATGTTCGTATTTGCCTCGATATACAGGCTCTCGACACCGAGATACGTCCCTTCGATAGCGTTCTACGTCGAACGAGAGAGGGTCAGCCGAAGGCTTTCCAGACGCGAGAAATCCACCCGTAGATATATCGTTGACATGCTCCACGTTTTGCCTTATACGTTCGCGAGTGATCTGCACGAGTTTTGCTGCGTTGCGACACATTTCTCGCGAAACCCGTCCTTCCACCGCTGACTCCCGATATGCAAAGGTAAATCGTGACCTGTCCCGTTGGTTTCTTTTCAGACCAAAATATTTCCAGGCGTCCGTCCGTCGTTATTAACGTCGGTGTCCGAACGTGACGCTTGCGTTTCGCCTGAATTTCAATAAGAGAGTCAACCAGCCAACGATCGAACTCCCTTTCGATCTCATTAGCGCACCGGATAAGCGCAGCAATGCCGAGAAACGCACGGTTCACCAACAAAAAATACCGCGTACTCGCGGCGCGGCACTCTAACGCGTATATTCTGCAATATAACTTTCTCCGTGAACGAGCTACTTGCTTGCTGCCAATTCGGCACACCGATTACGTTCTGTTCCGCTATGCCGTCCATACAGTTCGCGCGGAAACATTTTCTTTGCGATCTCGTTAGATCATGAAAGTTATGTCACACGAAGCGTTCGATACAGACGCGAAGTCATGGGAGATTCCGCTTACCATCGAAGAAAAAGATTTATACTGGAAAGATACGCGCGATAACGCGTGCGCATAATCGTAATTACTTTCTCCGTTGGCCAGGTAGATCTCAACCGGAAGGATCTCGATCGCGTTATAAAGGTCGATGCTATTCATCGCGAAATGGAAATCGCTGACTCGCCGTCTCTCTTGCGATTTCCTAGTTTCGATCTCGTTGTTCCGTTACACTATGATCGAACGTCCAACGCTCGTGACAGGAAATTTAACCGAGAAGATGGCAAACGCTCGTCATGATAGGTAATCGCGTTGTGCGAACATTCGGACGTTAAAAATCGCGGTGTCACGGCGAGCACAAAGGAATTCGATCTTTTATTGGGAATGAAAAAAATTGGAAAAGAACACCAATGCGGGTGCGTGCGACGTCGAGAAGCCGAGTTAATCCGCCTTTCTACGAGTGGAAGGTCTGTCGTGCGTTCTAACACGCGCGCCGGTTACGTGCCACGCGTGTTTCTTAATACTGTATACGGTTACCGTCAGATTTCCGTGGGAGTGTGCAGAATCAGTCCCACGGATCGATCAAGGTTTTACGTTACCGATCGCGGCCACTCGAGAAAGGAGCAACCGTCCTTCTCTTTCTCTAGTTTCGTGCCTTTTTGCTGTCACCTTTATCGCGCCTATTGTCCACCGATAGCTTCTGATAAGATCTCCTCGCTCGCCGAGGTCTTTCAAACCTCATGGTTCTTTTGTTTTTCGTAAGCAATTTGCGCAACTTTCGTGGGTAGCTGTCAAAGGGGTTATACGTTCCATGGCGCGCAGGCACTTTTATAAAATTTCTAAAAAACATAAATTCTGTTCATACAGAAATCACTGTAGCGAGAGATAGATAAAGACAGAGAAGTCAGTGGGTAGAGACGGCCAATCTATTTAAAATAATCGATAATAGCTCGTAACTAACGTAGAATGTGAATATAAAGTGGCGCTTGGATGTTTCTGTTACTTTAAATTCCACGATGAAATCTCGACGACTCTCGAAGGCGGATCCTCGTGGCTCGAACCTTTCGCAAAAAATGTCTCAGAAAATGTATGCCACTTACATCTGTTACGTCCGATCTCATTTTTGTCGAACTACAATCAGTGTAAAGAAAAAAGGACAATCGAGGGAGAAAAGGACAAGGTTACGTTCGTTGTAAGGCGATCTAAAAGCGAAAGAATCGAGATCTTATCTGCACGTTGCTCAATCTAAAAATTGTTGCCCGAGGGTGGCCGGAAACCAGAGCAGGTTTCGTAAACGAAGGTCAAATATTCGAGCAGCTATTCTTTCTCTGCCGTTCGTTTGAATGTTTGATTTATCGAGGCCGTCAACGTCGACAAAAATTTGCATAGGCAGCGAAAGGTAGGAGGCCTGCTTTTGAAGGTCCTACGTTCATTTTTTTACGTCTCGTCGAGCGACTGCATTTTAAACAAGATAAACAGAGGTTCTTTGAACTAAAAAGTTTCTATTTCACCAAAAAACCTGGTATTCTCAGCGGATCCTGTCGCCGAAAAAACCAGCAATAAGTTAGTCCAAAGTAGCACAACAATACCATCATAATGCCCGGTTTGTAAATTTGAAAGGCATTTTTTTGCATACTGGACACATAAATCGTCTCGCGACATAATTTCCTTCGATCGCTATCGGATTATTCAAATCGCTTTTGTCGTCGAATTGATATGTATTTGCATCGTAAATTAACGAGACGCAAAAAGTGAAATATTTATCATTGACAGACTGCGAGATATGGCACGATCGGAAGATTTGCCAGCGATAACGCGTGCGACTCCTGCCAACAACGAACGAACAATTATAAGATTCGAGGGTGTACGCGTAACGGAATCGATTAATGAGATGCAGCAGTATGCACGAGCGCGTTATCAGGCCGGAACATTCTCAAGAACTACGAAGGAAATCGGCAAGGACGCTTCGGACTCCGGGTTCAAGATATTTTTAGGTGGTTCGGATATCTCAGAGCGCGGACACGTATGCTGCCCTTTCTCTTTCAGCTGGTTACGAGGACTTTGAGGGAAAGGACAAGACGTCGACCTTGAAGTGCAGGCTACATTACCTTTTTTCTCGTCGTCATAACGAAAATAGTGCGAAAGAAAGATGGTGGTTAGGTAGGTATTAAAACTTAGAAAGAAACGCGCGACGTCTCAACGAACGGGTGACGGCATTCACGGAGGGCCAGCTTCTTCGATTCAACGTTCTACGTCAGTTTTGCGTGGATTCCAAAATAGTAGGTATGCGTGGAAAGTGAAACGTGCCGCGAGGCGATACACATACCTTGGATTCCGTCGAACTCAGCGAAAGGGTGACGCAGAAGCTGTTTTTAAAAATTTATAGCGGCGCCAACCGAACGATCGGAATGTAAATCGTCCCACATTGAAATAAAGAAAAAATTTAACGAGTTGTCGTTGTTTTCTACGATGCCACAAAAACAAGTTACCACGATCGGGCGACGATCTTTAATTTCCGCTAAAAAGAAAAATCTGACACGAAGAAACGAAGAAGGAAAAGAACGCGGCTGTGTACACGGCTAAAACGCAATCACTCGACTACACGGTCGAATATCTTGGTTGAGAATCGCGCTGAATTCTTTTTCATGAATTCCTTAATTAATTAGACCATGCAACGTGAGCGCTAGCCCGATGATCACACGCTGTCTACGCCGCGCCGCAATGAAACTTTGTCTACACGATGAAAGTAATCCCACAAACGAACAGCCGTCTATGCGGAACGATTGCATTCCTTTTTTTACCAACCCGTCCGTTAGGCTGCTCGTGCTTGTTTGGTTTTACTTGTAAATCTTTACTCCGTAACACTTGTGCGACAGGAATACTCGAACGAATAGCGTATCGTCACTGGGTGAACAAGAAATTCTCGACGACTGTGTTCCTTCCTGGATTTTCAGTTCAATTTACGATCTTTCTGTTATTTGTGCTTTCCACCGATCTTCTTCCCTCTGATGCTATTTCACACAAACGATAATTTAAAATAAACAATTCTAAAGCAAGAACAATACTAAAAGCTTGTCAGATTATTTTGGTAACATTGTTTCGAATTCTCTTCAATTCTTCTTGTAAATTACCGCTTATGTAATAGGACATCGAATGGCTGTGGGTGATTATTGGTTATTTACGTGTAACGTGAATCGATTACACGGTGTGCTAATAATTGCAGAGGCCAGCGAGGAAGAGTTAAACCACAAGATCGCGACTGCGTTTCCTATGTGTTCGCGTCGACTGATTACTCGATTGCATAACTTTATTAATACGAAGTAACTATTCGCAATCTTCCATTATTAGCGAATTTGTTAACCACAGAAATTCTATCTCGAACAAACTAGAGGGTAAGACGTCCCGAAGATATGAGAACAGCTACCATTACGACTATTATTGTATTTATCGACGTAAGATTATAAATTATTTGTTCCGAAACGCTAATCCTAGTAGCACCAGAAGAAAACGTAATAAACAAGTAGTTATGAAATATCGAAGAGAGCCAAACGGTACGCAGTCGCTTTCTTTCTCTCTCTAAAGTGTCAGTGAAAAACTGATACCGGATATTGACGACCTACATACAGAAGTAGCTTCTTGGTTTTGCGAACAAGCCTTGAAAAAAACTTGACCGAATTGTTACAACACTCTACCATTAGCATTGTTATTAGAAACAAGAAAAAAAACAGGTAATCACAATTTTGCTTGGAAAAGTTGCTCGTGTGAAGCGTCTGCTGCGTAATCAAGCATCTATCACGCTGTTTTCGCTATCGTTGTCGACGCAAGCGCACGCTCGCGCGAATGCACGTGCGAAAGTCCCGTGAGTAGCAGGATTTCGCTGACACCCCAAGCCTTTGGAATCGGTGTTGTTCCTCGCTTCGGACACCAACGACAGAGTGAAACTTCCTTTCTCGGCTATTTTCTGTACACGTGTCGCGCACTTCGTTTGCATTAATCGAAGATTCCAACACGCCAGACGACTATTGTTTCACCTAATTTGACAACTATACCGCGACTCGATTTCGTCAAAAATTATTCATAGAAGTTGCGGAAGAAGGAAAATTGACGCAACACTGGGTCTTGTGACAAGCAATTAATTTTCATGAGCAAGTTGGTCGGCGTAATTGCGCTAATGGCGCGGCCTCGGTAATTGCATAAGAATTTCAACCACGAAACGTGGAATATTTAATTGTTAGCAAGCTATCTGTCTAGATTTGGTCGCCTCGGGTCGCGGACGTTCGCACCAGTGAAAAGGCAAAGAGATACGGAGCGAGGATACCGTTCGAGTTGTCGAAGGAGAAGGTGAAACCTCGTTTCTCGATGTACCGTGGCTTTTCGAGGGCACGGGACGTAAGTGCGAGCGTACGCGAGCGTGTCTGTCCTTAATACCCGTTTCATTTTGTTTCTTCCCGCGTAACTCGTAAGACATAGGACACGATGACGGAGATGCGCGCGTACATAGATTCAACGTAAATTGAGTGACCGTGCAAGCGACAGAATTCATTACGTATGTACGTAGAACTTAAATGCGTTCGGTAAAAGATACGGGAATATTGGATAAAAACGGACGTGCTCGAAACTGGATAAATATTTCAAACACAGAGCATGGAGCATCTTCGATAAGCGTAAGATCGCGATAAATGCTCGCTCTTTTAGAATAACGATTTTACCAAGACGTATACGTTCGCCGTTCGCGACCGAAAGGTTAAACAACGCCCGACTGAAAAACAATAGCAAAATAACGGTGCATGAAATCGCACGTCAATATCTCGTAAGACTAATAGAGCAGACACATTACGCCACTCTGGTCGATTTCGAGATAACATCGAGAGTATGTCGTTCCATCGAACAGGATCTCATTTACGACGTAGGTAGACGATTGTCCGGTATTAAATCATATTGGACAAGCTTCGACATCCCTGACGACGTACGAATGCGTGGGCGTTTCTTTGCGACGTGAAAAATGCTTGACCTACGACACCAACCATCCTCGACAATTCTCTTACTGATTCGACTTCGACTTCGAGTTCAAGCAGCAAATCGGTGCAAATTGCGTTTAACAAGCTACGCACAAATCCTAACTGTGTTATCTAACTGTGTTGTTTATTGCGAGCCTCTGTCGAATCTCTTACTGCGGCTGATAGACGACGTAAGCGAAAGTTTCGTCTCCTAGATTGGGAACGACTTTCAGAAATTTCACAGATAGACTATACAGAAGGCGAATATTTAATCGATCGATCGTTAATGCGGTCAAACACGCGATTCTTGAAGCTCGATTGAGGCTAGCCTTATTCGGAGTAATCGACGAGTAGGGGAAATAGCACGATGACGCGATGACGAAGGATCTTGGATATTTGACATTTGATAATCGGTGATGCCGTCGCGATAGGTATGGACGAGCAAAGACTCTACGCAGGTGAGTACTTTTATTTCGGTCCTCGGATAATTTAAACTCAAGTTCAAGCTGAATTAACATCTTCGTTATACACACGAATGAACGATAAAAGTGGTTATTTCGAGTATCATAACGTGTAATGAACCTGGTTATTTGCGAACCCAAATATGGATCCTGGTTCATCGATCGATCGTTCGAAGCTCTTAAAAGCGATAGCTGGCTCTACACGTATTATTATGGTTCTCGGCTAGTCATTTCCTCTACGTATTGTTGCGAATGTTTTACGACGCGAACACAGACGTTACCGCTGCGTTCGTAATAGGTAACAAGGTGTGTTAATACCATCTGGTGCTCTTAAATTCAAGAACTTAAGAACGTACTTTGTACTTACGTTCGTTTACATAATTCGGCGAGATTTACGGTAAAAAGTGTCGGTAAATAGAAGTCAGGAGGAATTGACACAAGGGAGGGTCGCTTATAGCAGTCTGTCATGATCGTCGAAACTCGTTGTTGTTGTTGCAGAGATGGCTACGAAACCAGTCGGCGGTCCAAGGATAATGGCGGCTGAGGAGTCGAGGAACTGATATCGGTGCATTGGCCACGGTAAATTCTCTTGGTAATTGGCGAGCAGCGAGAGCTACAGCGAAGACATCGATGGATAATGCGGCGCGGAGAACGTAATAGGCAACACGGCGCGGTTCATGGCATAACCTATGTACGCCGTGGTAAATTCTCTCGGTAATTGCGAACAAGCTGCAGAGGGTGTGGGTGCTGATGGAATCCCGAGGGAAGGATAATGGCCGGAGAACGTTTCGCCGCGACACAAAGCGGCGAGTTTGCTGGTACTCGACCGGACAGATCCGTTCTCCGCGTATGCTAACAAACGGAATTACAAGCCTGCGATATTACGATATCGGATACCCTCGAGGAATACTTTGTCCGACGTGGAATTCTATCCTCGCTAAACTTCGCCCTCCCTGGTGTAATACCGTGAAAAACATCGAAACGTATGAGCATAATAACCGCGACACGGCGGTCGTCGATGAGAGTGAGAAGCAATTTCCCGTGAAATCGATGGATAAGTCGCGAGCCGCCGTTCATGCCAGCACCGATACGCGATTTATATTATATTCCTAAACGTACCATAAACACAGGACGCTATGATTGGCCGTATAACGGACGACAAGCATCACAAGCGAATTCCTGTAATAATTGCGAGGCAGAAGTGCAGTGCGGGTGCACTTGGAATCCCGGAGAAAGGATAATAGCCGTGGAACGTGTCCAGTCACGGTTTGTATCGTATTCCTTGAATATTGGACGAGCACGTACTACTCGAGCTATCGGTTTTAATACGCCGCGCGAACATAATTTAACCATCCGACTGTCGACGGATAAAATATCGTCGACTGGCTTACACGAACGCTTGTAATCCCGCCTTTTAAAGGAACAGTACCGACGAATTAAAGTCGCGAATACCTATGCGATCCGGTTAAAACGGGGGGTTCTGTTGGCGAAACGATTTCTTCCCCGCGACATACTTTGTATCAGCGAGATCGTCTCCTTCCTCGGAAAATATTGTAACAATTCGAACAATCGGTAGTTAAAAAAAAAAAAACGCGATGGCCGATCTGGTTAGTGCCGGAGAGTAACAACTCAAATTTCCGATAATTGGAACGATCACCGAGCAGGTTTCTCTTTTACTCGGAATGCTACAACCCGAAAGTCGTACGAATTTTAGCGAAATAATTTGCATTGCAGAAAAAGATCATTGTTTTCGGTTGGCGAAAATTACTTGTAAAAATTTGAATCTAAATTTTCAAATGTTTAAACCTTCGAGGAGATCGACTGGATATCTAGCACAAGGCGCATAAATAACTCGAAGCTGTAATCGCGAACAAAGAAACGATCACGACCTGCTATCCCAAACGATAATGGAAAAGCTAGGGAACCGTGAGGTAATTCATACTCTTTTTTACAAGAGTATCGACTCGAGAGGTTTCCTCAAGCCGCACCCTGCGCCACCCAAACGTAATCTCGGTAATATTTCTAACCGAGCCCTTGACGCCGAGGTTGAGATTGGGGGCGGATAAATTACGGGGCGTAAACTGCATCCTGACAGTAAATTACTCGATAGCGGTAGACGATACCGTGGAACGTGGCGCCTACGCGTGAAACTACATCTACTTCCATAATCCTAGGACCCTTGATCCGCGGGATTCCTGCGAGAATGTTACGAGGATACCATCGCGATTCCTATCTTTTGTCCGATAAATTTCCTTTTTTCTCGCGGTTCTGAGAAATCTCGACTTCGATCGACCGACAAAGACGATAATTTAATTGCCTGAATAATATTATTTTTTCAATTTCTACGCATAGGACGGAATCTATTCCAATTTGTCCGTGACTGAAAGAGCGAGAGCAAATCGGAGAGAGATTGAATAAATTTGAATACTCGTAGCGGCAGGCACGTGGCTGCGCTCAGCTGTTTTCATGGATAACATCTTCGTCATCCCGTGTAGCGGTGTATTTCTAGCGAGAAAAAAATATTGAAACCACCGTCGAAGGTCGGATTCCAGTGAATCTCTGCATTCTATTAGCGTGTTATCGCCGCTGTATCTTCGGGAAGTTACGATAAAGGTCCACTGGCGAATGGCGCCATTCAGCGACGTATAATCGTTATACTCTCTCGTGTTGTTGCAACAAGATGATTCAATCGTACGTTAAATGTCGCCGATGCTAACCTTTTTTTTTCAACTTTCCGATAGCATTTTAAGTAGCTCGTAAGAAATACGTCAAATCGTAAGCTGAGATTTCATAGAGTTGCCCAGAGTGAACGTAGCTGAATCGAACGTCACTCATATAATTTTTACAAAAGCATCGATTTCCCAACCGGTATAATTATATATCGCTCGCGGTATCAAAGTTCACAGGCGGCTAGAACCAACGGCGGATGTACGTTAGAGCGTGCGCGTTCCTTGTTAACCGATGGGAATAGATTTCTGATTCTATCCACAGCGGCGGCGGGCGTCTCTTGTGCTAAGAGAGTACCGCTAGCAAACGATTTCGCAAATGGATCGTTTCCACGGCGAGCCCATCAACCGTGTTACCGAAATCTACCACGGTGTTGTTAATATTCTCTTTTGTCTGCATCTAAGTCATCTTTGAATCGAATCGTTTCGTTCATTTAATAATTGCGATTAATAAATCGAATCTCTTCTGATACGATCATCACGGTTCACTGAGGCACGATCGATCGTCAGTTTTGCAATAAATTTGTTAGAGATCGTTTGTTGTCGATCGATTCGCGCTTATTCGAGAATCGACAGGATTCACGTTCCACCGAAGCTTTCGTTTGCCTTGCGAGAACGTAAGAAAATGATTTCGTTGTAAACAAACGATTTGTTACGGCAAGTAATTTTTGGCAGTCAGTAAACAGCGTTGTTACTTGTTACAAGCGGTTTCTGTTGATTGTCCGTTTCAACGATCGACGGGGAGAAACTCTTGCAATCGAGGTGCTGGTAGGTGGATTTCGCATGCGAAACAACCGTTTTGCGAAATCCTGTTACGGTGGCCGCAGACTTCAACGGAGGCGCCTAGGTGAATCGACGAAAATTAACGACCGCGAAATTGGATTGAATTTATTAGTACCGGATTACGACGAAAAATTTCAAACAATCAAATTGGAAATTTGCGAGTTGTCGTAAATAATTCTTAGTCAACTTGATATGCAAGATCAAAAAAAATGGATAACAAAAGAAAGTATAAAGAAGTCCCATTTGGAAACTAAAATGATATTTCCTTAAGAAAATGTTAAAAATATGTAAAAAGGTATCGAGTATTCTCGGCATCTCTCGATAAGAACCGCTAACGAGTAGCAGATTTTTCCCAAAGCAGTCCAAGCGAATTAAACCAAACTGGCTATTCAAGGAAGCGTTTTAGAACGTGTCACCGTATTTGGGGTTCGATCGAGAAGGGAACCGCCGTGAACGTCGAGAGAGAAAAAAGGATCATGCGCACCCTTGGGGCACGCCCTCAGGGATCAAAAGCATTTTGCTTGATTTCCTCGTGTACCAGTTATTCAACGATCCAAACATTACGTAAACTGACATTTTCGCGGCTAACTTAAGCCAGTCAAAGAGTGCGCTAATCGGTATATCACCAACTCGGACAGAGTTACTAGCAGAATTAATCTTTTTGAAAACTTTCTTCACGGCGTTGTCATTGAATAATATCTCGTAGTGGAAATATTAAATAAATAAACAAGTATACTTTAGAAATAAAGTTTAAATATCATAATTCTATAAAAAAAAAAAAAAAAAAATTGGGAATTCATATTTTTGTATTTGTCTTCAAGTTCTCTAGCAAATTTTTTCTAATATTTTTATTCTAAATTTTTTTCGAAACCCATTCCGAAACTAGTAAAATATCACTTGTGCATTATGTAACGTAAGCCGTAAGCTATTCAAGATATTTAAATACAAGTTTGTGTCGCGTTGCCGTTCACCACTTCGTCTACGATCGGTTTTCCTCTTCGACCTTCGAGAGTGATTTAAAGACACCGGCGCGAAATACGTTTCGCGCGAATAGAATTTCTGTATGAACGAAAGCGTGAGCATTACTTAGAGTCTCGCGAAAAGATTGAACACCGCAGTTCCAAACAAACAAGAAGGAATGGCAAAAACAGCGTACTTGTACAAATAATGATGTAATAAACTAAAAAATACCAATTAAGTATTCGACAAAAAGCAAAAATTAAAATCCAGATGCCAAAGAACGATATCTGAAATTCACTACATCGGCGCACGAAGACAAAGAGAAAATAAAATTTAAAGATAATGTTAAAAAATTGTGCAACACTCACCCACTCTTGATAGGACCACCAGTAGGAGCAACACGCTGCTCACGATGATCATTTTCGTGTTCTTCTGTCTCATCCTAACCGCTCGACGAATTCACGCAGGAAACAAATTTCCAAATCGATAACGACAATGTTGATGCTTGCTATTCGAACGTCGAAGGATTCGCGCACATATGCGTAAAAATGGTCGCAAGGCGTATACGAAAATGAAAACTAAGTTAACCGGTGAAACGGTGATATCGCGCGAAACGGCCGACTCCGCGCCGACGTTGTTGCCGCGGTGGTTTCCTTTCGTTTTTCGTTGTTTACGTTTTTACCGAGCTTGATCCCGATCGAACGAACACTGGCTGTCTCCAGGTGCGTTCTTCTTGCTCAAGAAGTCGGTAAAAATTCAACGGGAAAAAGGGAAGGAAGGAGGCAACGAGGAGCCGGAGCAGCAGCTTCAATAGTAGCGCCGTTCAAAGCCGTGAGAGCTCCATCGACGTCGCAAAACATATGCTACGGTCACGAAGAGAGAAAGGTGACTGGGTATACGCAAGGCGTGCTCAATACCTCCTGTCTTCTTGGCATAGTCACCTTTCTAGCAAAGCAGCAACAAAGAAGGGAGTGTTGGTACTATATCGCGTGGCCACCACCATTCTCGCGCTCGCGATCACCAAACGACCGATGGTGGTGGTTACGGCGGTGGTGGTACCGATACACCGATCAGCCGCCTTCCACCACCAAATCCGCCTTCCTTCGATCAGATTTTTCTGTTCTTCGTATCGGTAACCCTGAAACCATTCTCGGCTTACGTGACCGGCCAACGAGAGAAAAGTTTGACGTTGATCTCGGCGCTCTTTCTCCTGCAAGCGAAATGCCGAGGGTTAATTTCGGTTCTTTGCGAAGACACGGCTATACAGTCGCGTGAAATATCCCTACCTTTCTTCGTGTCTTCCAGGAATCTTTAATGGTGTATTATATTTCGGAAGAAATGTTGCGCAGTCGAGTAGGGGGGTTCATGGGGAAGAAATATGGTTCTTACATGGAGGTAAATCTCTAATAAAGAAACAAGCAATGCTATAGAATGAATCATAAATAAAAACGTGAGAAAATAAAATTAATTACAGATATATCCTTCCTACGAACCAACGATTGTAGGTTTGTATAAAAACTTTATTTTCTCGGCCATATAAAATCACCAATATTTGTTCAAACACACGTTATTTTGACGCAACAAGGTTACATTGATAATAAGCTTCGAATTACAACGAAAACTACGTTAATTTTAAAATATCCTCTTGTTAGAATTAAAAATTAAAGTTTGATATTTGCAACAAACGGCAAAGCTATCGCGGATAACTTTGTCCGGAATAAAAGCGACCATTTTGCACAGTCCCGTACGTAATTAAATTTATAGGGTGGAGAGTATGCAGGAAAGAAGAATCAAACTTATTCGTGTCGATAAATAGCAACAACGATAAGACTTTAATTTCTTGCGACCTTAATCTTTCGAATAAAAAAATACAATGAATCAGAAAATATTTATCGAAAATTATTCTTTGTTCCTGCTGATCTTTTTGGTATCGAAATCAGCGATACGATAAAAAATATAACACTTCCTATAACATATATTATAACGTATACCGCGACAAAGAAATGCCATTGGTGGAATTACACAGTCCTTTTTAATCCTGCATCCGATAATTACGAATATATCACATGATAATTATAAACGTATCACATATATATGTACATTATTTTCATTTTTTATATTGTGAAAACACAAATACGGCATCGAGTTTAGCTACGTGGATCGTGTACTTTTCCCTTGGATGAACCAATATAAATGAACATAAACGACTAGACATACTTGTGATGTTTTGTCACAAGTAATTTCTTACTTCCTTCCAAAGGTCTCCTGAGAGCGATCGAACTGTACACGTATTCGTAGAGAACAAAAAAAATACGCAACATCTGTATGTATACATATACAACAATACGTAAAACCTTGAAATACTTTCTACGTACTTGATTACAACTTACGAATAATCTGTGCCTTGGATATAGAGAAACTTTTTATAGAGAAACTACGAACGTACGGCGTTGTGTTTACATTGAGAAATGAATTTAAACGTTTTACGTAAATTTACATTTACTACAACGATGAACCCTGAATAGAGCCAAACATTCACTTCTCTGAAACTTGCAAGGATAACAGCGTTAATTACTATCGGCGGATTATCAAAATTTATATGTAGAAATAACAAAATTATTATCAATTGCTCTCAGTCCACGAAATCGTAAGCTGCATTTCAGTTCTCGCGTTACATAGATCCATCCCTGAGGCTACTATTATATTTTCAACACTCAATCCGACACAGCTACGTCTTTTGTCTGGTTTATATAAAATATTATCTGCGCGATGATTATTGTTTCAACGATTAGAGAAAAGTAAGCGTTTAGTAAATTTGGTTTCGAGCGATTTCAATTGACTATGATTAGAATACTTTGTGTAGCTTCCAAAGGCCGGTTTTAAAAGTCGAAGAATTTGTCAAATAATGTTAGCTTTTTTTTTTATTTTTTCGTTTTATTAGTAACTGTGAAACGATTCGTATGTACATCAATTGAACACGGCAATATATACAACAACGGTTGCACGCCGTGGCTCGAGTTAGATTCGAACAATATTACAAGATACCCCATACTTTGTACAAAATTCATTTTGCGAATACATAAAAGCGCAGAGTATCGCCATTCCTCGAGAATGAAAGACCTTCTTAATTTGCTGCCCGATAACCACTGAAACACAGTGGTTTCTTACTTACAACAATGTAAGTGTTCTCTATACATTTGGAATAGCCTCTAGCGCGCACACGCGGCTGCAATTAGCAATATGCGCCACTATTTAATAGAAATATTTGAGGCTATATATAGTATGCCCGTTTCGAGGGTAGATAACTGCATAACTGATAAAATATCCTGTATACTTCTAGTTACTAACTAATTCAATTTGCCTATACTTTTTGCGCAAGTTGCTTACAGAGTCTTTGAACAAAACAGGGTCAAGCCTCATATTGGATCGTAACAACGGCATGTACCCGAAAACAGCTACAAACGTATTCATACACGTTTGCCGTTGTATAAAATGATCTGGATCGTTCCATGGGGATCTGAAAATTTGACGTGTCAAATAAGAGAATAAACTGAAGATGCTATTCAAGAATACGACACATTGCTACGCAGGTATAACGATGCATTATAAGCATCAAGCTGACCTTATGGATAATATATAATTATTTTACACATCGACGAATAATATTTTTAAATCACAAAAAATAAAAGATTTAAGCTTACCACAACTGCAATGAAAAACAATGAAAACTCAATTACCAATGGCAATAGAATAGAGACAGCATATACATGATACATTTACGATAAAAAGCATGACACTTTTAAAACTTACAATAAATCTATGATTCAATTGTTTCCAATATTTGTTGCACAAATGAAAAACAAAATGAATACTTAATAAATTTAACTACCGACTAAACGGATTTACACATCATGGCGTCGCTTTTATTAATGGCGGAAACTTTGAAATAACGATCCGCCAATCAGAGCTGCAGATCTAATCGATATTGTGAAAAATCGATTATGCAATATAATGTCATTAACCGATTTTAAATATTGAAATATCAACGTTCCTTAATTTAAAAGATTGGGTATGAAGAAATGCTTACAGTTACCAGTGTCAGAGATATTGTGTTCATTTTTTTAAAAAGTGACAAAGTGGACCATTTGTATGCAATCAAAGAGCAAACAGTCGCGACAGCCGCTAAAATCATTCGGTAAACCATATTTACCTGCGTAGCAGCTTGACAAAAGTACAGAATACATACCTGATTCCACCCACTGTAGTATCTTTATACAATTTCCTTTGAGTTACTTTAATAGGTGGTCTTCGCGTAACATGACTTACTAAAAAATTCATAAGTATGTCCTCGCAGTTTTGTGATTGCTCGACAGTCTTGTGTAACGTCGAACTCAGTAATTCGGTATATAATGTGTTATAATAACGATGATAAAAGGCGGCACCAGTAAGAATTATACTATAATCATTTGTCCATTTGCTTGTATAACCCCATGAGCGCTTTGAATGATAAAAAGATTTGTATAAAAAGTACCGTATATATTAGATGAAAAATGTTGTTTTATACTTACTTTAGAGTCATCCCAGTAATGTGACCTTGCTGGGTAACCAACTATCCGGTCAGGAAATGATCGCCATACCGTAAAGGCGAAATCAATTTCATCTGTGTTGAGTGTGGCATCTTCGTCTAGAGATAATATGGCACTAGTTTTGATTAATGGGTGAGGATAGAAACGTTGAGATATACCATCGACCGTAACGACATGTATTGATGCTTTGATCCCTTGCCATCGTGGTCTTCTTGGTAAGGGAATGTCCGAGTTCCACATGAGAATAATCTAAAGCGAGTTGTGTGTTAGTAGAAAATATAAAAAGGAATAGAGGAAAAAAGGAGTTGATTTATATGATAAGCTCACCTTATCTAGGTATTTACTTTTCGCAAGACTTTTAAGCAGGCGATATAGCACAGCAGTGGATCCCAACTGCGAGTATATGATGGCAGTGAAGGTATTACCTGGATTACTTTTCGAAAATGGAAGTTCTTGCTGACTATCGGCAAATTGCGGTAATATTGCTAACGCTCCAGGACTAGTATTCCAAACAAATTTTTCTCTTGTACCTTCCCAAGGCAAACGCTCACGGATATTCTACGAGTTCGGCAGAATATTACGAAGTTAAAAAACGAATTATCCTCTTATCGCTAAGATATTAGCGTTACTTTATAATATTACCTCAAATACTGTAAATACAATTTTTTCTATCGAGGAAAAGTATCGTTCCCAAAGAAACTGCGTTTGCTGCCGCAATTTAAGAATATGTACATTGGACACAGACCGCACTATATCTGGAATCTGAGAAAACAACATTTATCTGTAGTTCATCTTGATCACTCTTTTGATAATAGCCTTTATTTTAATCTTATTTACTTGAAGTAGCAGTCTTTCATCGGAAAATATAACAGCTTGTGTCCAATCAATTCGTTCATGAAAAGGAAGCGCCCAGCCATTACTTAAAATAACTGGAATGCATCCAGCTCTTAAAGCTTCTAAAAATCGGAAACTGCCAAGTCTTCTTCCTCTTGGTACAAGACAAAAGGTAGCATTCATTAATAAAATTTCATAATCATACCTGAAAAAAATGAATTAAATATCAGTTTTGATTTTTTATTTAAAATAGTTGTTTATCCCTCCTTGATGCTCACGTATCATATTCTTGATTATCTTGTTGACAATGTTCATCTTGTAACTCTCTCCATGCTTTACCATGACGGCAAGTTGTAACGAATACCAAATCCTTGCCATTATGTAAATGATAGAGAGCATTTCTAGTTTCAGAACCTATACCATGGACGTATCTTTTACCTTTGAAAGCTGCAACGTATTTTTTATTATTAGGAAAATTATTTTCTAAAGCTTGACCTGGCTCTCCACCGCGTTCTGGATGTTGTTTTCCAAACAATGGTATAGATATGTCAAAATCTGGTCTATGTCTAAAGATAGACATACTGGCCTTAGCAAGCATAGCATATCCCAAATCAAAGGCCAATGATTCTTCTGCATAATCAGGCCATGTTCCAGAATATAAATTAAATATCAAATGATTTCTGCCATTATTCCAATATGGCAAACGTATTAATTTTGAAGGAAGATTATGCACAAATTCCGTTGATAATGGATCTCTGTCTAATGTATCAAGAGCTAATACAAATATACATGCCCGAGTTGGATCTGATGTATAATATCTTGATTCTGTAATAACATTCAATATTTTTTGGTATAATGGACTTATCACATCTTCAACCGGATACACATATACTGTGAAACCTTGTTTGCATCTGGTAAAGTCAAAACAAGTCTCCATACGACATTGCCTTGTACGATGAGACATAGGTGGGTTTCCATTTGATGTTCTCAAATCCTTGTCATAGAATTCTTCATTTAGACTTAAATATGAAGGCAATCGCTCATAAGGCAACTGAGATCTGCCTGTCCATTTTTCACTTTTTAACCGATAACCACCAAAGTAACAATATCCAAGAAACGCACATGTTACAAATAATAATAAATAGCGCTTCTTGGCTTGCATTTTTAATGCAATCAGGTTATACTCCAATATACATTGACTTTAAACATTATTTTTCACATATAGAATGCATGGCATTTGATCATAAATGCATTGTAATGGACCTACTACTATTTCAATTTTATAAATACACAAATTCAAAACTTACTCCAAAATGAAATTAATTTCATTCTTAAAGATTGCTGGAACAAAAGAAAAGAGAAACTGAAGAAATTGAAGAAAATGAAAACATTTTCACATGTATATATAATATATATATACATATACACAGGCATATACATATATATATATATATATATATATATATATATATATATATATATATAAGAGAGAATAATGTAATAGACTTTCATGTATCATTATCATACAGTATCTAAATACATTGCATAGCACTTATAAAAAGAACTCCTATATATATTGCAACATTTTTTTTATATTAATTTTAAATATATGAAATATATATTTAGTTACCTCCGAATTTGCATGATCCAATATTGGTTAACAGGAACGTTTTAAAGGTTGTAATTATTACAAAATACATGGCAAAAAACGCGCTGTATCCAATAAAACATCAGCTCTATATTTATATTTATGCATTACAATATGATTTACAAAATGTCGAATCTAAATGACAGATTGTAAATGTCTATGGACGCTGCCGTAAGTTAACCTATACTATCCTATATTATTACGGACATTGCACACGAGAGAGACAACGTCAAACTTATCGAAGTCGACATTCGATAAGACGGGGACAAATAGAGGTTCATACTTTTTTACAATAATCTATTTTCTTGTTAAAACAACACAGTGAATTTTTTCCTTAGTTAGGTTAGTTCTGACGTACATTCAATTCGCAGAACGTGCCGGCGTTATTACGCCCATTCGCATTTTCGGTCGGCGTCACTACACACGCGTGACATCGATCGGAAAACGCCTCCAAGTGCAAAATCATTGTACGTAGCGCATTAAATAATTGGTTTAAAAAGCAACGCGAGTTATGCAATGACGTTGGAACGATTAGACTGGCAAATCGCTTATTGGTTACTTCATGCCGAGCGTTGCAGAATGTTTGATTGTGTGAGAAACACTGCAAACTACACTCCTACAAATCTAAACAAAACTGTCGATCAAGGTTATGCCGCTACCTAGTGGTCAACCGATAAACCTTTCGAACCGTTTCACCCGCTTCGATTAAATTTATTAAAAGCACATATTTTTTTTATTGTAAATCAATACTCTTTAAGAGAGACATAGTTTAGCGTAAAGGTTGTATGGTATCAATTAGAGTGAGGGTTATTGTGTTACACGAAGAGTTTACTCAAGTAAAGAAGAGAAAATAATAATAGAATGAAAATAATAAATGAAAAAACATTGAAGTGACCTTTTTATCACAAAAACTCACCTTATATTACGTTTTTAGTATCGGACCAAAATTTTCGTTTTACTATAAAAATTATAGAATTAACCGTTATACAATTGTAACATACGTTTCGATAGAAATAAAATATTTTTGCCTTTTGAATTATTTCACACGATCATGCTTTACTCACTCTCTTAACTTGTAAACTATTTCTAAGTTAAGTACTATCCAGCAACCATGCTGCAGTAATAATGATTTTACTTTGATCGTCGATTCTTGCGAATGATTTGTCGAACACATACTATTAAAGCATGCTCTGTATATATATATATATGTATATATATATATATTTTCCAATATGGAATTTGAACTTATCTATAACGTGACGCAAAAGTGTATACTTAATAAGGCGTGTATGCATATGAATATGTCATTTGTTGCCCTCACATTATTAAATGTCATATTTATGCAAATGAATTCTTTTATCCTGCTTCTTATAGACCTTGATAATTCCTTCTAGTTTCAATTTAGCACGTAAATGACGTAATTATGAAATGAATTATTATGAATTTAGCGATATACTTTTAGTGATATATTTAAAAAAACTAAATTAATAACAAATAACTGTAATAAATAATGATTTATGATAGAGAATATTAAGAAACTAAAGATACACTTTTTTAAATAATTATATTCCCGTATTCTTCAAATTAGTAGTGTGAAATAGTATGAAATAGTATACTAATAATATGGAATAATGATATAGTAATAGAATTCAATATATTTGAAAGCAAATAAAAATTTAATAGCATAATAAATTGTATACATCTTATTTTTAAGTATGATATAACAAAGTTTTATTTCACTTTTGTAACTTCTTGTCCTATTTCTGTTTCACCATCATAAATTTTAAGAGGTTTCGATTCGTGTCTTCTATGTCTGTCTCTAGTGTCTGGATTTAACCTTAATTTTCTTCCTGCTACAGTTGGTTTATCTCTTACATTCATTAAATATTCTGCTGCTAACTGAGTACTTTCCATTTT
This sequence comes from Bombus pyrosoma, assembly GCF_014825855.1. Lineage (NCBI taxonomy): Eukaryota > Metazoa > Arthropoda > Insecta > Hymenoptera > Apidae > Bombus > Bombus pyrosoma. The sequence continues at coordinate 4,914,873 of NC_057779.1, read as the reverse complement.
AACTATTGCAGCCCTAAACATATAATTTTGAGATTTGTGTTTTTTGCATATGATACTATTGATACATCTACGCAAACAATAATAAACTTACTTAGATGTCTGCGAGTATGGTTTTAACATTTTAACAGATACACAGCCTGGGATAACTGCCTTCAATTCATCAGGTTTTGTTCCGCATTTGATATTTGATACAAAAAGGCTATTAAAGATATAAGCACATTTTATTATTGGTATTTCATTGTAATTATAAAAGATATGAAATGTACTTACTGTTTTGTCAATTTTTTATCTTCTTTCACCTTAGGTATAACAATCTTTTTTCTTACTATTGTAGTTTTTCTCTCAATTTTTGTATTTGCAGGTGCAACCACTATACGTTTCCCATTTATCCTTGTATTCTTCACTGCTGTTAAATTTTTCATCTTCTCCTTTACATCGGGAAATACCACATAACAATACCTACTAGATTGCCGAAGTAAATTTACTTTAAAATTACCAGTAAATAATTTTGCAACATCGTCTTTATCTCGAATTGTATGTGGCAAACGAACATATAGAGCTTGTTCTTTCTCTTGCTGTCGTTGTATAATTTTCTTTCTAACTTTCATTTTTGTACTTTCGCGAATTCAATTTTCGATAGATATTTGCATATTCAATAGTTATCAATGCGCACGCAAATTAAACATATTCATGATAGAAGTGATCGGGCGTTCATAAAATTTTAGGTTATATTTGTATTTGTGGTTAGGTTGAAAAAAGTATGTAAACTTAAGATGCGTGCATTGATGCACGTGCGTAAACGGAACTGATCAACTGCTCAAATGAATAGGGCCTACTGATTCGTTAGCTCCAACAGGTTCCAACAAGGAAAGGTCAAAGAGGACAAATTCTACAGAGGACGTCCGTAATACTGGTTAGCAATATACTAACCAATTGTCAATCAGATCTTTTAGGTAGAAAAGTAATGATTGGTTATAGCATAGTTTATATTCCGTTGGATGTGCATAAGGAAAACGAAAGCGACATCTAGTCACTGTTGTGAACTAGTAAAAACGTAAGAAGTCACAGATGGCCGTCTCAAATCAACAACCGGTACAGTGAACGAGTCAAGTGACGCGGTTATGTACGCAAAACAATCGCGTCAGACGCGGAAAACGTCGTGAAACATGTAAGGAGTTTCTATCATAAGTGCCATCGCGTTGAATTTTACGTTTCTTTTTGTTTTGCAATACCATCGATCAGCAGTGAAAGCAAAACTTGGCTCGGTCCACCGTTGCTTTCACGAATTGGTTTTATCGTCAGTGACGTACGGTTCTCGAACACCGAGGCCAAACACAATTTGCTGTTCGAGGATGAGCGCGAATAATGTGCAAGCACTTTTCGCCTGTTCAAGATGTTTCTCAAGGCATCCTTTCGAGGAGCTTTCGCCGGGGCAACAATTGTGCAAGGTATTGCTTTGGAATTTCGTATTTTTCCTCGAATTCCACCACGCGACTACCGATTCTTTTGGAGCGTCATTTTTCGTGTTTGCAAGATACGATGCTAATAATAGAACTTTTAATTCAAATGCACGTTCCAGATACAATTGTTGCTGTTTTCATACGATCAAACCTTAAAATATGAGTTAGATAAAAATTTGGTTGCATACAGACTCGCTTTTAAACTAAAATTTAAGAACAATTGTGCATATGCACCTAAGAATCAAATAATTACTGTTTTAACTGATCATTTTTATTTGAAAATTGTCTCAATTCAATGAGACATTTTGATTTGGATTTTAATAAACATTTTTTTTCTTCCAGTATTATGTGTTTTGTGCAAAAGCTTGTGTAATGTGTAAATATTAAAACTGACTAAATGTAAATACATACATTGTAAATTTTTATATTTCTGCATTCTTTTAATCAGTTTTTACTATATTATGTTGTTTATTTAGGAATGCAGAGGTGCATTTCCTGTGGTGAAATGTACATATTGTAGGTCAGAGTTTCAACAAACAATGTAAGCACCACACGAGTTATTTCCCATTTTGGTTAATTTATCTAATATATCTCTAAACAATTTTATTCTTTAATTTGCAGAAAGGGTAACACAAGCACTATTTGTAAGAAATGTGAGCAGAATGTGAAATCTTATGGTAAGCCATCGGCCTGTGAATATTGCAATACCATAGCTGCATTTATTGGTAGTAAGTGTCAAAGATGTACAAATTCTGAAAAACGTTATGGGCCACCAGTTACTTGTGAACAATGCAAACAGAAGTGTGCCTTTGACAGACAGGATGAAGATAAAAAAGTAATTCATTTTGATAAGATAATGATATGCTTGTAAATTGTGAACGATAACTACTAATATCCTGATTAAAGGTTGATGGAAAGTTATTATGTTGGCTGTGTACACTGTCATATAAACGAGCATTGGCAAAAACAAAACAGTCGGATGCTGAGAGGAGGGCACATTTGAAACTTGCACAACAACGAGCAGCAAAGCACAAAGAACAAAAGTAATTATCCAAATACATAATGTCACAAGGTAACTTTGTGCTTAGTAGTCTTAATTGTGTTCATCACAATTTCCCTTTTGTTGTAACATAACCCGGTAATGTTTAGTATCTAGGCATTTTGTACGAGTTCCTGGTCAATTCGATTATTTTGCTTCAGATTAAAAAGTCACAATAAAAGACCACACAGAGTCGATGTAACGAAACTACCGCCTCAGTCGGAAGGTGCAGACACAAACGGTCCGACACCGGTGAAAGCAGCTCGGATGGGTGGCGTTCACGATCCGCATGACCCCAACAGTTCGGATCACGTAGTTGCGGTTACACAACTTAAAGAAAAGATAGCCCATCTCCAGAAACAAATCTCTATTAAAGACGGGCAATTACTTGCTAAGGATAGACAAGTATGTATATTCCGAAAGCGAAAATCTCTGAAACGTTATCGACCAGCTTTGATTCAGTTAGAATTACTCTTGTTTACAGATTACAGAATTGAAGGCAAAAAACTTCACGTCGGAGACGGAACTGCGTAACAAGATGAAAGCGACGGAGAAAGAATACGAAGCCAAAATATCGACGATGCAACTCAAGATCTCCAGTTTGTTAAAAGAAGTTGCTTCTCTATCGAAGAGTTCTAAGCGGGGCGACAGAGTTGCTGCCACGAAAACAGAAGCTGGGACCAACAGTGGAAGTGGAACAGACAGTCCTGTACCTTGATAAGGTAGGACATTTCACATCCTCATTATTCTTTGTCAATTAATGTTCGAATGATCATATTCTATATTTACATTTTAATTCGTCGACGCGACATATTTATAATAATAAAATGTTGTAATTGAGTATATATTTAGTGTTTGGAATGATATTTTATTTGTGATTTAACGTTCATGGCTTCCTAATCTTTTACTTCTGATAAGAGCCAAACGTTATCAGGATTCCATTTCTTGTGCTTTTAGTTGTGTTCTATTATTTCCAAATATGTGTATAAGGATGTATAACTTTTACTACCTCGCTCCTATAGTTCCGTATGATGTATTGCTTTGGAGTGATTTTACGATACAAGGCTCATAGTTTCCTTTTATGTTCCGAACTTTATAAAATGCTTTGTTTTGCGTTAAAAATTACGCGTTTTAAAAAAATTATTTTGATATTGTGATTGCAATAGTTACTGTTACTACGAGTCTTCTTTATCATTCTTTTTCCTTTATGCGTTATCGTTGCTTAAATATTTTAGATATGAAATTTATAGCACCGTCAATGATTTGTGCTTATGCTCCTTGCGGTTATGTAAGATAGTACGAAGTAAATCTATTTTTTGGCGCGTATTTTAAAGAATATTTGTTCTAGACAAAGAACGTGTAATTTTTCTGCGAGATGAAAGAAATCTTAAAATTGTTTTCAGGGACTTGGTTAGCCGTGACAACATACTCAAATGTCCATACCCGCATAAATCATGTAGTATATTACATATAGCTAATTGTTTCCATTAACAAGGCAAAATCTGTATTATTTTTCTAATTAATATAGGAGTATATATTATCTTCGACGTGTATACGGAAAGTTTTACACGTTCTTCTAATGGGGGATGATGACGATGATGTAAGTGTAAAGAAAAGGTGTTATTCGTAAGTTAGGTAGCTTTCCCCCTTTTGTTCCATTTTGACCATTTCGCGGACGCAAATTTTTGCAATTTCCATTTCGCGACTAATTTGTTTATATGACAATGAAATTGCACATTATCGAATTGTACATTAATAAATCGGAAAGGTATCCGGTCTGAGAGAAGTGATTTTTAAACTTTATGATTAAAGTTGATACTTGCGTGAAATGAACAGAGTTATATGCAGACACATACATACATACACACACTATAATTGAGCAATAGTGCTGCTGTAACATTTTCCTATCTATAACGATGACGATGTAACGACGATGAACCAGGATATGGTGATTGTAGATCAATTTACAATAAAAGGTTAAAAACGATATACCTCGCCTTATAAGTTGAAACATATCCTTGGACTTCCTTCCTGTTAGAAGGATCCGTCTTTCTATTCGATCGTCGTTTTACACGATAGCTTATATCGACGGAAAACAACGAACGATTTTTAATTTTATGGAGAGGTAAAGTGAATGATTGAAATTAGACCTTACAACTAGAGAGAAAGGTGTGAATGATAGGTAGTGATATGTGCATATAAATATCCAACAGCCATATATTTATTCTTTATTTTAAGAAACAAATGCTAATTGAGCATTACCTATTCAATAATTGTAATGATAATAAATGCGTAACAATTTACTATATACGAAGTGTAAGGATAATTAACATTTAATTTATAGTCGTTTAAATACGTACGAGTGTGTACACGTGTGTACAGTACAGTTGGAGTTATCGTTTAATTATTACGAGATGGTAAGAACTAAATATTGCTTGTCTGTTGTCGAGGCGGTTAGTCGCTTGATTCCTTCGTTTATCTACTTTCAGCGTATTTACACGATCTTCTTAATTTTCCATTCTCTACACCGTTTTTTCGTTTCCTGTTTTTGTTTTCTCACAATTTAAATCTTATACTTTAGGTTTATTTCTCTTCCACTTTCGCTATTTCATTCTCTCCCTTACTTTCGCCCTCCCGTTCGTTCGTTCGTTCGTTCGTTCGTTCATTCATCTGTTTTCTTTCATTCCAGCATTCTTTCTTTCTCTTTCATTTCTTCATCTCGTTATTTATAATAGTGCGTTTAATGCAGGCAAGGTAGGAAATCGAGGCAATATACGGAATGACAATCGTCAAAACGTCACTGGAAACTATCTCCCGAACTTTCATATTATACTTGTATAATATGAAATACATATGAGTATGTAAAAAAATATACCTGATGTGGTTGAATTCGATAATCAACACTTTTGCGATCGATGGATTCGAATTGTGTCAGATGTCTTTTAGGATTCATTAGATGTCGTACAGTCGTAATCAGCACGATCACTGACCAGCGTTATATATATATATAACTGTCATGTTAGCAGTCCCGAATTTTCAAGGTACTATACTTAATTAGTTTATAGTAGCACGGTCGCAAAAGTATTAAAATTAATGATTGGAATGTACATCTGTTACGTTTGATGAGTGCGAAATGAATGGTGTCGTATCGAACGAACGTAGAATGTTCTACAGATTGTCGTTTCCAATGTCGTTTTCACGGCATAGAATACATGCAGGCCTAAATTTACTACCGAAAGTCAACATCGTAGAATCGTTCAGTCCGTGTTTCTCCTACGATTTTGATGCGATCAAGGTAGTCCTCAGCGTCCTGCGCGTGTCTCGATTAGCCGATAAATCGCTATTATAGCGTACACATCGTGTAAGAAAATTTTCATTTGGCCTAGGCATTCGGTAGAATGCCCGAGTCTTCTACATTGCCTGTTAACCTGTTTGCAAAAATCAGCATAAAGGCCTTGCGAATCGTACCGTCTTTTCTATCGTTCTCCTTCTTTTTCTTTTCTTTTTCTTTTTTTTTTCTCCCGTTTACCTTCTCCTCTGGGATACGTATGAACGGAGATTCGCCGAAATAAAGTAAACTTTAAAGCTGCCTTAAATTTATGACGCATCGAAATATCGTTTCCCGATAAAGATTCTATGATAGAGGAGCCTTTACACAAAAGGGGTCAGCGAAACGGAAGAAACGAACTAAACGATCAGTTCCAAAAATCTTACGACGAGCACCATGATATTTGCAGGAACCATAGAACTTGTCACGTTCCAAGCTAAAACGGATAGATGATGGATAGATTGCGATTATTGGACGCGGAACCTTTGGATTTCTGTAGGTTAATTGTTTACGCGAGTTGCGCGATGACTTTTTTTCTCTCGAAACTGAGACATTAAGAAAGGAAGTTTGGAATATTAATTGTCCTTGAACGCGGTCTGTGCTTCATGCCATTTGTTTCTTCGTTCTTTTCCTATCTTCCTGTTTAATCTGATTTCTCGCCCTTGGAGTCGTATCGCGATGCACGTACCTTTAGAATGTTTTTATAAACGATTGATAACCGTGCGTATATCAGTCTGCGATACGTTTTAATGTGCTATCGTTATCGATTAGCGATTCCAGCGTCACCTCGTTTTTACTCGCCTCTCAAAAGTGGGGAATTCAGGAGGCGCATGAATCATTAACCGATCGCGACTTTTATCGTTTCGTATCTAATGGTAGGCTGCGCTTTCTCACTGATTTCGACTGTCGACGATTCGGCACTTAAAAATTAGTGGAAGTACGAGTGACGAAATTTTGTGTGCAACCGAATGGAAGATACGAAAAAAAAGAAAGAAAGGGAAACAGAATCAATGGTGCGTGGCCATTGATGCGAGCCTGATTAATACGTTCGAGTTTCTTCGGCAAATTTTTTTTTTTTTTTTTTTTTGATCGATCGTTCGATAACGAATCCTTCGAACGATCGACTGGTGATCAGTATTGTTATTACTATTATTATTAATATTAATATTATTATTATTATTACTATTATTATTATTATTATTATGGATTATTGGTTATTATTAATATTATTTGCTTTCTTGTTCTTGATAAAAAAAGACTTATGGTATTTTTGCCAATTACGAGTAGCGTTCTAAAACGATCTTACAAATTTCATCGTAATCCGAATAACTTTACGTACATCTAGAAAGATACAATTCTTTATGTGCTAAACGTTGACGTTAAATCGAAGCGCGAACCGAAAGTTGGAGGAAAGGCTCAGGCGGATCTTATAATTATACACGAAAAGTTACCCACGAGACGCAGCCGTGTGTTAGTTTTTTTTTGACTAGATTTTCCTTTTTCGCGTGATTATGATTTCTGCGAATTTCTCTACCCGATGTTCCCGTGTTAATGTGCGCTTTCGACTTGTTCCCAATGAAAATCACGCCCGAGTCTTCGCCCCGACGACGAATAGGTTATTTTGTACACCGGACATAGCGAGTCAACGGCTTTCCTCGAAGATTAACGAATTAATGCCTTTTCTTCTGAATACTGCGTTTCCAGCGCGCATATTTCTTCAATTCTTCTTATTCTTTTAACGACACGAAAATTAATCAGCTTTCTTAATCGCGTTACGTCGCGACGAGTAAACGAGTTTTGTGCGCGATCGCGATAAAACGGGAAAGATAAGACGTTTTTCCGTCGAACGATCAACCGTGTGACGATGAAAATCGTTCTAGATTTCTTTATCATCGTCTTACCGCATCGGCGTTTACAATCGACGACAGAAAAAAAGAAAAACGGTACGTTCGAAAATCGATCGATCGAAACGAGAAGAATAGTGTCGCGAGAGGAGAAAATTGAAAACAGGAAGAGAACGAAAAGAAGGGCGGAGAAGGGAAATAAAAAGATTCGTTCGCGTGGACCGAGAGACTATGCTTTCCGTTTCGAAAATTCCACGACAAAAGGACGCCTAAAAAATATATATATATATATATATATTTTTATATATATGTATATGTTATTTATATGAACGTGTATAAATATAGATATAGATACTCGATCACCGAAAGCTTTTTTCTCGTGTTTTAACGTTACTACAGTACGCGGTGTAATAAATTACCTAATTTCTGAAAAGGTTTATTCCTATCAAAAGGATTATCGTAGAGCGCAGCCTACCGTGCTTCTCGCCAATCGACGACGATTTTAAATATACATATATAAAGGTATTCATAAATTAGAGCTCCTTATATTATTACCTTTTTAAATTATCGAATAATTAATAGTAATGTTAGTATATACAGGTACAGGTCTCGTATAGTTGCAGTCGTGTCGTCACTGGTTGTTCGATTATCGCGTTCTCTCGCCTTTGTTTCTCGCGCGTTTATACGCGAATATGCTGACGGATGCCGACAAAATCCGTCATCTTTCACTTTCAACCGCCTAAGCTCGAACGCATAGAAAATGGTACCGTGATATCGCGAGAAAGAAGGAAATACAATAATTATTCGACGATGCGTATGTTTCATAATAAAAATAGTGTAAACTATGTTCGTAGCGCGCAAATTACGCGTTACGTTTCAAGAGTAAGAATTATGCACGGTTGATAAAGTTCGTTGTTCAGACGAACGTTGGAAGTATTTGCGGAAGTATCTTTTATGGACCTTGTATGTAGATAGAAAAAGCAACGGCTCGGTGTACCGCGTTAGTACGGTACCTTTTCTAAGCATCGCTTTAGGATAGACCGTGGAAGGATAATCGAGAAGCTCGGACGACTTTGGTACTCGATTTCTCTCGGTTTCTATCCGATTCTATCCGGAAATGGCAGCGTGTGACGACTCGAGACATATTAATCCTATCGTTCAATTCGTCCCTCTTGTTCATTTGTTTGACGTTTTAGATTTGTTTTCGTTGGTGGCGCTACCATAGAAAAAATATAGAAACGAGTATTTACAAGGAAGGAACTTTGTATGCTCGTAGCTGGAATCTCGTCGATTCGTCCACCCTCGTCAGAGAAATCGAACTAGTTCGCGTTACGATTAACGTACGTAAAGTAACCAGCTTCCAAGAAGTGTATCTACTAAAAGCTTTGAATTCCTTCGCGTTAACAATAACCAAGCAACAATATTTAACAATCTCAAATTACTTGTTCACGTAATCTCACTCACGTTTTCGATCGCGTTCGACGATTTTCCTGTCTCCGATCGTCTCTGCCTCTTTACACGTTCTTCTTACACGCTGTTTACGACGAACGAAATGAAGAAAAGTACAATTCGAAAATTTCTCCGTTCTTGCGACCCACTGCGAAGGGAAGCACGAACGAGTATTATCGTTGTCACTACCATCTCACGAGGGCAACGTCGTTTTCGTCTGTCGTGAGCAACTCGTTTACTATTCCACGGCTGGATTTTGCGTTTGAGCGAAAGGGCTCATACCCCCATTTTTAGGTGCACTCGATTATGTGAGGCTGGGAGGTCTCTATGACGCTTGGCCGGCCTACGGAATTCTCCAGGTTGTGAAGAGACGTCGAGTGTGGGCCATGCGTGGATCCGTGCCTCTCGTAATTATCGATGTGCTCCAGTTCGCATTCCTTCGGCATATTTCCTGCGATCGAAACAACATTCTCCTTCAGAATTTCTTCCAAGTTGTCTAATAGTCGATCAATCTCTTCTCAGTTGTACTTACCGACGTTCATGTCCGGGCCGTATTCGTAATACGTCGGCGAACCCACGGCCGCGGCTAGGGCAAGTTCATCCTCGATATTATTTGGTCTGCAACTGGTTGTCTTCCAATGGGTCCTAAGACCGCTCGCGCTAATGTACTTCTTGTCGCAACCTTGACAGGTATAGGGCCTTTCGTTCGTGTGTAACCTCTTATGTAACTTGAGGTGAACGAACTGAGTAAACTTCGCGGGGCACAGGTCACAAGCATAGGGCTTTTGGCCGGAATGCAGTCTCAGGTGAGTCTTCAGATTTGAGGTCGAGCTGAACCTCTTCTTGCAGATTTCGCATTGATGTGGTTTTTCACCTATATCGTTGATACAGTATTAGTGTTCTCTCCCTCTCTCTCAAGTTTCATATCCTTTCAAATTATATGGAAAAATATAGTTAACTTACCTGTATGCACGAGATGATGTTTCTGTAGATGAGCTAGCTGAGTGAAACTCTTGGTGCAAACGTTACACTTGAATGGTCTCTCGCCGGAATGAGTCCTCAGGTGCACCTTGAGATTCGACAGTTGGCCGAACGTCTTGCAGCAGACGTTGCATTCGTAGTGCATTTTTCCGTCCTTCTTCTTTAATGGGTATGGTAACGACCTGTAGCCCCTGGATCCTTGGGAGTTCGGACTCAGCGAACCACTCTGCGAACAACCGTGGTCGTCCGGGGATAAAGAACTCGCGGGCGAGTATCGGTTCAATGACGAAGAGTTGGCATGAATGGTGAGACCAGGGTGATGACCCAGGTGAAGATTGTGCGTGCCAGCTATTAACGTTTGGTTACTGTCGATTTGCATGGTCGACGAGGTCGGCAATTGGTGACTGCTCGTGGCAGCCTCCAGCCTTCTTCCATCGGCTCTCTCGTAAACCACGTTTCCGCTAGGGGTTGGCGAATAGGCGGTGCAATTGATAGACAACGGCGCCACGTTGTGATGCAGCGAGCCATTCTGATGATAAATGCCGTAGGGATAGGACGAAGGCGATTGAATAGGTGAAATGGGCGAAACACTTTGATTGCTGTTCGCCGCGGAGGTCGGATACACCGGGCTGGATTCTATTTGACATCCGCCGGAACTGGAGTACAAGATCGTCGGGGTGGACGCACCCGTGGGATTCGTAGACGGTGACGGACTCTTGGTCTTTCTCTTAGGCGGGCAGCTACTGGATGTCGTCGAAGAGTGAAGGTTACTCGTGGATGTCAGTATCGTGCTGGACGACAGAACGTTCGCGCTGGAATGGTGATTGTTGGAATTGCTGGACGAATGGATGTTCCCTGGATGAGACTGTAGAACGTTGCTGGGTCCGGTACTGGAGTGTAGATTGCCTGTACTCGAGTGAAGGTTTCCCGTGCTGGAATGCAAGTTACTCGTCGGACTTTGCATCGGTAGCGTGCTGTTACCACTGGTAGTGGAATTGACGCACGTGTCCGCTTGCATAGGCAGATTCGAACTGGAATCGGGACTGCAAGGTAGAATGTTTCCGTAGCGATGAGACTTTTTGTAAGAGTACGCCATTTCCGTTGGACTGGATGGCGGTGGCGTGACCGAATCGGCATGCGTTTGATGGTGAATCTGATGGTGTTGCTGCGTTCCATTGTGATGATGGTTGTGGCTGTTGTTATTGTTATCGGTACTGCTACGAAGGAGGATATTTTCGAGGATAGAGCTACTCGGGCTGGTCAGATAGGCTGGTCTCCCGGAAACGGGCAAAGCACCCTTGACCTCGGACTCGTAAAAGGGCTTCGGGTTTTTCTCTGGAATTTCATCTTCGGTTACCGTCGTCAGGACGGCGTTCTTCTGAAGAATTATGGGTGACACCGGTTTCTGTAGTTCCGGGGTCACAGCTCTGCTCGGCAATTCTTGATCTTTGTCCTTTCCGTTAGCGTCTAGGTTCTTCGACGCCTGGAAGTTCCCGTAGGTCTTGGTGATCTTGATCTTAACCTTCCTGTACTCGTTCTTCGCAACTGCATTGTCTTGTTTGAGCACCTCGTTGTTGCATACCGACGTTTTCGCGTTCTTGCTGAAATCTAGCACGTAATTGTTCTCCGAGTCCGACTCGCTACTCTCTTCCGGGGGAGTGAGGATCTCGTCGTGATAACCATTGGAATGATAGCCTTCGTCCGATCTAACGGAACCGTCCGTTGGGGTCATTTGCGAGCGTCTCTCGTAAATCGATGAATCCTTTAACGGTGACACCACGTCCACCGTAGGTGGAATTTCCGTTGGTAACGTAGATTGTTGTACTTGTTGTCCTGTAACAACGAAACTTCCGTGTGAAACGTCGTCGGCCACGAAGCACTGCCGAAGCGACAAACGAAACGTGTGCTTACGTATTCTTTGAAGCATTAATTCACCCGTTAGTGGGTAATTGAGCCTTTCTGCGAACTCTCGACAATACCACACCAGAAGCTCTTGGTTCGGTAGTATTGGTTTGATTGTGTAAAAATAAATGTTCATCTGCAAAACAACCACGATCGAGATGAGTTACTGTACCAGAATGACTCTGTTAGAGTGCCTCGAGCTGATACGAACGCGTGGCGTTCCATCAATTCGGCTCACCTTATACTGGCATGCTATTAAATTCTGCGATTCGGACGAATAAGCCGGGTTTACGTAACGCATCCAATTTGATTTCTGGACGTCATAACCGTCGATGTAGTAGAACAGCTCGTTGTTTTTGTACACCTATCGAGAAAAATGTATGATTTAATCGTGACAATGAACACGGCCGATATATTCTATTGCGTAGAATGGTAGCTGCAAGAAATGTAAGATATCGCGAGAACTTTAGCTCGTGTTCAAGGTGCAGACTAAATCTTCGATGTTCGACGCAGTTAAGGCGCCGACCAACGAGGAAATATTGGCGATTTAATAGTAAGAATCGAGAGAGAACCAAGTTCTCTATCGTAACTCATCAATTCGTTACGAGGCATCAATGGCTTCGCGGGTTTCGCTTTAAGGCTCGCTAGATCGGCTGAAACCAGTTTCTGGTCTTTGCAGGCTTCCCTCTCTATCTTCTTCTTTCCCTTTTCGCCTCCTTCTTGTTTTTTTTTCTCATCATCCGAGAGACTAGCCGATGATGATAGTCGAAGCTCGCGAAATAACTGCTACGAGGATTTTGAATAGGCACTTAAATGATTCTTACCCTCCAGAAGTACTTCCGGTTCGCGTCGGCCGGCACCGAGTCCTTGGTGTACACTTGTCCCACGAGAGGACCGAACCGTGTTCCCTTGGGAATGTAACTTGTGCTCCACACTCCCAAAACCTGCGAATACGTACCATATTTTTTTATCGTCTGTCGACTCCGACTTATGCATCGTTTCGCTAGAATTCCTTTGTTTGCTTTGTCATATCAACGCGAGGAAAATTGATACGGCATTCGATACTTGAGATCTTTAATGTTCAGCGTTGACGCGAGGTTCGTAGAACGAGAATACCGAAGAACATGCACGTCAATTCGACGGGGAACGTACGTCACGTTAAACCGTTTTATCCGCGTGATATTTACGAACGTTTCGGTAGGCTGCTCTATTTTCGTGTGGAGAAATGTTATCCATACTTAGATCAGGTATATCTGGGTATCCTTCGTCTCTCCGATGCTTTTAAACTTTGATTTCATGGCTTATACTTTTTCCTCTTTTTTCGTACGTCGATTCTAATCAACCGAATAATACTTTGTACTGTTCGAACTTGAAACGCGTCGTGCAATGACCGAGACTGCTGGTCTCGATTCCTGTCACCGAGGAAAGTGTAACGATTTACTTGAGCTCTAGGTCATACTCGGTAAGTTAATTAGCTTCGTTACTCGGTCAAGTTTGATTCATCGCTGGTATCCCTTAAATCGCGACAATCGCCCGGTCCGACCAAATTGAAGGAAATCAAGTTCCCATAGGTTTTCGTAAGTCTGAGTTGCTTGAATGGTATCATTAGCGAGTCTAGGGAAATAACTAACGAGAAATTGCGATTATTCTCGCGACTCTCACCGAGGAGGTCTCGAGAAAGGATTCTTTGGCGGAGGAACGTACATCGTTGAGGGCCTGAGAAGGTTTGAGGACCAAATTTCTTGGCAGGGATGCCTCCGCACGATTGGTATCGCCTGGCGATGCCGCCACATCCGGTACCAAATATACGGCATGCTGCTCGAATTCCTCTTCTCTCAAGGTCGCGTGATCCCACTCGCTGGCCTCCATCCTTCACTGTACAGAAATTCAAAAAAGTAACGTTAAATTTCGATATTCGATTGAAATGTTAGATAACGGGCAAGGAAAGGAAGAAAAAAAATCCTAGTATTCGAGTAGTTTCGATCATAGTTCTTAATTTGATTTCGCTACACGCGTGTAACTTTGGTGCGCAGAAACGCAAAGACTCGATACGTGTTTCGATACCGTTATAGCCGAATCGTTTATTTAAAAACTTAGCACATAGCGATGCGCCGTTATCTACGAGCTTCTACAGCCAGGTTCGATCAGGTTTCGTGTTTGATTCGATGAATTATTTAATCACTCGATTCGTAGCATTTAATGATCGAATAACTCCGACTACACTTTTCAACTTTGATATTTCGATCTAAACCTTTCCCCGAGCATTGACCGGGAATGTGTGCGGAAGCGATTTTATAGTTCGAGCGTAGATCATCGCGGGTGAAAACGAAACGTGAAAATCGCGATATTATTAGAATTGACTTAGAAGTGTCTATGTATAATGACGACCGACAACGCAGAGGGTTATAAATAGTTGAGATTCCGGTAAATCGATACGATCAATAACTCCAGCCATTAACTTCGAAACGCTTGTAAAAGAAAAGCAACGCGTTCGTCCGCGTGTCGACGCTTGCAACCAACGAGAAATTTATTTTCACTCATTATCCGTTTCTCAATAAGAATCGGTGAATTTAATGATCGATCGTTTTTGGTTTACGAATGAAAAAAAAAAAAAAAAAAGAATTAGCCACGTGATAGACAAAAATCGTGCTTTTCCTTGTCCCTCAATCGGCGATGGTGCAACACTTTAACACCGCGAAAGTGAAACCCGTCCACGCATTGATCGACTGCAGGGGTGAGTGGGAGGGGGACGGGGCATAAACTCTGAAGTCCGCCCCTCCGACCTCTCACCCCCGCCCACCTAGCCATCGGGGGTTTTCGCTACTCGTTGAATTTCCATTTCCGTGGAAATAGCACGCTACCAACCCGTTCACTATTCGTTAACTTTCTGCGTAACTTTTTGATTTTCGTTCCTCGTCTCTCGATCCCCTTTGACGAAGAGGATTTGTCTTTGCTCCCAATTTTCGATGCTCTTTCGAATCGTATTTTCGTTAATCGACTGCTAAACGATATTTATTATTATATTAAAGTCGCCTTCCTTTTTCACCGTTTATCGCATGGCATTTTTCTAAGGATGAAACCTGTTCTTCAGAAATACCCTAACACATTTGTTGGATCTTTTTTATAAGTAACGACTGAACGTTGAAAATTTTCCGTTGATTGAAATTCGATCCCGCTTTTTGAACGATAAATCGTTCAGACATGGTTTAAAGCGTTTGAGACAAACGTTGCAATTTCCGGTGAACGATCACGTTCATAATGCATCATGTTAACACGTACTTCTATGAAACTGACTTAAAAAAGGAAACATAAAACAACAGTATACGTGCATCGACTCTGTTGAATTTTCAGGCATTTAAATATCTTATAACTTCCGATGGGGTACACCACTCGCCGTACGTGTTGTTTAAACGTTTCAAGTTTTTGTTCGTCGTACCATTAATTTATTGTTTTTGGTCGTCCGTTCTAAACAAAATCATGCCAGTTGATATCGTGCAGCGTTAACGTGCAGTACTCACGCCTTTTGGTGCATCGGTCGCGAGCTGCGAGTCGACGAAACGAATTTAATACCGCCTCGCGATGATTTCCTTCGCCGCTTTTTCGTCTATATTGTGCCGATGCGACTGATTAAGTCCCTCCGAGGGGATGATTTTCGAAAAGAATTGGCGGGTCCGGTTTTACGTGATCCTGTGATTTCTCAGGGAGATCGGCATCCCGACGACTCTTTGGACACTCGGGAGCCTCGGCTGGCCTCGCGTTGAGGGATGAAACACGTTGACTTTTCTCAACATTTATTTGAGAATGTCCCTCGGCAAGGCGAAATTTCGACGTCGATAAGGCCGATCGCTGCCGGCCTAGGCGGTTCTCTACCACCTATACGACGCTTATCGATTATCAGGACATCGAGAAAAGGAAATTTGGATCGGCGCTGTCGTTGCACCCGATTAATCAATCACTGACACTCTCTCTTCTGCTTGTTTATCAACAACAACTATCCTTTGGAGGATCTCGACGCGACACCACTGCCCTTCCGTTTCCTCCTTGATCTCTCCTTGCGTGTTTATTCGCGCGATCGTCGACGCTGTTTCCCGTCGAATACGAAGGAAAAATGAAACCGGAAAGCACCGTTTTCCTTTTCTCTTCTCGAAGGCACACGCGAACCACTTCCACGCACTTCACCTCTTTCTGTCTCACACCCTCTCCATCCCTCGTTACTTTTCCAGGTTGAACAACTACGAAGACGGATCGACGGCCCGAGAACTCGAAACCAACGAACGATTTTATCACGAGGGAAAAAATGACGCACTAACGATGATCGGGGATCTTTCTACCCTCTCTGTCAATGACAGAGTGGTCTCGCGGTTAAACGGCGAACGCGAGCGAGCACGCCGCGCTACGATGCCGATCGTTTGACAAACAAACCGGTGGTGTTGGAACGCGATCGATTGGTTTGGTTTTATATTTAACAAAAAGAAAAAATGTCGTCGGAAAAGGCAACACTCTTCCGCGATGACGGACGCGTTTCGCGTAATTTCGCGTTTCAACCCTTTTTCGAGGGTGGTTGGTCTCCGCCTTCGGGTCTCTTTGGATGGCACACGCAGAGCAGTGTGTGGAACTCGGGTAGACCTGACCTAGCCCAACGCGAGTCGGCTTGGCTCGTCCTCCCCCTGCGTCGGTATTGGTCGCTCGCTATCCCTCTCTCTCCATCCTTCTCCCTTTCTCTCTCTTTCTGGCGAACACGGACGCGGTGGTGTGTGCCAGCAAAGCTGCCAGACCAGAGCAGAGGTGGTGCATTTCTCTGCGCTGCGCTTTCGATCGACCCGTTGCCAGAGGTTCTCTCCCTCCCCCTCTTGCCCCGTTCTCTCTCTACTTCACCCTTCGCCGTTTCGTCCTCTTTCCCATCCTTCTCTCTCCGCTTCCCTTCCTCGCTCTCCTCCGCCCCGGTACCTCTCGTGCATTTCCCCCTTTCATCCTCGTCGCTCCGCTTCGCGTTTCTTCTTCTCTTCGTCGAGCGCGCTCTCGTTACCCCTTTCAACCCCTCCAGCTACTCCAGCGCGTGCAACCGTGTCCCCTTCCCTTTCTTCTTTCCTCTCACCGATGCCTCCCCTTTCCCTCTTTCTCTCCTCTACCTCCTATTTCTCTTTCTTCCGTCCTCGGATTTTCCATGCCGTCGGCTCTGTCTCTGTTCGTCGATGTCGACAGGGTGCATGCGCTGATCGCTTCTAAGTTTAATTCTTCGGTAACTTCTCGCGATCGTAAGACGTTTTACCATACCACGTAATGGAAAAAAATAAGGCGCGAGCCGCGCGTGCATCGCGCCAACCGAGGCCTATTCCGCGTTCATCGCCGCGCGTATTCTCGATACGAACGAGAGCACCGCTATCCACATTTCGATTCGGTTGAAAATTCGAATGGATTTCGTAAGGGAGCTTAGTTTTGGCGGAGGTGGTTTATGTAACGCGTAAAATCGATAAGGCGAGAGAGTTGGCGAATGATCTAAGAATACAGTAGCGTTCAACTTCTCTTGTGCGCAGTTCTACGCGAAAAATATTGGAGGGAACTCGTTCGAATGCGAGTCGATGTAACTTAAGGACACGCGAGGGAAAAATAGTTTGATGGAGTGGCGAAAATTTGAATTTAAACGAAGTCTATACACAAGACGATGAAATTGACCTCGTTCCGACAGGTTTCCAACTAAAATGCGACGAGCTAACAACATTCGCGATTTAAATTTTCATATTATCGTCCATGATACGGTGTATAAGCTGGAAACGATTATCGTCGTTATTATCGAAGGACAATTTTTTCTGGTCTGGTAAATTTACAAGCCAGACAGCCGTCTACAAAAATCCTGCGGTGTTTTTCTCCCGTCCTTGTTTACACCTCCTTTGAGTATGTGCTTTTTCTACGGTGCGTCCCTCTCACACGGTTTCTCCTCGTCCGTTGTCCTCAGGCAACCCCTTTACGGGGACGTGCATTTAACCCCAGCGCCACCCTTTACCTACACTCCCACCCTCCTTTTCCATTCACGGTTCGCTGCATAGACCGATCACGTTCGAGCCAGATGAATGTAAATCGGCCCAAATCGATCCAGACCAGTCTGGAATCTAAAGAGCTAACGATCTTCTCTCTTCGATCGCTTATTTTCACGTTGTTTCCTTCTTGTTCTATCGATGTCGATCTCTTTCTTTCGCAACACCAAGTACGTGGAATCCAACTGGCCCAGACCCTGGCCCAGAGTCACGGCCACTCGAGATCGGTAACCCCGTTCACTTTGGTTAAACGAGCGTCGCTCGTACATGGCTCGTTTTTTCGTCTGCGCGTCATCGTGAATATCTAGCTTGAAACTATCGGCACCTCGTAATAGACGAACATACACACGGGTCGTCGAACTTTCTCGGATTCTAATCCCGAAGACCGGTCTCGATTCCATCTACCGCGTTACGTGTACCAAATCTACCACGCACATAAAAGCCCGATTTTCATCGTGAGATAATACCGTCGTTGTCTCAGCCACGGTCGCTGCCATTCGCCATGAATATCTTTGCATATTCTCAAGGAAAACATACGTACGAGAAATAAATAAAAGACAGTGTTGCTTAAATGCGCAGCTAGGATTGTAACCATACAGACGGAAGACCGAATACGGTGTAATAAAGAGTATAGGGAGGAAAAAATAGTCTGTCCGAGGACAGACCACGAGTGGGTGTATGGAAATTTTCTACAACGTACTCAATGACCTGGGAAAAATATTTACTGCGCCGACGATGAGGCATTGCAGTGTATCGACTAGCAATAATTCACTTGGCACTGTTCCTGAAATTAATAGAATATCGTGCCAGCTGTGATTTATTCGTAATTCTGTGGAAATGCCTCTACCGGTGGAATTAAATTTATGGCAGTAATAGCGCTTTATCGGCCCTCGTGTGCATTGTCTCTGTTGCACCTGAATCCGTCTCGTCGCGATTCCATCTTCCTCTTCTTTTACAGGAATAAAATAATTCCGCTTTAATCCTACCATGCGTGCGAAATTTAACGGCAGGCTGCTTTTAACCCGGTCGCGCGTGCACTGCACCGACTACTTTCGGCGGAAATTTGAAAATAATTAAATTTGTTCGCTCCGTAAACACGCGGTGTCCCCGGGCCAGACAGACAAATGTTTCGATTATTCTCAGCGAAAGTTCAAAGCGATATTCACGATTGCGCTTTTATCAGAGAAAAGAACAATAGATCGTTATTTCGGTATCGGATCTTGAACGCGTATCCGATCGGGCTGACTTCTTTGTCATCGAGACTCGATCTCGGTGAAGTTTCACGACACGAGTCTGAGAGTGACTCGTGCCGGTATGTGGGCGAGGTCGTTGATCTCTCGGTGAATTCGTGCGACGAAATTTTGTCAGCGGAGCACGGCTTATTCGAAATTTCACTTTTCGAGGAGAATCGACGAGCTCGAGATCTACCTTGCGAATTTCCACGCGGCGCCCTCCTAGCGAAAGAAGTTTCCGCGTGAATCGCCGACGACTACTAACCCAGATACGTTCCCGGGTCGTCGATCTTTTCCCTCCTCGGAGGAACGGCTGTACCAGATATATTAATTTCCTTCGGTTCGACCGCTTCTTGCGAGAATCACCGTCAGATAAGATCGCACGATTTTGGAATAGCTCACCTTTTTTAGATGCTATGACGATACCGAGAAACAGTGTCATTCGCTTCGTTAGATCGTCGATTTAGACGTCGGTCATCCCGTTCATCCTTAGATATCTTCTGATTATCCAATTTTTCATCGATGTCGATCGAATCACAGAATTTCGCAGAAACAATTTCCATCCGATACTTCGATCTCGAATCGATCGATGTTTTCTGAACGTTGAATCGATATTGATCGGACGATATTCCCTGGATACCTTTATTATCGGTTAACGACATTAGATACCTTCGAGTTACGATCGAAAGGGAAATCAAAGGTTCTCGATCCTTTGTCCTCGTAAAATGAATGACGGAAGCGCAACGTGTTGTCTCGTGGCTGGCAAGTTTCTAATCAGACGCGTAATAGCGGCCGCGAATAGAAAACCGAATGTGAACCGGAAATGCCGTTTCCATGGAACCCATTCGAACTATTCCGTGGTGTAGCAGGATACTTTAACTCTCGTACAACACTCGTAACTGTTACTTTAGAGAATAACGGGCCATACGGGCGTATGCGTGTTTATCGCGGCGATTGCGTATACACACACGGCTTTCCGAGAATAACGGACAGAAATTCGCCTAGAATGAAATATTGTTGACTCACCGAAATGTTTCCGGGCTCTTTACAGATTTTACTTCTCTCTTTCGAGTAGCGTATACGAATAGTGCGAGGGAATTCCTGGAAGATTCGTCAATTTTTCCCGGAGAGTCTCTCGAAATTCTTTTACCGCGTAAAGTTGAACGTCGAAAGTTTTACCGATGGACGCCTGGACACCGATTATGGCGAAAATATCGCGTAACGAGGTAACTTCGATCGACTGACCAATTAACGGATAAGTTGAGGATTCCGAAGGTTTAGAAGCTTACAGGATCGTCGCATCAAATATTCATTCGGTGTTCTTGACGGTTAAGAAAGGTCTGGACATCTGTAAGAAGGTCGATGCTTTGCCGAGTCACCGCGGTGTCAATGACCCTTAAGGCTTTGAACCGGGACATGTTGCGTTTAAGCTTTTTGTAGAAAGTGCTGTTATTCCACTGATCTTGCAGAGAACTTTACTTCTTTACGCGCGATAAAAAGCATCTACTATTTTCCGCGTGTAGTTGTTGGCATCTCTAAAGAACTTCGCCTACCGTTCCGTTAGTCGATTTAAATTTCCACGACTATCCTGTGCTACCTTGTTTACAAATAATTCATTGTCCAGATATTTCGATAATTTTAAAAATCAATTTCGCTCGAGCAGCTGCAACATTTCTCGTTCGATTAGTTTCAAATTGCGAAACGAGAAACGATTTTAACGAGAAATAATTCCAATTATTTCTCGATAAAACCGAAGAACGCCTCTTCCTTTGGATCAGCGTTATCGACGGTCGATTCTTAGCGAAAATCAAAGTCCCGTTTCCGGCGCGTTTCTCGGACTAGTCGGCGGCGCGTCTTTAAAGGCCGACGTACTCTCGGCTGGTAGCAAAATGTAAACCGGAAAAGCAACGAGCAAGTGAATTAGCGAAGTGAGTTCGCGATTGCCTCCCCTTCTACGCCTGCTCGCTTCGTCCTTCTTTCTCCTCGTTCACCTGGCACCTTCCATTCTCTCTCGCCACGGATCTGAAAGAAGGTCTTTGCCGGTCATTGTCCCACTTGCAAGTCTACTTGGACTTGGACTTGGACCACGCTATAAGCATGGTGCGCTGAGTAACGAGGTTCCGATACCCCCATAGGGGACCCCCTTTTGCGCCTATATTCTATACGCAACACGTACGTGTACGTTCACAGACAGGGACGGACGGAGACAGTGTTCAAGCGGTGAACGAACTTTAACGCATCGTGTTCCTAGCCATGCGCGAAAATCTTCCTAAACGAGCGCGCTGCGTTTCCTTCTGTTTCTCAAGAATCGTAGTTTTCTTTGCACATCCAACTGCTACGATCCTTTCTCGTATGCGATTCTAAAACTGGTTGCAGCGTCCAACCGTGATTACATTTCGTATCGTAATATCGCTAATATTCGAGACGATGAGTCGCAATTTTTGTGCATCTGCATCAAGATGAATTAATTACACGCTATCGATGACGCCTGTCGTTCACAGTCTTGTCTCATGTTCCATCTAATTAATCGGCACGGGCAAAAACATATCGAATGATCGGCGATAAGTCGACGTGGCAAAATTAGTTCGTGACACACGAGTTACAATACTACGAGGCTTATGATCCGCCCCTGCATATCGCCACGTACTGGCATCGAAACCAAACCGCGTCACTCGCCTAACTGTACATAGGCTTGTGTATACCAAGGTACCGTACAGGTACGACTACCAAACGGTCGTAAAACCATGAATACGTGAAGACGTTTACACGTGGGCCACTATGCACGCGTCTATGCGTGTACAGGTGCGTAAAAGCACCGTTGTACAGCCGATGAAGGCGCGGTCAAAAGTAAAACCGAATTCGTTTTCGGTAGGACTTCGGTCAGTCGTGTTTCTCCTTATCTTCCGCGCTTTATCTCTCCTCCTTCACTTTTCCTTCCATCAACATTATCATCTGCTCGACGTTTCTATTTATCGTACGACGTACTATTCTGTATCTTCGTGACGATTTTCCCTTCGTTTTCAATAAAACGAATGAGATTTTCTTCGAGAGCTGTGCGAAAGCCGGGAAACTACCGAAGACGATTGAGCTTTCCACGATAATAGGATGAACGATCGATGATTTGGTTAATCGCATGCGTTAATGTCGCAAGGTCCGCGCACACGCGCCGTAAAAGGTAACGCCGGCATCCTCTGCTTCTTATGTAACCCAAAGGCGAGAGATGAATCGAGCTGTGCCAGGTCAGAGACATCGTTTCCTGGCTCTGTTCTCGAGTTCAGGACCTCGAACCGAAGGGAATTCGTTGAACCTTGAGAGTTCATCGTATCGAGTAGAGCCGAGCGTCACGTTGTGCCGATCTTCGTGATTAGTCGTGATCGAACTGGACGGCCCTGAATTCCAAGTATCTTTTCATCGATCTCGACAGGACAATGATAGTCGGAGTGGCGCGCCGGCTGGACTCGTTCTTCATCCTCGATGAAGTCACGAACGAACCGTGACCAATTTTGTCTTCGTCTGTCAGTCGAGGTATTACTATTATCTTTCGGGTACTTCTATGCTCAAACTCTCCAATTACGAGCGACGAAAAATTGATTTCGTTTGGTGGAATCGCGAAGAGAAGTTCTTCCGCTAACCGAACCGTCCTATATGGTCGAATGGCGTCGAAGCGTATTGCGTTGGAAGAGTATCGTATCGTTCCGCAAAAGTACAAGTGGAAACGTACAATGTCTGGTCGGCCGTGATAGAAGCAACGTGGCGCGCGAAGGTAGAACGCCGCTCTCGAGTAGTTGTGATCGACGTCAGGCCGTACGTGGCCAGCCGCTTTCAATGGGGACACGTGATCGGCAGACTACGGCAGTGGTGGAGGTCGACCGGCTGGTTCGCCGGTGTGTCCTCTCTTTCTGTTCTTTCTGTTCTCGGCCGAGGACCTCCTCTACGTACGCCGGTACGCCGTGGAGTCACGGACGACCGCTATATCATTTTCGCTACCGGCCTGCGCGCCTCGGTTCACCGTTCTCGTCGGTTGTTGAACCCGACTCTCTTTGCGCGCTGCATAACCCATTTTGTAATAGCACACTTCGAACAGGCACACCGGTATCGTTCTCGAAAATCGACGATCGACGCGTCGATACTTCGCATTTCTAGCCATTCGCTTCGATATGTTTTCGATACGTAGACAAGAGTCTTCTCTGGAGAAAAATGTGGAAAATTTGACGATACGCGAGAAAGAAGAAAACTCGTCAGAAAAATTTAGCAGAACTTTGATATTAGTTTCTTTTCTTAACGAAACTGTTCGATAGTTTGGCATAGTCAGCGAATCCTTGGAGAATTGTTAGAGCGGAGAATGAAATCGTCGAGATTTTTACGAGCACGAGTGAAATGAATTTGTACTAGGTCGCAGGTTTCTATTCTCGTCGGTTATTGAACTTGACTCTCTTCACGCGCTGCATAACCCATTTTGTAATAGCACACTTCGAGCTGTCGGCTCGACCGTCTCAAAGACAATTTACGCTTGGTTTCCATTCTTTCGCATCGAAAGAACTCGATGAACCGCCGGATACCTGTCGAAACGAATATTTGTCTCTAAACGAAACAGAACATTCTCTCGAAATCATGGCGTCTCCGCGTGTTCGATTCCCTTTTGCCGTGTGCCCGATTTTCACCGAATGAAAGGCGGATTTTCATTTTCCTGCACGGTCGATGAACTTGGCACTCGCCGCGCGGCATAACCCATTTTGTAAGACCGCAAATCGCACCGGGACCCGCACATCCTATTACAAAATGGACTACGTAACGGTGTCCTTGCTGGAAACTATCATTCTTTGCCCGCATTCTAATTTCTAGATGATTCGCTCGGGCTAAAAGTCGGATTCATAAAACGAACGTATATAAAAGGGGGCTAGAGGAGAAAAGTGAGCGCTCGAAGAAACGTTCGTTCTCATCCATGATCCGTGTTGCTACGGCAAAAAGCAAACGAATGGGCAATCAGCTTGCGCATTGCAAACCAAGGAAGAACGCTTATACCGTTTCGAAAATTTCCCTCCGCATTCCTGCCATTTCTGCCTCTCGTTTGTCCATGTAACCCATTTCGTGGAAACAGCCACGGTGGAGGGACATTTGCGCTTTGATAAAATTAATTCTTCTTGTTCGGCATACGTGGTCTGAGTGCTCGTTTTGCCGCTTTATCGCCTGCATTGATCAGCCCAGAACACGAAGAATCGAACGAAAACTCGGATGGACCTTTGCACGCGCCGCGTTCAATGATAAAAAGTGAAAATGAAGGGTGGTGATCCCTCTGGTAATCGTTGACAATTTATGCCAAAATGTTATGAAATAAGTTTCGTTAAAAGGGAAATACGCAGGATTATCAGCATCGGGATTTGCGAGACGATCCTGATAAGCGGGTGGCACGTCACCAAGTACGGACCTGCGGTACACCGTTGGAGGAATTGTCGTAGCCAGATAAGAGCGTCGGTTATTCGGGTATTGTGCTCGACTGCGTGGTGTAAGGCAGGTCAGGTACTCCTATATCTCGTTCGAGCTACTCTTCAAGGATCAACGGAAACATCGCGTTCTAGTGAAACGTACGAAAGATATAAGCAACGTTAACGTTGATCAGAGAGTACGTTCGTTTAATATTTTCAAATTTTGACCAAATCGTCGGCATGGCAACGTTAAGAATGACACGTAAAAACTACAGAAGAGAGAAGATATGTATAATCACCGGAAGCTGTAGTAGCAGCCTGTAACACGAGAGAAATTGATATTTTGCTACGCACCGCGAGAATTCTAGCCGAGCTCGTTCGACGAAACACGTAACACGCATTTGCGCTTCCGGTCGATACCTCCGGCCGATAAAACGTTCCCTCGTAATCGTTGTGAAAGAGATTAAATAACGGAGTTTGTCCGTTTCCGCATTGAATAGCACGAACTTCAATGTCAATGTCAGTCGCCCTTTCACCTTATATAACCAACGAGTGCGCTCACCCGCTCGTCCGCTCGCTCGCTCTTGCCTGCTGCATATTACCGGTTTAATGCGTTTCGAGTGGCCCGAATGAAACGAAATAATTTCCATTCGTACGTTCATTCAAGGAGCAAAGTTAATTAAGATGGAATTATCAACATCGTTCGGTAAAGTTTCTCCGAGTTTCTTTTCGAGGGGAAAATAAAAAGAAAATAACAGAATCCAACGGGAGGCGAACGTCAAAGGAAACGAGAAGCATTGTAACAAGGCTGAAAATCGTTCTGATGAATCGTCCACGGTATCAAGAAGAAATTAGAAGTTAACCGCATGGTCGTTTTGAATTGCAAATTGGCATACTTGCTCCGCGGCGATCGTTACTTCGCTGCTTATTCAAAGTCGTTCGCGGGTACTTGAGAAAATGGAAATTTTACGTGGTATCTTTTCTAGGTAAGTGTACCTCCTCTAGTAGCTTGACGATAGTAAAGCGCGTTTATTACCGGCGAGAGAGTCAAGGATAGCTCAGCCTTCGACACTAAATTTAGCCTGCATACGTAATTACCATCTGGAGGTGACACCCGGAAAATGATATAAAATCGTGTCAGAATCGCGTTAAACTTGTTCGCGATCGAACTCTGTTCGTACATCTTCCTATCGAACAACTTCCTGTTTTACGCTCTTTCCAGATAGCCCATCAGCTGCCGCGTTCAGACCACGCAACCGATTTGTCTTTTTCCTTTTTCGATGTAAACTATAATCTTCATCGTGCTCGACTCGAACAATTTAAATTCAATTGGAAGAACGATAAAGCCTGGTGAAGTAACAAAAATTTATCTCAAATACCAAATCGTATTTTAGATGAAAACTTTTGAAATCGAGTATCTAAATTTAACTCGATCAATTGATAATCGATCAACGACCTAAACCGAGTTGAACCCAACGGTGTTTTAAAATTCTATAGCGTCTAAACGACTCTTGGCCGATATCGTGCGCGTGTGATATAAAAATTTGAGTGTGCGAAAAGAAATAAATAGAAAAGTAGTCGGAACGGAAGTGACTCTGCTTAGGAAAAGTGTGTTTTGATCGTACTCGAGAGTAGCTCGGGGCTGTCGACAGGTAGAGCAAGGCTATAGCGAAGCAAAGCGAAGCGAAGGGAGGGAATCTCACGGCTGATGGCTGGCCGTGACTTTACTCAACTCAGCCGGCACTCGGGCCGGCGCAACGCGTCAATGTAGAACGGTCATTGACTCCTGGTGCTCGGCTCGCGAGCCTCCTATATACGTGCAAGCTCGAACCTTCCTCCTTCTCTTTAACCAGTCGCGCTTCTGCGCGATGTGAACACCCGGTACGTAGCTTTACGTGGCTCACCGTTCCTCGTGATACTTCGGCCTTCTTCACTACTCGATCATCGAACCGACTCATTTTTGTTACCTTTATTTACCATCCAATTGTGATCATTCGATCGATCGAACTTCATGCGCTCCGTTGAATGTTCTGCTATGCTTCCTATCGCTCGTTCTTGCTAATCACAACGTGTTTTAATTGATTTTTCTTTATCTTTGATTTTCCAAAATTTTTCAGCCTTTGCGTCTTTCGCTGTTTCTTGCATTTTTATCGGAACCAATTTAACGTGTATTTCGCGATATAGTAGTAGTAGCAGTAGCAGTAGTAGTAGCAGTAGTAGTAGCAGTAGCAGTAGCAGTAGTGGTAGTAGTAATAGTAGTAGTAGTAGTAGTAGTAGTAGTAGTAGTAGTAGTAGTAGTAGTAGTAGTAGTAGTAGTAGTAGTAGTAGTAGTAGTAGTAGTAGTAGTAGTAGTTGTAGTAGTGGTAGTGGTAGTGGTAGTGGTAGTGGTGGTAGTAGTAGTAGTAGTAGTAGTAGTAGTAGTAGTAGTAATAGTAATAGTAATAGTAGTAGTAGTAGTAGTAATAGTAGTAGTAGTAGCAGCAGCAGCAGTAGTAGTAGTAGTAGTAGTTGTTTTTTCGATAATACAGGATCGATGTAGGGCGGTTATTGGCTTTTTGCGCTAGACTCACTCGAGACCCCCTGCTCGTGTACACACGCCATTCACATTTACGCTCGACGTTGACTGGAAACGAGTCACCCGGTATATGATACGTGCCTCTGCAGGATCCGTGATACTTTAGGCTTTTTCGGTGCACCGAGCACGGCCAGAAAGTTACGATAATTTTTCTCTTTCTCTCCCTCGATATCTCGTTGCTCCGGGACAATCTTCCTTCGAACGATAAAACGTTTCAGAATGAATACGTACTTCGGTGTACGCAGGATGTGAAGTACCACGGTTCGTGCTAATGGTGTTTCCCTCGGAATACGAATGTGTTTATTTTTTCCCGGTTGACCTTGGAATCCGGCGGCAACGAAGGAATTTTACGATATTTTTATGGAAGATTTACGCGCCGCTGCCACCGCGAACTTTATCGCGGTAAATTCTTGCGAAGAACAGGGTAAGTGAGAATGAGGAAGTGAGTATAATGGCCTTTATAGCGGGGCGCATTCACGCAGACTCGCGCACCTCGCTTTTAACCGGTCCTACGCACCTTCTCGATAATAATAACCGCAACAGCGATAAAAATAATGACTTTGATAATCGCGATAAATTCGCTGTTTGATAACGACACGAGGTCGATTAATTGCGATGATGGGGCGTGAAATTTAAGGAATCGGAAGTGCACGTTAAATTATCGTTCCAGAATCGGCGTAAGAAATATCTCTAAGTACATTTTGGAGTAAAAATACAAATTGTGAAAGACGATGATACCGCAGTCATTTTTGCTTAAATGTTTCTATGGACTTCTTGTAATTTAATAGACGATCTTGTCAGGATCGCAAGGAAAACGGCGGAAAGATCACTTGAAAAGATTTTAGGAGAGGATCGAGGGGCGTGTAGACAAATGTGCGAATGCGCGATAATTAATAACAGAAACGTGAAATCCGTGGAACGGGACACCGTGTATATACCGGACGGTCATCGTTACGGTAGCGCGTAATACTTTACGGTTCGGCGTATGTATTATCGTGGAATCGCAGGACAAGCACAATTTTTGCATGGAAAATGGCGCTACGGTACTTTCAGCCTCGCCGCTCGCCCGCGGCGAACGAATCTAGGCTAGGCCTACGAACGACACGGTCATCGACCACCCTTGATTTTTTTTTTTAAAGACGGAGAAAGCGACACTGCTTCTGCCTTGTACTAATTAGATTATGACAAGATCGAAGTATCTTAAAAAAGAACGTTATAATATTAATCTGATCTTTAGATTCAGTTACATTATTTCGCTATTTTATATCTAAATTCAAATTTTTTAATTTGGATCTTTGAATTTGTATCTTCTTTGAATTTTTACAAAAGTTTGCGTACCTTCCGTCGCATTAAAGAGATTTTTCCCTTTATTTTCTGTCACGAGTGTCAGTTACGCTGTAATCATTGGAAAAGGACCCCTTCGTCGAGTGGCCCGTTTGAAAGGTGCAACGACCGTTCCAATAAATCGACCGCCCCCGTCCCCCACCTCAAAATGATTACATACACGCGAGTTTGCAATGACCGCGGCTACGAACCGCGGTCTGCGGATACCGTTATGTCACATTAGTAGGCACCTGCGAGCGTCATTATCCTCTCCTACGGCGTGCCATTCTCAAAATCGAAAACCACTTATCTTGTAACGTGGCAGAAATCGATTCCGTTTCGCACCGTTTATGTCTCGTTTGAATATCCCGACGTTCGCCTGATGGAGTCCTAGTTAAACGGGACATAGTTCCAGTTAATTCAAGCTGTTGGTTGATTAGACGTTACGTTCATTTCGATATCTTTGGTTTTCCTTTCGCACTTTTAACGAATCTTATCGCTTATCATTCCTGTTTCCGCGAAGTACAGCGAAGTACAAATGAAGAACGGAAACGCGTGATTCCTGAAGGATCGACAGATTTTCAAGCAGACGAGTGGAGGAAGAAGAGACCAACGGTGCACCGTTATGTCATATTAGGAAATACGCGCGTTTAACGGTGTTTCTTTATACTCGTTTCGTTGTTTGATACTTTCGAGGCAGCCGAATCGTTTACCAACTGTTCGATAATGAACAAACGTCTTCCGATTACAAAGAACGATAACTCGATTTGTTCATGTTCGGTGTAAATTTACGTTAATCTTCGAATGTCGAATCGGCGCACATGGATGGGGTCTAAATTACAGACATGGTGATCGCTTTTACATTAAAGCAAATATTTGCTTTCCTATTTGTCGTTGAAACTCGATGGATTTTTTCAACGGAGAAATGGGAAAAATAAAACAGTAACGACAGATCAGCAAAAATAACACGATTATTTTGGATCGACGAAGCTTATACGATGCGAATCTGTAAGACAAGGTGAATCGCGAACAATGCACTCGGGAACGAAGCACGGATTGCGTTATTACCGTTCTCTTTTTTTCCAGGCTTTAACTTTGGTCCTGGTACCGTTAGGGCCAAGGCTCTCAAAGAACCGAGCGTGAAGAAACACTTTCTGTATTCGAAGAGCTCCTTCTATGACGTAACTCGCGCACTAAAGGGTCTCAACCGTTTGAAGTAACATACTTCATGCTATTTTATTGCTCCATCGTAGTTAAGCCATCGATTACACGTGGAATTTGCTGGCAACGATTAGAAAAGGAATCTTACACGTCGTTTAGAATTGCTCGATACCATTTATTCCATTCTTTGATTAATTTTTACCAGCGGAATGTGGTTGTACGGTATCGGATTCGCAACTTTCCTCGTAACAATTTTGCTCCGTTTAGCGGTAAAACTATGTCAGGTCACCGCGTATTCTCCGGAACTCTCCAGAAAATTGACCGCTTCTTTTAGAATGATTAGGAGGGGGTGCGCGCCTACTTTTGTAGTAAACAAACGCGAACATGTTTGTTGTAAGGATTGTTAGACGTGAAACATTACTCGGACCAGGGGGTTGCTTTGAAATTTAAGACATCGTATACCAGCTGAATAGGAGGACTCGACACTCACCTTAGACGTTTCCCTGGAAGCCGGCGAATCCTGACACAACCACGGTAAACTGTCAAAGTTCACAAGTCAAAGTCACTGACATATCTTCAGGTCGTAATGTGGTCCGTCAGCGGTCACTAGCGTCTACGCGCGAAACTTTGGCGAACCGAGTCGATCTCATCGACTCGATTCTTGTTCCCGACGAACAAACAAACTTGAACCGAGTTTTTCAACTGCTTTTGCCGGCACTGCTCTCAACGTAATCTCAACTTCCTCCCGATCTTTTTGAGGTCCCGGAAGAGGAAGTTCCCTGTGAGTGGAACAACTCGAAAATAACGACAGAACGTCGCTGCTGTGTTCTCTCCCTTATCGACGATACGCTCGATCTTCGTGGTCCGACCTGTCCGTGGCTTCGTCACTAACCTCGCAGGGTTTCTCGCGGAGGTCCGAGCGCGCGTTAAACAGAGGAAGACAGGCGGTGGCGCGGAAGAACTAAGCGCGATGAAGAAGCGATCGGAATCACGCGCGGAGGACCTCTCCTCGCTCCTTGGCGAAGAGGACTGCCTCGTCCTTGACGTACGGTCGTGTACACCGTGCGAAGCCGCGTGGTTCGAACTGACGAGTACGGCGGGTAAGGTGAGTCTAGGTGTCTCCTTGTGTACGAATCGCGGTGTGCGCGTGTACGCACTAACGTAACCACGTTACCGTGGCGCGTTCGTGTGCGTCGCCGGGAGGACTGACGGAGGACGGGTAGCGAGGAAGGAAGAGGAGGCCGGCTCCGCTCGCCTCGACTCGACGAGTAGTCTCACTTCGCTTCTTTTCTCTCTGTTCCCTTCTCTTCGATTCTCTTCTCGTTCCTACTCTCTAACCGGCCCCTCGAACTCTCTTCGTCTTTCTCGGCCGCGCGAGTTCGAGAAGCGCGAGCAGCAAGCGGCGGCAGCGGCGAACCTCCTTCCTTCGATTCGTTCTTTCTTCTGCCTGACTCTTTCCTCGTTCTCTCCTTCCTTTCTTTCCTTGGATTCTCGGCTCGTTCCTCGACAGTGCAGAGGACGCGGTGCAGCCGGTACGTTTCGTTCGTTCGGTTCAGTATTCCCCATCGACAGAACCAACGGTACTCTTCCCCACCCCCTTCGCTCGGCTCGGCACAGCTCGGCTTCGCTCCGAGTTCTCCTCAGCGAGAAGGCGGTAGCCTTCTCTCTGCTTCTTCTCTCTTTCTACTCTGTGCTCCTCTTCTCTGTTCATCGCCTCGGCCATCGAGTAGCCCCGCTCTCTTCGCCTCTTTTTTCATTTGATCGCTCTCTTTCTCTCTGTTTTTCTCGACGCGCCTTCCCTCCCCAAGACGTGTCCGTACACGCGCGTAGGCCTCGCTTCTTCCGTCTCCCTTCGCGAACGAGCGCGCAACCGTGTCTTCTTTCTCTTCTGGTTACTGACCTCCGAAAATACGAGCCGAAGGACCCAGGCGCGCACACGTCTTTTCAACCTCCGAGCTTTCCACTCTAATCCATCTTTTCACCGCGGCCAGGAAGACGGCCAAGGGGAACGTGGTCGAGCCAGATCGGCAGGTCGAAAGGGGGTGTGATTTTCCATTGTCACGCTCTTGAATATTCTCACAACTTTTGGGAAACTCGAGTTAGCCGCGTCGAAAGCGAAGAACGTCGTTCCCATTGTTTCTTCTTTTCCCTTTTTTATTTCCCTTCGAAAAGGGTCTGAGTCCACAAGTCGAAGATAGCGTTAAATGGAACGACAGCCGTGGAAGGTATGGAGTCACGCAAAAAGAAACGTCTCTTAAAGGCGGCTGGAATCGGCGATCGGTTAATTATATAATTTCAATCGACGTGCCGTTTTTACGCTGGCTTGTCTCTTCCGTGTTTCTTGCTCCTGGTTACTGACCTTCGGAAATCCGAGCTATCAGCCGCCACTCGTTTTCTTTTCGCGTTTCTTCGGCTTCGTTCTTAACGGCCGAGGAGCAACGACGGGGAATCTGGTGTTGATGATCGCGGAAAAACTCGCGGATCGATTTCGCCACTTCCTTTCTTCGCCACCGTGGTAATTATCGCGCAACCTCGCTACCGTCGCAGGCTCTATTCCTCTGTCATCGTATCTTTAATCGTTGCATTGCCCGATCGATTATCGTCCACTTCGATAACAGCGCTTCTGCGAGCGGAAAAGTAGGAAAAAAGATGGTAGCGCGAATGGCCCGCGCGCTATGCCGCGTGCGTTCACCGTGAATCGTCTTTCCGGGCGTTAAAGTCTCCGAGCTGCAATGCCGCGTGATGGCGCGGCTCCGTCGAGAAATACGAGACCCTCGACAACCATGTCGATTTATCGACCTTTAACGCGTTGCGTAAGAGGGCCTCGCCGATCGAATAATACGTTTGATGCGTTGCGTCGGTGTTTCCGTCTGTGTAATCGTAAATTTGAAAGTCGATTGAAAGTAACGACGAGGGCAAGCGCGCGATCACCAGAGAATGGCCGTGAATGAATTATTTTCCATGTTGATCGTCCTCCTCTCGAGGATTCGAAACGCAAGAGAAACGTGAAATCGAGAAAGACGGATACGACGAGAAGAGGAAATGGCGGTGATAACGAAGAACGATAGGATGCGGCCACTTTTACATAATACCGCGTACGCTTGGAAACAACCACGCCGCGAAACGATGCCGAGATCGATCGACCGTGTCCTGTCGAATTACTCCCATTGGTTAGTCGCGTTAATTTTTTTCGTTCGTCGTCGCGAAGGATTTCTATCGAGCTTAGAATGTCTATGATGGGAGCGTCTTTCTAAGCAACGTCCGATTAAAATGCACGATGCTGCGGTGGAGAGAAGGGACGAGCTAACGCGCGATAGAAGCGACGAAGGTGAATTGTCTTGGAGGTAAATATACCGCATCGTTAGGATTATGCTCCAAGATCGTCGATCAAGATACTCGATCGTCGCATCGAACAGCGTTCCATGAAAATCTGCTATCGGGTTTCCTCCGTCGCGCTTGTCGTAAACTTCACCGAGACTGTTTTTATGTTATGTCCTTTGCCCGTTAGACGCGTAAAACTGAAGACAACGAAATTGATTTCCCATCGCGGCGCCGGCGTGGAAAAATTACTCGACGTTTTACGAATACTGTATAATTTTAGAGGGATTAGCAGCTTATTAAGGGTTTGTATTATTTCAAAACGTTAAGATTTATTTCTTGGAAGCGAGCAGAACAAAAAATTCTATCTCTGGATAATCTCTGGAGGAGAAGAGCGATCGGTCGTACCGCGCGGAGCGGGTAACCGGAACGGAACGGAACGGAGTGGAGCGTTCGCAAGTGGTTACTGACCTCTAGCATCGAGCACTCTTACGCTTGCACTACTTAGCTAGCTCGTCGTTACCGAGCTGCGTACCGAGCTGCCGTGATCACGTTAAATCGCCACTTTTCTCGGCGTACCTTCGACGTTGCGGCGTTACCTTTACCTTCACCTTGCGCTTCCCGCCACCGTCGCTTCCGCTCACTGAGACGCCGGAAGGCCAATAACGCGTTTCACCACTCTTCTACCGGAAGCGCATTCTCCGATCTATGTCATAGACTCTTCCTATATACATAGAATCTTCGTGCAAGGAATTTACTTTTCTCTACGTTTTTCGTTTACATATATCGTCGTCGTTGTCTAGTTTTGCAAAGTGCTTCTTAACGTCGGTAACGTTTCCTTTTCCGTAAAAAAAAAAAAAGAAGGAATCGTTGAAAATCGATAACGTTGAAAAGTAAAAGGTTAAAACGCGCGAAAAAGCGTGCCGGCCGCGGATCGACTTTCGAACTGAGTTCAAATTGAAATCACGTTCGCGGAATCGGAAGAAAAATCGATGATTTTCCCCTGATATCGCGTTAAACGTGATTCAGAAGCGCAAAGTATGACACGGCCGGCGAGAGATGTCCGCTGCGAGTTCGTTAACCCCTGAAAATACTCTCTTACATCGTGGTTGCGTGCACGGCGCACCGGGATGCACTAGTTTACTTCTTTCCATAGAGGTGGAGGTGGTCTTGTCTTGACTGTGTATACGTGTACGTTGCATCGCGCCGCGGCGCTTCTCCTCACCGGGACTCCGCATTAGAAACTTCACCTACATCGGCCAGATGCCTCTCTTCTTGCCTCGAATTCTGCACGGCATTACCGCCGCCACTGCTGCTTCGAACAGTAATTAACTCGAACGATTCAACGATCCACTGTGAAACCAGGAAAGTGTATAAACTTTGCTAGCTCTAGCAGCTCTAGATTCAATGAAAACTTTCCAACATCGATGTTAGAGATTTGCACGGTTAACGTTATACAGCACCAAGGAGCGATGCTTTTTCCTTTTCACGTTCCTCCATGGATCATGTGTATCAGGATGAACGATGAAATCGACTAAAGAAAGTATTCCCAATTGATTCCGTTAGCTGGAAAATCTATTTCACCTACATTGCAAGACTAATCTCGTCTCCGCGCAAAGTGTAATTACGCGCTCGAAATTGCCACTGTTTTCGAACGCGATAAGAACGTCGAACGATTAGTGCGGATGACAGCTGCAAGATTTGCAATCAAGCCGCGTGTCCGTTTCAAGATAAGAAGATCCAACGATCATCGAATATTACGTCCAAACACTCTGTAGAATTATAGAGTTATAAATTTCGACGAACAGATTTCTTCCAGACTTTTCCTCGAGTTATTCGACACTTTCCCTGCTTGTACGGTAACGCTTCCTGCCGTCGACTGTTCGATCCGCAACGAGATCCTCGATTTAGAAATTTTAATCCGTTTCCATGGAGCGAAGGTCCAATAACCCGCGAGAACCTTGAATACTCGATGGACAGCTCTATCCTTGAAACGTCCTCACACCAGTTGCTTAATTTAGCAACCGCGTATTCTGAGAAATGTCTCTCTATCGTAGCCTTCGCTACCGAAATACCCACGCGTAAACCAATGCACAGTGGCACTTGACAACACTCTCCTCCTCTTTTTCGGTTTTCTAACGAAACTCTATAATCCCTTGTACAAATCTCAGAACTATCAAATGAGAGAAACAAGGCTTGGTCTGGGAAAGTCATCGAAATGTCGACGCTCGAAAGGGAACGAGCCTGGAGGTCAGGGGAGAAAATTGTGTTAACGTTACTCGAGGCTGGCTGACTCGTTTTCGTTTGGGCCCAGAAATTCGAGCGGTACGTCCCTGACGGTCTCAACGTCTGGCTAGGCTAGGCACGGGAGTACTGTTAGCTTTGGGTCTGAGTCGCGAATCGAATTGAAAGGAGAAACTAAAGAAGAGGAAGAAGAAGAAGAAGAAGATGAAGAAGTAGAAGTAGAAGAAGAGAAGCACGAGATGGAAGAGGAGGAAAAAGTTGAAAGGGAGGAGGCGTTGGTGGTAGAGGGAGGGGATCGGGGAGTGGGTAGAGAGCTGCGTGGAATCCTAGGGTGAGCCATAATGTAACACCAAGTCGGAAACATCGAGGTTCGTCCTCGCTTGCCTCGAGCGAGGGACGCCGCCGCTCGCTCGCTCGTTCTTCGTCCTCGCTCGCCTCGAGACCGCTCAGAAGTGAAGTGGCACACAATGCGTAAGAGTATTTTCAGGGGTCGACGACCGCTCTGCTTCCTCGAGGCTGTCCCTAGCGATGGCTTTGACCGCGAATCGAACGGTATCGACGCCTCGCACTTGACAAGCCTTTCATCGTTCTGTGTCTGGCAGAGATAACTTTTACGATTAAATTCAATCGTGTCTACCTATGTATCAGTTAATCGCATATTCGTATAATATAATAGCGAACTTATGAGCAAATATCGAATATCAATCGGATCGGGACTATGAAATTGAACCGGGTCTGTCGTTATCAAATCCCTTTTGCTTTCCCTCACGGTCATCTGTCCCGTTATTTTTTCTTCTTCCTCTATTTGACTCGTTTCTTTTAAAAGTTGTAGCTTCTTGGTTGGCCCGAAATACGACTAAATTTTTAATCTTGCATCTTTTTTTAATCTTTAAAATTGCATCAGTGGAGTAGACCTAACGTTCTCGTGAAAAACTATACGTCATAATTCGTCCCAAGCGCAACATTCGAGCATTTAATTAACCGGGCGAAGGTTTGCCTCTTGAGATCTTTCGTTTTCCCAACATGGATTCGAGAAACTCCGACGAGAAACATTCGCGCTCGTTGAAAAAAAGCGCGGGGTTACGGTTCAACGATTTTTTTCGCCGCTTTGGCGACCGGTTTATCACATTTTTAACAACCGGTTCCTCTCGACCGACCGTTGGAATCGCGTTACCGATTGTATGCAAAGCGCACGCAACGCGGAAGTTTTTGCACCGCGAAAAATTTCCAAGGGTTACAAAAATCACCATCCTGTATGATACCGATTTTCATCGAGCGATCCTGCGCGAAACCCAGGAAACCACAGATCCTTGGTAAAAAAACGAAAAGAATCAGTGGTCTATTCTAGTCGGTAAGTCATTTTTTGCACGGAGTTCAATGCTCGAGGTTAAAGGCCCGACCCTGAAACTTTCAACCTGTCGAATTCGTAGCCGTCGATGACTAAGCTTCCCATCTATCTCATATCGACGATCGTATTATTGTCGTGCTATTTCGTAACTAACTAAGCAACATACGTATACGAATACACAACGATCCTCCTCCGCGTTGCTCGTTCGATCGCGCACAGGAAACGCGTGCTACGTGACGCAAGATCTAAATTGGCGTTGATGCCGCGCAAAAAAAAAAAATACGCCTTTTAACATTTTTGTATATGATCGCTCGATCACGCTATTATAACGGCAACAACGTGACCCACAGAAATATTCGTCAACCTAAGAACGTACGTGTTCTAGGAAAAAGAGCAACGACATCGATGATCAGTTCTCCTAGTTCGATTCAATTTCTATCGTGCAGCGATTTTGAATATCCGCGGGTGAAACGCTGCTGTAAGACGTTATCGCGAATGATCGAATCGAAGCACTGAGCAATACGACGAACAAGCTGGCGAGACATTGGCGATCGAATCGATCGTAGGTTGTCGAAGCGGTATCCGTTTCGGGGTGAGAATGGGGGCGCGCAAGGTGATCGCGCGATTCCGCTTTGAAAAGGGAATTCTCCCGTGACACATTCGTTTTTATCGCTATCTGGCTCGAGCACGAATCTCAGCCGTGGTTTCTGGGCATATACGGAAAGTCGGCGAGTCGTATGCTGCTCCGTATACGAGGCATTGACCCGACGTCACCGCGTTTCGTTCTTGTACCTGGCCAAGCTCCTATGGAATGACTCGCTTACTGTTCCCCTCGCCATTCTCGCAGGTGTTTGTCCCCGTATGTAAACAAATCCGTTTCTAACGGGGCCCCGAAACGATTACGTTCCTCATAGGGGAATACAGGAAAACGTATCGCCTTACGTAATCGTCGATTTCGACCGGGCCCGCTTGCGGTACGGTCGAATTCTTGCGACCGAAACGAAATTTCCTCTTCGTTGAGAAAGTCTCGGCGTATGGTCTTGTCCGGATCGCAGATCCTGCAGAGTCTAGAATGCTCGATTAATTAGAACGGACGATTGGCAGGACTTAGCGTAAAAATTGCTGCTAACTTATTATTCCAGAGGAAGATAAGAAATTGTCATACTAACGAAGCACTAACCGACGACGTTACAAGCTATTACGTCTTTCAGCGAATCATCGCTCGACGAAACCCAAAGCATATTACCTTGTTCGCTCGAGAAGATTAATTTCTCTTGAAACTACGAATAGAGGTGGTTTAATCTCTTAGGTTGCGCAACGTTCTCGCATTCTACTACCATCTTAGGTCCACCGAAAGTTCCACGAATTCCAAGCTTTCTCGCAATGACTGATTAAACAGAGACCTAACCGTTCGAGGGAACATTTACGAATTAAATAGAAAGATGAATGAATAGCGGTGCAGGTGTATCGCGAAAGATTAGAAAGATGACGGGCCTGATGCGCCGGTGCATTCTCGATGTCGTTGGCCGCACGGACTTAGTTGGGAACGAGGAAGACCTAGTTCGAAGGTAGAACGGCGCAACGGCACTAGGTCACGCATCGCAGTTCCTGAACGGCGCGAGCGTTTGTCTATGTGTACACGGGCTTGTGTGTACATGTGCATGTGCATCGAGCACCCGGTACGCGGCACGCATACGCGACGAGAGAGTCCGACGATAGTCGACGTGCTAGAAGAGACGAGAGGACCTTCTAACCACGACAATCACCACTACGAAATTTCGAACGTTTCAGACTCTATTGTCGTTTATCGGCCGTTTTTCAACGATCGTGCGTTAAAGGACAAGGTAAGTTCAGAAGAATGGTCCTAGAAGTGAGGTCGTTCGCTTGAAATTATTTTTGGATATGAAACTTCAAGGTAAACATTCGAAGGTTAACATTTTTTTCAACGCTAGATGTATAGTTTTAAATGTATGCAAAGCCCAATAACCTTCTTCGAACAAGATACAACTTTCATCGATGGCAGACTTTTCGAGTATCTTAGAAATTTTTCTTAGCGAGAGCAATCTTTATTGGTTTGACTGCATAGAGCTCTTGCGGTCATCGAACGCGATAACGATCACGGTTTTCGAAACAAACACGTCCATTCATGTCGAATGTTTTCGTAGGGCTTTCACCCTCTATCTTCGTGCTGAGGTGCGGCCGCCTTCGAACGAACGACGAGTAAAAGGCACGATCACCGCGAGGACTAACGGTAACGCCGAGTCGTTTTGTCCCGATTGCGTTTAGGGAACTTTTCCATTCGACGGTAACGAAAGTACCGTGGCGTGGCCTGGCGAGCGTATAGGGACCCGCATGCGAGAGAGTGAATTTCGTCATTCCAGCCATCGACGAGGAAATCTACATCCGAAAGATGTACTGTTAAGCGACCGCTCGAAGCGAAGGTGAAACGACCGAGCGGACCGTTGGGTTCAATGGAACCGATAAAACCGAGCATCGATTCGATTGCTGTTATCGACGCCAGCGAGGCTCGTTTCGACCGATGAAAAACGACCTCGCTTCTCCGACACCGGAATTCGTATCGAACCAGCTCCAATTAGCGTTCGAGGTGGATGAACGAGGAGCTCGAATGTGATCGACGCTCGATTCGAATAGATGGCGGGTGTTCAAGGATAGCGTAGTAGTATAATTTTCGGAGTGACAACGTCACTCTATTGTTTAGCGAACACTGGAGGCGACGGATTTCCAAGGGACGTAGGTAGTCGGATTTTTCTCGTCTGCCTGGAGAAGATGGACGCGGTGTTATTACGGTGACAATGCGAACGGGATGAACGTCCTGATCTCGTCACTGTCCTCGGACAATGACCTCTCGTAAAATCGTCGACAAAATTTCGCGAACGTCCCTCGCTATTCACCGATCAGACTTTGGTCATTTCCAGTACCTGTTCGACGCGAAAGAAAGGAACAAAAACTCGAGCTCCGTTATCCGATCCATCAGTTCCCCTAAAAGAAAGAAAAAAAATTTGCCCGCGATGTTTAGTCGTGGGGGAGAATTAATCTCGTGGCTGTTAATTTCCAGACGCTGTGCAGAGCGGCAGGAGCGAACCGGCCGGAGCAGAGTCGGTCCGAGCGGAGCGCGATTAAAAGTGAAGCCTCTTGACCACGTGGCCGGAGGTCAAAGTGGCGTAGGCAGACGTTACTCTCTTCGTCTGGTTGGCGGGTTGGTGGCCGCCGCGCGGTGGAAACGAGCCGCGAGGCTGACAGTGGCGGCGGCGGTGGCGGCGGCGACGACGGCGGCGGTGGTAGCGAGGCCTCGTCGAGCGGTATGGTAAGTGTGTTAACTACGTAAGCGGGGTGAACGCCCTCGATAGACCTAGACCCAAAAAGCGCTCGTTCCATGGGCAACTGCCACTGGCACTGGGTTAAGGCGAAGTCATGTGACGTGGTGCAGGCACATAAGTCGTGCACATCGCACGCACACTGGCGCAACGCCATTACTTTCACGCGTATGCGTTCGTTTCTGCTCGCATGGACGCGCACGCTGGGGTTCGTCGGCCTGACCATCTCGTGGAATGCCACGGAATTGTTTCGACACGTTCTTTTCTACGCAACATTCTACGACTCACCGTTACTAGGACGCTCGCTATTTATAAGTTTTTTTCATTTTCTTTGCTGCTCTACGACGATGGCGGATTTTGGTCAGGAAATCATTTGTCATCGCGTCCCTGACTTTTGATTTTTCGACGTCACACGTGATTCTCGTTCTTATGGCGAACGAGTTTTATAACGGACAAAGACGTGTTTGAATGATCGAACGATAGATCGTCCGAGTAGGCAGATTCTAAGCGATTCGGAGCATTCTTGTTGTGTAATTAGCGAAAGTACAAGATCCGAGTTCGATCGCGCGTCATCCTCGAACCTTTATGATTCATTGCTTACCGTTTGTGGCGTGTCGAAGCATTTTCCTTTCGATCGTTCATCGCCGGGTTCGACGTCACGCGATACCAATACACTTTCGAATATTCTACGAAATTTCAGAGGCGCAGTTCCCTATTGTTAACGAGAAGCGTCGTACTTTCAGTCGCGTCTTACAAATTTGGAGCGAGTCAGCACGGATCGGTGGTCTAAAGATTAAACGAGAATTTCCCTCGTTTTCTACGATTCCTGTTCTACATTTCGACTAAACGGCCGACCGCTCGTCGACGTCATTATCCGCTCCGGGCGGCCGTTGAAAGAAAACAACGATACTTTTTTCTCGACGGCCGTTCACCCCGACACCCGAACTCCTCCAGCCGATAAACAAATTACAATCGACACGTGAACCATCGGGATACCGGTACATCGACCGTGTGCGAGGATCTGCTCGCGCGACAATCAACGACCATTTTCAGGTCCAATAATCTTGGGCTCCTTACCAAACTGTCTTGAAAATAGAAATTAATCCCACACCGGGATACGAATATTTCTGCCCTGTTCCGCTCTATATTCCCATCACGGATACACGTTACACGCTACTGCGATCGGTATACATCGTTCTCCAAAATCCTTCCACGAACAAGCATTCTCGGTTAAAGCATTTAACTCCATTATTCTTCGTAATCGATTCCGTGATCGATCGAAACTAGTTGAACGAGCCGCGGTTGCTCGTTCGTGGGTTTAAACGGAAGGAACAAAGGAAAACTCGGAAGTAGAAAATCCAAATAGCGTTTCGCGTGAACTCGATGTTTGGGAGATGAGGATCGGGGCCGCCCGCTACACGATGATTATCCAGCCTCGCATAACTGGCGAGGAAAGGTATGGATGTATAGTACGTCCCAGCGGTCGGTGGATGGAAGTCCATCCTTGATGGAGGTTACTCCGGGCCATCGTCCCACATCTTCTTGGATATGAACTTGTGTCTTCGTTCGACTTGCCTCCGATCGTCTCCCTTCGCTTCTCCTTCGTCCTTCTTCCTGCCACCTCCACCGCGTCCCCGCCACCATCGTCACACACCATCGTCACCATCCTCGTCCTCCCTCGTCTTGTCTCCGTTCGCTTCTGGCTGTGTCGTGTTGCGTGTTGCTCGTCCTCGCCACCTCCACTCGGTCCTGATCCCCTCCAACAGCTTCGGATTTTCTCCTTCTTCGGTATTCTCATCCCCTTCCTCCGAGAGGTCGATTCCAGTGGCGTGAGTTACTCGCGATTCGGATTCCGAATGCCGATCGACGGAGAACTCGGGCTGCCCTTCGTTAAGGTAGCTCGGTTAACGGAGATCAAGGGATCGATGATACCATGTGATCATCCCTGTTCCTGCCGGTGACGTAAAAATCGAAGAGCTCCGATTACGATAGAAGAACGTAGTCGCTTGCGATCGATAAGTTGCAAGAGAAAGATCTGTAGATAAGTTTGATACGAAGAAAGTAAGTTTGAGAAGAACACTTTCGGTTAAATGTGCTTACAGATATTCCCAGAACTGTTTTTAATGCTGTACCGATTAAATATCGCCGTAACTCGGATCTTTATTCCACGATGAGACATCGTACGGTGAATCGGTCAAAATTATGCTAACTGTGACTCCTGAGAAAGAATGAGTTGTCACTAGACTGGGAGTAGGGATAGAGGTCTAGGACAGGAGGATAATGAACTGCCGAAAGATTTGGGAGTTACGTTGTTTTGAAAGTGAAAAAGGCAACGACACCCTTAGAAATATTTTTAACTCGACGCTACGTTTGCTGGCACCGAATGAGTTTGTCGCTGTTACGCGTATTAACATCAGTAACAACGTCGTTGCTGCTGTCGGCAACGAACATCATGCCGACTTGCGCAGGAATACCGCGGAAGGTCGACGGACAAGGTAGCGCGACCTGAATTACGCTCGAGTTATCGGTTCCCTTCGCACTTTGTCGCTCACAGGGTTAAAGCAATCGCTTCTCGCGATTCTGAAAAAGAAAAAGACTCGGCGAAAGAGGCGGTACTCTTGCATCTCTTCTTCGATCAACTCGATCGACGCGACTGGTGATCGATGAGCACATCCTGATCGGTGATCTCAGTCCTCAATCTCGTTTTCTATCGACGCTGACGGATTCTTTGAAATTCTTTCTACCTGTAAATCTTCTACCTGTGAATCATCAGACAAATTTCGTGTGATTCCAAATACGTGATCGTGGAGGAAATGATAATGCAATGGCGGAACATCGATAACGAAGGACTCAGCGAGCAGAGGCCAGGTAAATGGCCCGAACATTGAACCGACGAATGACCTCCGACAACAACGGCCTCCGTTTTCGGTGTCGAAATCACCGCCGCGCCAGAATAATGTCTTTACGGCTTCGTGCTTTCGACTTTTACGACTGATCGTTAAACGAAACTCCTCCTCCAAACTTGAGCTTCCGAGCTTGTTCATCGGTTACAGAGAAAACACCGATCTCTGTCTGCGGAATTTTTTCAATGTCTAATTGTCTCGTGAGATTTCGTTGGAAAGGATGTTTCTTCTTAAGGAGTCATGGACAAATACGCGAGCCATCCGCTTAGTCACTAAGAATGACTGTAACAAAAGCTTGAGAAACTTATTCTCAAGATGGAATTTCCAGCATAATCAAGTTTAACAATGAAATAAAGTTTAAACAAAATGTAAAGGGAAGCAGCTATGATATCTACTCTCTTTCAAAAATGTTCTATGCATTCATCCTGTTCTGTTAAAGTTAATAGATCCATTATCTGTAATTCTAGGAAACTGGGAGCTATAGACAATTCTGAAAACGGATCCGAAGGAGAAAGGGGGTGACTAGCTGCGTCGACCCAATAAGACCGAGGGGATTTTCAGGGACACCGGTTACAGAAACATCACGACAGCTCATGGAAGTCAGAAGAGGAAAGGGGAAAGATGATGGAAAGAGTAGGGAGGAAGAAACACGGTCGAGAGAGGGTCTCTATGTGTTCGGGACGCGGTCGAAGACACGAGACACACGGCGACCGCTCGTTACATAAGTAAGGTAAAGGATCTCCTCTTCTGCTCTCCTTGAGCCGATCCACATCCGCGATTATGCCACTTTCCATCGACCTCGCTTCACCTCAGCTCGCCATACACCGACAGCACGTGTGTACAGTGTATGTGCAACGGAAGCTCGTGATTTTCTTTATGGACTGAATTCGGAACTTCGTGAAATCGATCGTCAGGGATCTCGGATTTCAGGGAAAGGATATGCTTGTCTTAAAAAATCGAAAGGCATCGAGCGATAACTTTTTACGATTAGTTAAACAAAGTACTCGAAGATACTTTAGATCGATCTTTTAAACGGATGCTTTGGAAAATGAAACTAGTTGAGTTTGAAGTCGGAAATTCGAAAATAGAAGATTAGATGTGACACTGTATTTTATCTCCGAAATAAAAGGAACTGTGTCACTTTTTCTCTGACACACCCGGAGAAAAGGAAGCTGAAAATTATGCCGACCTATTCTGTAGCCCTTGCTACACGTTGTCCGGGAAAATGCTGCGGTGCGAAAAGGATTTATTAAATTTCCCGTTTTTTCTTTTGTCTCGGGTCAGAGATGGTTTTAATTAGATACCGAAATTTGTACTTTGGTCTATCTACTTCCTTCTCTTTAAAGCAAAGATGCTTCTCGAAATTTTGCCCTGCCTTTTTCTCGTCGTTCCCATTACTCTTTCACAATTCTTTGCAAACGGGATTCTATTTGCTCTTGATTCACCGTTAACGAAAATTAACCGCCCGAAAACATTCTTTGTTGGTATCTGTGCGGAGAGGGATCAAAGTAAATGAAACTTCGCCGAGAATAAAGTGCATCGAACGAATCGGCGGTAATCGAACTGGCGTCATTTTAGCACGCGGTTCCGTATTATGTAAAGCGATTCGCATCGGCGGAAGACGCGTCTTGCTTCGTGGACCAATTTGTTACGTCCACGGTTTTTACGAAACACTCATTCGCCGCGCTGGTCCGTTTTATTCTTTCCCCTTCCATCCTTTTTGCTCGCCATCGCGATGTAAAGTTAATTGGCGTAGCGCCGCGCGGTTACTCGATTTACATGAGTTTTAATTAAGCGACTGCGTTTGCTCGTCTCACAGCGAACGAAACCTACCGGGCCACGTGGAATTTTTGAAGTAATT
Source organism: Bombus pyrosoma (assembly GCF_014825855.1). Taxonomy (NCBI): domain Eukaryota; kingdom Metazoa; phylum Arthropoda; class Insecta; order Hymenoptera; family Apidae; genus Bombus; species Bombus pyrosoma. Next base: position 4,870,115 of record NC_057779.1, on the reverse strand, counting down.
GTTATGTGTTTTGCACGCCTTGCCCTGCCGAGGTATGAAAGAGGGGTTGGGCAGATACAAATCTTCAAGATCGTAAATTCGCTTTTTTAATGTTACACCGCGAGGGCTATCATTCTCATAATGGCCTCTTTAATTCACCAGCATATTTTCGACAATTACTACGCTCTCTCGTTTGCTCTCCTCATCTTTTGCCTGACGTAAAAATCGTTTCCCGTGATCGTCGAGGTTCCTTCGAATAAATGAACATTAGATCTTTTTATAGTCGGATTATGGTTCCCCGTGTGAGATCGGTGACATTGATAGGTCAACGAACTTCTCGAATGACCTTGCCTTGGCAAGTATAGCGGTACGGTGAAAAGATTTATAGGCAAGTAAGTTTTCTCCTACTGGACGAATAAGACAGAAATATTGTGTTTGGTATTATCGTTTCTACACTTTAGACGATAAATAGATACAGTTACATACTTTTTTACGTCCCGCTTTTGTTAACTCTGTTCGTTGTTTTAGTACTTTGCTGTGACATATATTAATTGTTTCGATCTTTTACATTTAGCGGGGTTTGTTCGCACGCGACTAAACGGTATGGCCATCTGGCGGTGAGAAAGCTGAACTAAAATGTTACTTATAATATGCTGCTACGCGAGTACATCTCGTCTGTAATGGTATATAAGTTCGTGTCACATGTCTCAGTCATTAAAAAATTAGAGATTCTGTTATGTTACAGATACAGACAACGTACATAATAGATGTAACATGCAACACTTTTGCCTCACGTTTTGAGGATTTCCTGATTCTCTTATCATTTTCGTGTCACATGCGATGTTATCGATTCAATATACATATCTACATAGTAGCGATTTGAATAATATAATACATAATTTACTAGAAAGAATTGGATAACTTACATAGAAAGTTTTCGAACTAGTGTGCAAGATTTGTAAATGATCCCAACCAATCAGGAGTCAGCCAGGCGAAGATTTGGCGCTAGATGACATTACACAGCGAAAAAGTGAGAAAAGATGAACATCTGTACGATTATTAGGTTCGTTTAACTAATACGTTCTTATTTAATACTTTGTTAGATATTATTGTAGTGAAATTACCTGAGTGTAGCTAACTTGTTCGCCGATTATTATTTAAGCGGACATGTTACCAGTCTTCTATTTTTCTATGTTATTATAGTAGAAGTATGTTTTTACGAGCGAAGTGTAATATTTTGCACATTTTGTTACAGATTCTGCATAGCATTTCCCCTTTCGCTAGGAAGGACGTAGCGGTGCCTCAGCTTTAAGCATGTAAGAATTTTTACACTGTATCCCAATTAACTTTATTCCCCTATTTTTCCGTAAGAATGTAACATTTTATTTTGTACTTCGTTTCATTCTGTTCCTTGTATTTTGCGATACTATTACTTCAAACTTTCAAATTAATTAGCATTGTCATTGAGAATAAATTATAATACTTTATGCTTTATTACAAGTTTCTTTTGGCCTTCGCTTCTTCCGTCGAATTCGGCGATTCTGTTTGATGACGCCTTGGTCATGGCTTCCCTTGGGTCACAACGATATCGATGGTAACGTTCTTCGCATTTAATTACGAGTCGCATGCATCTTTGTTTTTCTGGTCACTCAATCGTGTCGTAGGTCCAAATCAACACGGGTGACCGATCGTATTACGTAGAATTTTTTTACTAGCATGGTGACTGCAGGTATTTATTATATCCATGAGTAGTAACTTTTTTTATTTGTATTTTATTTTTTAGTTGACGGCAGGTTTTCTTGCGCATCACGTTTTTAAATGTTGACAATCAATGCATCAACATGTATGTCAGTATAATATTTACATACTGCAATATAAGCAACCTGTATGAATAGCATAATGTAAATAATTAATGTATGTATAAAAGATTGAAAATTACAGAATATATTCATTATAATTATTTATAAAATCAAATTATACTCAATATGATTATTTACAAAGATTAAATGTCCATACAGCATATACTGTATGAATATTGAAATAAATAGCGAAATGGCTTTGTTCAAGTATTCTGTAGTGGAGAAGTCTGATACAGTCAAACTTCGTTAGCACGAAGATTTTAATTATGATCGAAATTATTATAATGCTAATGATGATTACATTCAATTTTATCTTCTATTTTACGATAGCGTGGAACAACATTACTATTTAAGTTGTATTTTCAACATAATTTTAGTGCAATTTGGAATATGAAATATGAAGGCATTAAGTCTAATTTTGTTCACTCGTTAAAGCGTATCAAATTTCACGTGTAAGCAGACACTTCGCGACAAGAAGATTTCAGAATCAAAACAAGTTTTGAGTCATTCTTTGTGCTTCAAAGATGTATTTTGACAACGAAATAGCTTCAGGATGTTTCTGTTGGACAGTATTTCAGTTAGAATTATTGATATAAATATTATTTGAAAATTAATAATGTAAAGTAAAGTATAGAGTCAGTAAAATTTTAATGAAATGGGACTATTATCCCTTTACATGCAAATTGTAATAGATATGTCAATTATATGTGTATCCTAGAATCTTCAGGTTTAACCCCTTCCATGTTCATTGCCAGCACTTCACTCACCGACTCAGCTACTGCCGGATAGAAGAAAGACAATGGGTACGATGACTAGTTCATAAGATTAATAATTTCTCAGTAACTGATGTTGCGTGTATATCCTGTATGACGTATTTTGTACTCTGCGTGTGTCTGTGTGTGTACGGCTAGGCCGTGGAATTGCGTTGTTTCTCAGTCCTTATTACATTCACTATAATCTACTAAAATAATTATGGAGTTCACAACTGGTGACGTAATTAGAATTCACAGCTAGATCCACAATTAAATACCTACAAAGAATTATAAGCAACAAAAAATATGATTATTACTGTCAAATTACAATGATATCCTCCATATCATTTATACCAGTAGTGCTAACTTTTTAAAGATGTCCGTACGTATTATTGTAATTAAAATTGAAATTTATACGTGTTTTTATCATGTTCAATGCACACCGATAACGCCTTCGTCAGACAATTTCAGGAAGATACTACGTAGATTGAAGTGTGAAAATTGTGAGAACCGTAGAACCAGCGTGTTGGTATGTCTATTTTGTCATTTTTTAAATATACAGTTAAGTGAGATAAATAGGATACTTTCCGGTATGAGCGTTAATTGTAGATAGGGCCAGACACGTTGCTGCAATGGTTAGAGTTAGGCGCATTTTCATGTGTTTCGGGAAATTTGATTTGGGAAATCGACGGTGAATCACGATGACGGAGCATGCCATTTATCTCTGACTTTGCCTGTCGATTTTTCAAATTTCGTAGATTTTCAAACAAACGTTTATGTATTGTTGGAGCATACACATGCGAACGGACAGCTATCACTGTGCGACGTTCATGTGCATTTGAATTAGCTTCCTCGATTTATATTTTTATTTTACATCATACCTGTGACAGCATGTTCCTGCTCCTGAGTCATTTTATCCAGTTTCGCCAGTAGCTTCCTATATAACTACGCTAGAATGTTAGTAGTGTTGCAAATATATAAATCTGAATGTATAGGTTGATAATTATTACTGTTGCGCAAATAATTGCTATATAAAATCCTTAGATCTCCGATAGATAGAACTTATAAACATTTACATTTGCAATAGGTTTATGATTGATTTGTAATAGGTAGGACTTATACAAAGTTTTAAATGTCTTACAGGAATCTTTATGTAACCAGTAAAGCAAGATCCAAGTGGTATTTAAAAATACGTAAAAAGACATCCAAGGCTTTAGAAGGCATATTCATCCCACACACCTCTTCCCTTGCCCTTGTTATATTCGTATAAATTTACAGTTAGGTAGCCTGCATTTGAATTCGATTTATAGTTAGTAGTTAGAAGCAAAAAGGGAATTTTGAAAGCAACTTTCACTGTTATTTCCATCTTAGAATTTCTATGTAATGAAGTGGATGGTAAATGAAAGAGCTTTTGTAAATAATTACATTTATTTATTTATCAATTTCACAGTATAACAGTGTATACGATACGCTGAATATAGAATAATCTCTGCTCTTTATCGTTTACTAATTAAGGCGATTAGTATGTGAGTGATCGGTAAGAACATATATTATATAGCACGTGTACTTTTTATTGGTCGTCACGATATTTTTTTTTCGCTTCTTATTCTTTCGCTTTCCTTTTATTTCGTTATAGAGGTACGCTATCGTTTGTTAGCCTATTCTCTTGCACGTTTGTCCTTTCTCTTCTCGACGGTAACACATCTCTACCAAGTACCGTATCAACAACTAATTATTTTTCGTAAGACGTTAGTTTTTTTTTTATTTTTATGTACTCGTGCGGATAAGGCCACAATTAGTGATTTTCCGCGTGTGCGTGTCGCACACTCGTCCGGCATGCGTGTGTGGATGCGCGTGATTCTTTTTCCTTCTCTTCCTTTTATTTATTTTTTTTTTCGATTTTTTATCATTTTCTCCACTTTGATGTGGTTAATGCAAAAAATGCTCGCGAACGTATATCGCGGATACGCGAGATAACAAGATCATTTCGATCCTTATTGACTTTCTTGTTCGAGAAAAAGTACGACGATCGAACATGAAGGTCGATTGCATTTAAAATTCGCGTTTTCACGCATTCGCGAATATGTGCACTTGTGGGCCCGTGTGAGAGTTAAAATCGTTCCGAGGCTAACATAGGAAAAATAAAAATTTAGTTAAAACCGTTAGAGTAATACAAATGTAAAATTTGTACATTAAAAATCTCATACATCGAAGAACCCTTGAATTTGAAAAATTTTGAATTTTTCTAACAACTGTGCACCCGAGCCCCGTCGTTTTAATTAGTCGTTCGTTATACTCGAATTTTGCACGAGTCTTACTGTACAATATCGCGGAGCGATAGATAGAGATAGAGAGAGAGAGAGAGAGAGAAAAAAGGGTGCAGTTTTCGCGCGTGTTGGGATTCGCGTTAGTGTGTACGTGTGTGATTATTCGCGATCATGTTCGTGTGTGTACGTGTGAGTTTAAGTTAAATAAAAATAATATTATCATAGGTATATCAAATTTAATTCCGTAAGAATATATAGGATCCATCTGTTCTTCCTTTCTTGTCCCTGTCGTTTTACTTTTACTCCTCGCGTTGATCTTCGTCGTGCGTTTCTCTATCATTGTATAAAGCGAAAAGAAAGAAACAGTAACGTTAATAACACCACGACAGTACGTAGCTTCGTTCCACTTCTAAACACACAGCTCGATAACTTGACGACAGTAACTATACTGATTAAGGCGGTTTGATTCTCGTACTTTTCAAGGCATATTCCTTCGGTTTCTCCAACGCGCTTCTCTGCGATAATTTTTACGTTTGTTCGATTTTACTTTCCTTTGTTTCTTCGGCTGTTACGGCGCGACGGAGAAATCGGAATCGCGAGTGACTAAAATGACCTCTAAAGGCTACGAAGCTAGGAAGTACCCTCATTTCTGCTCGCGTTCTCTGCTTCCAGATAATATGCACAAAAGCTCGGCATTATTACCGAGCCGATCGAGAAGAACAGAGAGCTTTCCGACCAATACGAAAAAAATCGTCGCGGGATGGTGTCTGGTTTTTTAATAAAAAGTACCGCGTTTCTCAACTACGAGCACGTATACATACGTATAATGATATATATATATATATATTATTATACGTATGGGAGAAAACACGGTAATTTTTATCGCGTTCGAGAGATGGTGACTAAACTATTCAATTATCCTTCTGCAATTATGTTAAAGTTGGTCGACTTCCTTCTTCTTTCTTTCTTTTTCTCGAAGCGGACTCTTCCAGTTGTTTCCAAGGGAAGGTTTCTTAGCGAGGACATTATTCCCGTATATAGACTGGACACCGTAGACCCTTGATAATTCTCGTTTTCTTACTCCTTTTCCCTCTCCCCTACTTCTCGTTCGTTCTTCTTCGCTCGATGTTTCACTACCCCTCTACATCAACTTCATCTTGGCGCAATCAGGGCAGATAATGTCTTCGCCGTCGGTGATGAATCCACGACCGACCAGCGAGGTCTTGCAACCCGCGCAGATGAAACAATCGTTATGCCAATGCCTGTCCTCGAAAGAGATGAAGCGAGTTCCGCCAATGCCTGAAATACACGGACAACGAATCAGAAATTTAGCCTCTTCAGCAAGAAAATCTTCTAAGAGTTAAATGAACATCGCAAGGAATAAAGTTTATCGCAAGAAGAAACAGAGATAAATACCAGTAATCGGTTTGGAGCAGGCGGTGCATCTCTTGGCGAACAGTTCTCCAAAGCAATCGGCGCAGTAGGGCTTGTCGTCGCGGGATGTAAATCGCTGGCCAGCCAGTGAATTGTTGCAGTTGCTGCAGGTGAAGCAATCTCTGTGCCACGGTTCGTTCTTGTACGTTACGCCGCCACTGGTGATAATCTGGAACGGTAAGATCCCTTTTATCTATCCATTCTCTATACGAGAACGCATTCTCCTTCGGCAAACGAACTTTCTTCGCCAAACGGTTAAACGGCACGAGAATTCTTCGAAGAGATAATCGTTTGCTGAACCAAAGATATTCGTTAAAACACGCGAACAATTTTCTTGCTTATAATGCGCGAGAATTCATCGATTTACCTTGTTGCACTTAACGCATCGGGTGGCGAACTTGTCCTCGTAGCACGCAGCGCAATAGATCTCTTGCTCGCGCGGAATGAAGCTCTTCGTACCGATCGGGTTCTTGCAGACCACGCAGCAGAAACACTTCTCGTGCCACTGCCTGGTCTTGTACTCCATCTTCTTGGTACCTAGGATGCGAAAGATACCCTTCAGACCTCGAAAAAGACCTCTTTCCCCCAAACGAACAAATACCCTCGCGTAATATCACGTTTTCGCGAAATAATTATAAAGCAACGTCAAAGAGGTGGAATATTGTAGCAATGTCTAGACGATCGGTCTGTAAGGGTGAAAGTTTGCAGCGTAGGGTGCATTTTGCGTTTGAACGATCGCGTGCGGCGCCCAACGAGCTCGCATGTCCGTCTTGCTCGTGCAATTCTAGGGAGATGACTTTCCGACAGCTCACCGATAAGGAATCATTCTTAAAGGGAAGGCAATCTGCTAGAGAAACGCGATTCGAACCGATGGTCGTTTCGAATTTCGTCTTCCGTTCCTAGAGGAATTTGATTTTATTGGCGAGAAGTTATTTCGACCGACTTCCGTGACGATTGGTCGTGTTTGTACAAGAAGTAGGTTAGAAAGTTCAACGAGACAGGTGTAAAAAGTCGCGCAAAACCGGAAGATCGCCGGCGTAGATAGGTGTCATCTCCCGCAATGCGGTTTTAAAGTTTCATGCACGGAACTTTCTAGTCATGGCTGTTAATAATCTACATAAGATGGCTCGCTGTACTCATTCCACTCGATCGTGGTCATTTCTATCGACTAACAGAAACTTACAACTGATAGCTACCTTTTCTGCGATACCTTTACCTACAAATTCGCTAGGGACTTGACTCGTATACTCATGACCAAATTTATTCCAAGTGGTTGTTTTCTTCGGCACGAGCGGAGAAGGAGAAAATAAATTTCGCTTTGGTACACCGATCGTAACGTGTAATTCCACGATCGACAAAATTACCGGGTTGCGAGCGAGCTCATCACTGGTCCTCTATAATTGGGCAGATCATCAAGTCCCACGCTTACAATCTTTCGCTTTCCGTTTACGTGAGAAGTCGCGCGAGCTTCGAGTCGCTTCCTTTCTCGTAGTCACGATGGACACAGAACCGAAGTTTATGATCACGATCCGTCACAATCGTACGAGTGGTTACGCGTCCACTTTTCAATCGCCTTCCTTCGCTATGATATCAGAGAATCAAGCGCTGTTTACTAATCGTGACAATCGTGACACTTCGACGAGTCTGAGTTTTTACGAGCGCCGCGGAATCTTCCCTCGTAGGCGTTCCGACATTTCTCTCGCTCCTTAGCTCCTTCCTCTTTCTTTGCGCCGCACCAAGGGCAACCCGAGTTAACGATGACTCGCTATTCCGAAAGGTGATCTAATAGGACTTAGAAGAGGTCCGAGTGATCAGTTAAATAATACCATTTGTGGTCCTCAAAGTTTCATGAATCATCGGTTTCAACGTCTTTCGACACCTACTATGTTTCCTTCTTTTTTACCAGCTTTAATTCCTTTAAATGTTATCCATTTGCCCACATTTTAGGAAACTTTTTCGCAGTTCTTGCGCTTACGGAAAAGCGGTGGAGCGATGAAAGAATCGACGAGGCATACCCAGCTCCGCTCGACCATCTGTTGCCAGCAACGTCAATATAATCAACGCTTTGTCATCCACCGCGTGGTCGTTGATAAATGAACAGCGCGCCGTTACCGGTCCCATAGTTTCAGATCAATCTGTCACTGCGAATTAGCCTGTCCCTTGTAATGCCCGTTCGAATCAAGTTTATTTCCATTTATCGGGATCTTGGATCTACGCGTGGACGATCGTATGCCTAATTTGCGCACAGAAGGAAGTACAGCGTCGGATCACGCTATAATAGCAGAACAAGTTTTGGTAATGGTCTTTCTTTTCTTTTTTTTTTGATATCGTAGAATACAATAGCGTTCGAGACGTAGAAGAGATAGCTAATCATCCGACGCAGACGCTATTGTATTCAAACGGAGCTCGTGTATGGGAACCGACGAAAATATAGGTTGAGAGACCGGCAAAAGGTCCTAATTACGAGTTGTGCAAAAGGTTCTGGGGAAGAAACGAGTAGCAGGGACTGTAGCCCGTGTATTTTTTGGCCGTTTGCCTCCCGATATAGATAGCCTAGATTCCAGTGGTCCTCGAAAATGAAAAAAGCAACAGCTTTCCATGCGCTATTCCTCTGGTCCACCGTGAGTCAGGAGAAGGCTTGTGACGTCACTTGGTCCGAGCAATACCTCCGTATATGTATAAAGTCTGATGGTCCAAGGCCGGCGATGTGGTAATATCGCATTATACATGTCGCTTTAGCTCGCTCGTTACCACTGTGTTTCATCGGTCTGATCGACTGTGAAAAATTGCGCGTTCATCCGATTTACGTATTAGAATAATTCGGAGGAGCGGTACCGTTAACTGACTGTTTCCGATGTTTTTCCCAAACTTTCATCGAGATCGTGTCCGCAATCGGCTCTTTTAACCGAAGGATCGAAATAGATTCGCGAGAACCTCGTGTGATTCGAGTATTTCTGGAAACAGCTAAGCGTCGATCCGCTAACCGCAGGTCGAAGATTACAGAATCTTGAAATCGAAGATCGTTAACGCGGTCGTTCCGGATTTTACGAGATCTCGAATCGACGAGGTTCTGGTAATCCGTTGAAAGCGGCGATTCTCGGCCACGTCAAGTCTAAATATAAATTCACCGACGAGGAGAACACCGGGCCTCGGACTTTCCAGATCTACGCGAGCGCTCCGGGACTAACAGCCACGAGAATTTGGTGAAGTGAACACGTGAAATTCGACGCGGCTCAGACTTCACGACGCGTCCCTTCATAAAGCGTTATTAGTTATTGTGCAAGAGGAAAATATAGAACACGGTGGCCGCATCCGGCCCGTTTTTAAATCATTCGCCGTTGCACAACGGACTTGAAACGTTACATAAAACTTTACTCTTCGCCGTGTCGTGCCTACGACAAGCCTCGAACGATCAATCTTGCCGCGATTGTTTTCCCACGTCTCCTTTCTCGCGAGCAAACTCGAAATCGTTCTTTTCCTTACTCTATCGGGGATTTACGAGGCGTTAAATACATAGTTGATAGCGGCCAAGGTAGATTGCGCCGTGATAAGAAAGTAAGAAATTTACCTCGATAGATATTGATGCATCTAACAACAAGCGTGAATGACAATCTGGCAACAAATTACATCAGTTGTATTAATAGGATTTCTTATCTGCATGCACAATTTTTTAATTGATTGGCTCATTCTGCTCGTATCTATCGATCGCGGTTGCCCGCCTGATCTATTTGTTGTTAGCGTTTCGATCGATCCACGCAGGAAGAACGAACCGTGGAAAAGTCGCGTTTCACGAGGATCTTTTTTTTTTTTGCCAGAGTTCGCGAACATTCGAATAAACGACGGATGACATCATTATTTAATCGCAACGAACTCCAAGCTGTTTTGCAATTGACCAACGACAAATTTTGCCGCATGCATTACGCGACGATGCTAGGCTTCGTTAGACGGATTTGCATTATGAATTATCCGCAAACAAACCAAACACCAGTATCGTCCTTCAAATAAAATAGCTTCTGTTGAACGTTAAAGTTAAAATCAACTAGAAGAGAAAAACGAATTTTCCAGAAAATGTTGAAACGTTCATTAAGTGACACACGTGTCGCGACCGCAGTCGGAAGTATCGAACGCTTTATTAATCCCACGACACAGTCGATCACGATCGTATAGCTATATTAATCATAAAGCTTGAGTGTACGATTAGCATAGAAACCCGTCTGTTTGGTTCCCTACCGCGTCTCTGGGTGATTATCTCTTCTCTAAACACGCGCTTCGCAAACACGTTTCCATCTTTCCCGCTAGATTTAGTTAGACGTTTCGTTATATACTCTCGACGTTATTTAGGATTTCTTATTAAGAACCGTATGGTTGATCGAGTCACGGTCAATTAACCTGATTCACTAAGCAAATGTAACCACGGACAATCGAACTGTGTGGCCGTGCTCGTGTTTCCACATAAGGTCACGGTTCCCTTCGAATTCCCTCTTTTCCTCGGAGCCTATTTTTCTTTCTCTCTCTCATTCCGTTTTCCTTTCTCTGTTGCACGATTCGCCGACTGTCCGTTCGATCGGATAGTTTATCGCGGGCCGGTTGCGCGACATCGACCCACGATCGACGTGCCGATGTCGACCTTAGGAAAACTTGAGAACGGAACCTTATTCGTCGCCCCCGCGTGCATCGCGTGGTTTTGCAACGTCCTCCAAGATCGATCCGGAATGTCGGACACGATACTTCCCAGAACGTTTTGTTTTCGTGCGAGTTTTTAAACAAAAGATGAATAAAAAATAAGAAAGAACGTCGTTTATCATTTTCGTCACCTGGATCTGCCTTTTTCGGATCTCCCAGCAGACAGTCTTTGCCGAGACAGCATCTGAACTTAGGGTCACCCTCCAATGAAAACATGCTGAATATCGCGATATCCTCGTCCTTTTCTTTTGCCCTTCTTATCCTGTCCTCGCCCACCTTCTTCGTTTGCAGGTGAAGCTTAGTGGATAGCCGTTCGCTCAACGTGTCTGTGGCCATCTTTCTCTTCGTTTTGTTTTTCTCACAAGTCTCTTAACTTCCACGACAAAACGTTCACTGAAATTTCGATATCGCGATAGGATATAAAACACCGACCCTTAGTTTTCTCGCCCTCGATCGCGCGATACTAAAGGAGTTTGCACTAAACAAGCTGTAAAACTGTCAGACATAGAACGCGTATCGTTATCGTAAAGAATAAAAGAATCGTTGTTTCTACTATCGAGAAAGTTGTAAAAGTCAACGAGACGATCGCAAGTGCCAAGTATTTTTATACCGGTGTCGTTCGAAGTAAAAGCATTCGAGCAAGATATCTGACATTTGTCCAAGACCAGACGTGTTGCGAGACGTGTTTACACCGTCGTTAACCAAAGTAAAAGCGTCCAAAGAATAAAATACGATGCCTCTACTATCAATTTTGCCAAGCAACGCGTGTCAAGGACCGATCGAGAAGCGAGAAGATCAAGGGCTAACCTACGGGAATCGGAAGAGAGCCGGATTGACGCGCGAACACGATTCAAACACGACGCAAATACAGCGTCTACGGAGAGTAGAAGCTAAGGAGAAGAAATCGGCCGATCGTGCGATTGGCCCGGAGTCTTGCGAGCCACTGAAGCAACCGAAGCGAGCCCCCTCGCTGGACTCACCGTGCACACCGCGAGCACGCGCAACGTGTCTTCTACTCCGCTGATAAGTTCGCCTTTCCGCTCCACCAGACCCACTCTCCGCCATCCTGGAGCGCGTCCGCGAATATTTATATATTTACGCAGCGCGTTCGCTCCAGCCCAGGCCCGGCCTCGTTCGTCGAACCGGCTCCTTTTCGTCTCTTTCGAGATTCATCCGACCATCTCCTCTGCCGAGTACGTCTAGCATCGTCACAGATGCAGAAGCGAGGAATTGTAATTGACGCGTGCATTAATCGATCGAACGACGGCACGTTTATTTCGATCGTTTAGACGTCGTGACATTGATGGTTGCTTCTATAAATGCAGTCTGCTTCTTTCGGCTTAAATGATATGCATTAACCTCGAAGTTAACAGGCGCGCCGATCGCTTTAGCTGCGGTAGTCATCGGTTTTACATCTCGTTTGTCACGACGTTCACAAAGGGGAAGGATTTCTCGTCGTAGACGAACGATTTTCTCTGCACGATTACGCCACCGAGTACCGTGGTGATTAGCGCACGGGCAATTAGTGGCACGGAACTCTTAAACTTCTTCTTTTTCCGACGACCAGATTATTGTTCCTGCGGCGCAATAGCCAAAGAAACGAGTGACAAAGTATTTTGCCTGAAGAATGAACTAATCGGCCGTGATTCATCGAAAGAATTGAGTCGATTAACACGTTCCCTGATAAGCGACGTCAAACGGCAACAGAATGCGCTCAATTCACGATCGTCGGGCTAGTTTAACCTTTAGTTAGTCGTACTCGTTCGATCAAGTTATTGATTCTTCTGTCCTGTAATCTCTCGTTTCCCTTAATGGTTGAATAAATAGCGGTATCTTCATCGTCGATATCTCGAGACTGCGTTGTAAAACTCAATTACTCGTTAAAGAAATCCTATGCTAAAAATTTGCAAAGAGCGAACTTCTCTGCGGGAAACCAGATCGCTCGAATGCGGCGCATTTCTTTTTCACGAAGTTCATTCGCGATGCACCGCGCTAGATATCGCGATCCGATACGCGCGGTTCGAAAGGTCGAGCCGTATACGGACACGCGGTGGTACCGAGTCATTTTCGCAAACGATTCCTCACCGATCCCGTAACTATCTGTGCCTCTCTTAAGATTTAACGAGACTCCCACGCGCGTCACGTAAGTCGAAACCAGTCCATCAGAGGCACGAACCTCGTTCGCCAAATCGATCATCCATCCTAAGCTCTTAGCTTTCTCCTCGACAGTTTCGTTTAAACGTATTCGAAGCTTAATTCGTATTCTCCGAATTTCGTTGCCATACGGTTTTACTTACACGGTGTTTCGTTCATCTTGTGGCGTACTTGACCGAATTACCAACCCGTAATCTTTCAGCGGAAGTAGCTGCCCTCGACCGAAGAGCTACCTTTTCCCAAAAGAAACAAGGGGAACTAACGTTTAATCGCCGGGGCTCTTCCGAGGTCTACGATTCTCGAGGAATCAGCGGCTCGTTAACAGAGGCTCTCACGTTGTCGTCCCAATTACCTGTGTAGTGGCCTGAAGCATGGTCGCCGAGGCACGCGTGAATCACGCGATATATAGGTCGCGGTGCGCTCCACCACGCCGTCTGCGATCGCCGAAGGTTGCGAGGCGACAAAGCGATAAGTCGTTTGGAGATTGCGTTCCGCGCTTGTCGAAAAAGGTCGCGCGCATAATTGCTCGACAACCTTTTTCGACCCACTTTCCCGCTTCTCGATTCGCTCGGCTCGAAATCCGCCAGAGAAACCGTACAACGCAAATTTCGTTCGGCAAATTTCTTCTAAAATGCAATCAAAAATCGATGTCTGCCGGGTCCAGAAATACGACCAGGTTTGTCGTTTAAAATAAGATTCGATAGGAAGCGAAATTTTTGGGGAAATCCAACGAACCATCTGAACACGCGCTGGAGAATCAGTGGTCACAGAGGTTTAAGCATTTCCTTTCCCTTTGAAAAGGATCGCGATAATTGTTTCGAACCTTGACTCGATTGCCTTAATAAGAAACGCCGAATGCGAGATCTATACTGCCCGTGTGTCGCACTCGGGACCGTGAGTCATTCCTCGGGGGTCATCGCTGCTGGAAAACAGGTGGTTCGATCGATCGTCTAGACCGGGCCTCCTATAGTCGGCCGGTGGTGAACGAATTTGTTATTTCGGGTTACGACGGCGGTCGTATTTTTATCGCTGTTCGAACAGCGTTCCTTCGAATTCAAGCACTCGACAGGATACGCGTAAAAGAAGCGTTCTGCTATTTCTGCGATCGAAGAAATTGGTTTCGAATTACGTACCAGCACGGAAGATTTCGCCGCATCCATCGCAACGGCTGGCGAATTGGGCGTCGTAGCAGTTGCCGCAGTAGATCTTGTCCACCTTGCTACCGAACTGTTTGTCCACCAAGGACACTCTGCACCTGTTGCAGAGGAAGCAGGCCTCGTGCCAGTGCTTATCCTTGTACGACAAATCCTGCAAACGATTCGTCGCCAATTATCGTTTGCTCGCTCTCGCCTTACGGAGGTGATAATCGTTTTCGTTTCGTGTAACGGACAAGCGACGGACAGGTTGCGAAATGAAAATACGCGAATGCGAAACGAAAAACAGGATCTCGCGAATTACACGCTGGACGAGCAGAGGAAAACATCGATTATGTTTGACGGGACGGCCTTTGCGACTATAAGGAACTCACTTTAGATCCAGCGTCGCCTTAAGCAAATAGATTCGTTGTCAGTCAGTCGTCTTGCCTTTTAGGCTCGAGTTACACAAGCGTCGTGACGATGACGTCCGTTGTGACGGAAGTTGTAGCTACAGTCACACGAGCGTTGGTTTTGATCTCCGTAATTTTCTCATATCACTACGCGTATCTAGTATCCATACGTAGCCAAAACTCACGATGAATTCGAGATTACTAAAAGATGCATTTTACACGATCTACGATGCATTTCGAACCGACGAAAAGAGATTTTTTGATTATCTTCGCATGTCGCGGTCGCCGTTTGACGAATTAAAAGAACCGAGAAGACAAAACAAATTTTCTGTTTGGGTACCACCGGATTTATGCCAATTTTTATAGATCGTGTTTGCACATAACGGATATTAATTCGTGTGCCCAGTTTTTAAGGAAAACAGAAAATGCAACAACGTTCGTGTCAAATCCGACCAACGTAACCCGTGTGACTGATTTTATGCAAAACGATAGAACGCTACGACGGACGTTCTATCGTTCCGACGACCAACATGCGGATACAAATCATCGAATTTAGAGAGAGAAACGCGTTTGTATCGAAATGAAACGCGGGTTTCCATTCCGGGATCGATTACAATCGCGAACTTGTCGACCTTTAAGCAATGCTACTAGAGCAGTGTGTCATTCCGGCGAGGAAAAGGTACGCGGATCCTTGGGTGTTTGGTTCGCTATGTGAGAAGATAATTTTCTCTCGAGTTGGCAAACATCTCGCGTGATGTCGATTTGTCACGAAAACCGGCCGGCGAAATAACGCTGTTCGTGGTACGCTTCTTCTGATTTGGCTGGCCAAGTAGGAGGAATAACAACGACGAACCAGCGAGAAACGGAAATAAGCAGGCACCTGCATCATCGTTTCTATTTCTAGGAATGAGTAAATCAACGCCCATGCTCGTTCGTATATTGCCACCTCGTCTTGTGATCATACACGAACCGATAATTACCGATTTTTTTCGCGACGTCCGATCGGCTTTACTTCGAACCACGGAATTCTTCGATACGGCGAAGGTCTTTCGATTTTTTTCACGCGTGGAAAGGGTGGAACGATCGATCGACGAGTGCCGTGTGCCGCGAATCTAAATTTAGGGGAAAACTTTGGTTTTCCGCCCGGTTGGATCGTATCCAAACCCACGTATCGTTGTCGTTTCGTGAAATATCTTCGTTTCCATCGGGCGCGTGTTCGCGACACCACGTATCGAGAGAAAAATCGAGCGTTTGGGCGATCGAGGTCGGTGAGTCAACGCGTTTATCGTTGGGAAAATAAGATCGCGAGATATCGGGAATGGGACCGCGATATACGTACCTTGGAGTCGATACCGATGATTTTGTTGCACTCCTCGCAGCCATTAGCGAAAACGCTCTCGTAGCATTTGATGCAGTAAGGGTGCTCATCCCTGAGCACGTAACGCTGCCCGGTCAAAGATTCGTCACACTGCCAGCAACAGAAATGGCCGCTGTGCCAGTCCTTGTTCATCGCCTTCGTGTACTCGCCACTGAAAATCAACTGGAAACGAAAAACGCGACCTGTTTAGAAACGATCGTTCCTGCCAGGTTTCTCTCGGAACGCTCGTTAGACCCGATCCCCTTAATACGTTAAGGCAATCGAACGATTCCATGGAACAAGGAAAATGTCGCTTTAAAAGCGAGGTACTTCTCCACGACAATTTTTGGCAACGCGAAATGTTCGAGAGATAGTTTCGACTCTGTCTAATTTATACGCGACAACTTTGTTTTTCCTTTCGCGATAAATCTCGTGGCATGTATGACGACATAAATTCCAGATACGCTCTTCTCACAGCATCGTTTTCTCTCGTTTTTTCGTCCGACGAAATTTCCCACCGACCGAACCGCGAAAGTTCCTCGCAATCTCTCTCTTTCATTGCTCGGTGCTGCAGTGTCTAGCGTATCTGCGACGGTGTTGCGATAGATTTGCTGGTTATATGTACCTTGGTTGAGTGCTGTTGTATGTGCTGGCTGAGTATTTTTTGTACGGGAACATATAATCGTGGCGTAAAGAAAATGCATAACATGTATCGTACGAATTACGCGGCACTCTCGATCGTCGATCGAGAGGATCTCGCGTCGCGAACCTCTACTCCCATGAGAGAAGAGCGCCCCTCGGGACGAGAAGCTGGCCAGTTACCCGGAAATTTCTCAAAGCGAACGTGTTTTCAAAACATTACCAAATCTTTCGAGCTCTCGTTACTATCGGAGCTCGTTCCTCTGTAGTTCGTTATTTTAGTAACTCGTTACTTTGAAACGGTAAGGAGGAAACAACCAATGGAAAGGGGAGAGGGGGACGAATCGTCGAACCGACCGCGGCAAACGTAACCATGAAATTTCGCTATCGAAGTAAAGTAGGTCGAGTCGGAAAGCAAATACAGCTCGCGACCAAAGAGCTTGCTTTCGTTCGTTGCCGAAATGGATCGTCGATTTTTCTCGTTTCCAGCGAATATCGAGATTCGCGTTTGTCTTTCACCGTCCATGCTGAAACTTGGACAAACGACGAAAAAGGGAAAAATTTCACGTGACAACGATCGAGTTGGAAAATCGCGCGGGTTCACGGGTGACGGCCAAGATCTCGTTTCGCGAGGATTGCGATCGCAAACGGAAAGCTCGTGACTGAGAAAAAGGGGATCGTCGAAAACGTGTTCGGGCCGATCCGAGTTAGATCTGCAGCCAGCACATACTCTTCGATGGCGTGGTGATTCTGCGTGCTGTCGACCTCGGTGATCGTGACCTCGGCGTTCTGATCGTGGCTCTCCCTGCGCTTCGTCGTCTTCTTCACTTTGCGAATCTTGCGCTCGGTGGTCGTGAACACTACACCGTCTACTTCCGCCATCGTGTGCTACTCGTTGAAGCTTGTTCCGCGCGTTTAACAATCTCGGTCGCGAGAATACTCTCGAATGTCGTCTCACGAGGAAACGAGGAGAAGAACCGGGAACCGGACGTGTAGTCCAGGAGAAGAGACGAAAAGAAAGACGAACGCTTGGAGCTTCGGAAACGAAAAAGGCTGATTGGCGCCTCTATGAAAATGTAAAACCGGAGCGTAGTCGGAGTGTTCCGTGTGTAGCCAGCAGCTTTCGAGCTTGCGAACTGACTGAAATCTAGGATCGTCGCGCTCCGGGCATCATCATATCGGGACGCTATTTTCGGCGTCCCGACGACTCCAGAAACTCGCCGCGCGCGTCCGCCACCCTCTTCCCCCATCCTCCTTTTCGCTCTCTTCTCTTCCCTCTTCATCTTCCCTAACCTTCTACTCCTTCTTTTCCTCTGTTGCCTCCTCCTCGTCGAGATTCTCGATGCAGTGTGCCGGGTGCAACTTCTCCACGACACCCCTCTTTCTCTCTCCGACTCCGTTGTCCCCCTCTTTACTCGTTGCCATTCGACTCGTTAGCGGTCGACCGCGACAGGTTACAGGTTCGCGACAACGCCGGTCCGATTCCTTCAGATCTTTCCCTTTTTCTTCATTTTTATTTATCTTTTCTCGATAGCGATATTTCTGGACACTTTAACGTTGCCTCCTCTATCTGCCCTCTCTCGACGAAACGAGATAAATACAGACGATCCGATTTGTAAATGATCGGCAGGACGATCGTTGAGTATCGTTGAGTATCGTTCTATACATTAGCCCATTCGATAGATCGAATTAAACGAAATTATATGTTGCTTTCCGTTTGCGATCGAATCCGTTCGACAAGTCTCGGAATTGGGAGCAGTGGTAGTGTGGTAGATAATTTCGTCGATGAAACGGAACTAGGTAATCGACGATCAACGAATCGGATCGTTGCTTCACGATCGATGAAATTGGAGTAAAGATTTTTCCAAAAACTTTCCGATCTAGGTTAGATAGGATCGACGCGAAAAATACTCTTATCGATAAAGCTATTTGTAAACTATTGCGATCTATAGAGATTCATAGGAAAGGTACGAGAGCGTCATCGATCATTCACGATCGTTTCTTGAAACATCGACAAGTTGATCATGTGCCAAACAGGTGGTTCCTGGTTGACGCGGGGTGAAACTACGCGAAAAATAGAACTGGCCGGAAAAATAAAGAAGAAGTCCACGGTGTAATTGGATCGGAATGTTCCGCACATCACCAATTCGTGTGGCCCACCCACGTTCCGCATTCTCGTCGTCACTGATACCTCTTTCAGCCGTGATTATCAAACTCGACCAGTGATTCGCGTATTCTGGTCCGGTTTGGAAATCGTAACCATGGCCGGCGAGAGAGAATTACGGGAACACGGCCATGGTAGATTTAGGCGGTGGTCTCGATTTCACGGTTTCACGGTAAATCGCCATTCCATCATACAGATATTTCAGGAACGCCGGCCGTTTTATAAATAGCTGGAAAATGAAAATCGCCCGTCACAGGAGGATGTGATCGCCTACGCGGATTGAGAATCGTGGCGGGCGGTAACATAATATCGGCCATGAGGGGTCCGGAAGAGGGACGATTAAAAATATAACGCCGCTGAAAAATCGGGTCGACCAAAATAGTGGAATATCACGAGGATTCTTCTGGCGATGAGCTTTTGGTGTATCAGCCATCGGTTTGAAAACGTCCATGGTGATCGTAAACGTTCGATGATCAGCGATAGATCGCTGATACCCGATTAATACATTGCCACGATGTACATTTTGAACTTTAATTCTGTTAAGGCACTAGCCAGGAAGCTTCGAAGACGATCAGGTAAATATTAGCGTCCCCGTAATCCCATAAACGTTCGTAAAGGGAAGCCCTGAGAAAGTGTCGCGTCTGAGGTAAACGACGAGACAGGAGTGCGATGTATACGTATATTATTTGCAAGCGAGTACGAGATTGATATTTTGGGAGACCCCACGCGAGGCACACGGCACCAATGAACGTGCCAGAGAACTGTGAGTATTTTGTGCGAAATTGGGATCGCGTTTTCTTACCCCGTCTCCTTACAATTCTTTTTCCCTCTACAACGTAAGATTCCAAGATTTTGGGGATAACAATAGCGGGTCCAAGATCGCCAGTGGCCTCGGCCAGAGTCGAGGCTGAGGGATATTATGCAACCGTCGCGTCGCGTCAGTGGCATATTTTCCATCGTTTCATGTTAGAACCAGGTGGCATTTGTTTTTTTATTTCACGTAGAATGAATCTGATACCAGTCGGCGAGTAATTTCGCACACCGCCGTTGTCTCGCGGCCAAAAGCGAATGGCCATTAGTTTTACGACTTCGTCGCCGCTATTCCAGGTCGGTTATTTGACAAATAACGAGCAAGAATTCGGAACCATCAGTGAAAACACGAGACACCGTGATTTGTGAGTATACCGTCGTTGTTTCGCGCGATCTCGTTTCTACACGCACCTTCTTAACTATTTAACGACCTGGTTGAAAGTTAAAATCTATTTTATAACTGTAATCGTGGTTAATACGCAGAGTTTAAAATGTATTGCGATTGCCGAGTGTTACACGAAGCAAGTACGATGACGGTGATTAGAGATGGTCAGTGTTAGTGAGGGAGAATATTCGATAACGCGACTCCTATCAAATTGTCTCGAGTTCGAATCCCCCCTAGTGAGGTTGGAAATTAATTTCTCTGTTTTTTCTGTGCACCTTTTGGTATATTAGATCTCTAACAGTCAGCAATTAGTAATTTCTTCGAAAATAAATATTCCTAGGATTAACATCGATCTTTGGGATTTTCCGAAATCTCAATTTCTCCCAATTTCTCGATAATTGAGTAGGTGACAGCGACATTGAGTCGAGTAAAATCATACAAACAGCGGGGATAGTGTGTATGATCATTTTCAATTGTATTTCACTGTCTAAAAAGTGTTGAATGAATTGGGTGAGTGTTGGGTGAATTGGGTACTCGGAGAGAGACGGGAGGAGCTTCATTGATTGCGTCATTACCCAGAAAGCTTTGTTTCGATCGGGATCCGGTATCGAGTACTGTATCCGCCCAGTTGCTGCACTCACATCCTCCGCGTCCCAATAATCTTCGTCCTCGAACGAGGACACGGACCTAGATCCCTTTCTCCTCTTCTTCTCGTTGACGTCTTTCGAGTCGGAGTCTGTTAGGATGTTCCGGATTCTCTGATAATCCTCATCGTCCGCCTCCTCGAAGCTGGATATTTTCAGCAGACGCGCCTCATCCTTGGATCTCTCAACGGATGAAGTTGCATTAGTCATCGAGAAGTTATCTCGAGCGCCGTCGCCGTCGTCGCTGGCCTTGTCCCTGGAACCGGATCCGAATCTTCTATTCTTAAAGGTCCTTCTGCCAAAATGATCCCGAGTCGTGAGATCTCTTCTGCTCTCGGACAGACCCAGAACCGAGCCCTCCAGTTCCGTCGAAGCTTCCAAGCTCGGTAGTTCCTTCTCGAAACTGGTCTGCACCTGGACGGACACGCTCCTCCGACTCTCTGATCTGGACATCGTGGGACTGTCTGGGGGCGACGTGTTGGTCCATTCGTCTCTCTGGTAGCTGTCGATGGTCTGAACGGAGATATCCGACTTCCGTCTCTCCGGATCTCGGTGCCTCTTCGACTTTCTCGCCGTTAAATTCTCGGCGCTTCTGCTCACCTGTGCGTCCTTCGATTTCAACCTCGTGGGCTTCCTCGTGATCGTGCCGGAGGACTTGATCTTCTTCCTCTGACTCGGTACTCTTACCGATTCAACTTGATGTTCGGCCGCGTTCGGTTTCTCGGAATGAATCGATATTTCGGTTTCTCGGAAACTTTCGGAACTCTTCGAAGGTTCGGGAGACTTGGAGCGAGACTTTCTGATCGGTTTCCTGGGATATTTCCTTCGCTCGTTGCAATCGGACTCGTCTATCGAGGATCCGCCTTCCGAAGGACTCTTGTATCGTTTGATCATTGGAATCGATTCGAAGGATCTCATTGTGGGCGCTTCGTTTCCGGAATCGTTGTCGAACGACGTACCCACGTCGCTCGAAGCTCCCGAACTGGACAACGGATCGTCCAAGTTGAAAGGAATCGGCGTCGGTACTCTGACGTATTTCTCCGGTTCTGCGGTTATCACGGATAATGGTCGGTCTCTCGAACTACTTTCCGTTCGCCAGTTTTCAGCCGCATCTTCGTAAATATCTCTTTCGTATAGATCCCTGTGGTCGTCCTCCGCTTCCGCTTGATCCTCTCGAGAATCGCTCGCTTGTACCAGATACTCGAAATCTGGACTGAGCCTGGAGTCCGGGCTTACCCTGGAGGGTAACAGGAAATCTCTGGTGCTGCATTCCGACAACGCGCTGTAGTCAAAGCTCTTGTCCAGGGATCGCAGTTCGGTTCTGATTCGTAAACTGTACTCGTGGAGATTCTCCAATTTGTGCTTGGCGCCACGAGGCAAATTCACGTCGGTCGAGTGACTGAAGCTACAGATGGAATCATGAGTGCTCATAGTATCGTTCGGCTCGTGATACGAGAGACACGGTGTGGCTGGTTGATTGATCCTGATCACGACGCCGTCGGTGACGTGACGTAGGCAGGCGAGCAGCTCCAACATGCCGACGCACCCGATCAGTATCGACATCATTAAGCCCATCTCGAAAAGCGTTCTTGGATTTTCCGATGAGAAACGGTAAGAGCGGTCTTCTATCGTATTATCATGAAGAAACGATATTTCTCTACGCGAATCACTTTACAGATAGACTATGTTACGTCACGAACTCGACACGTCAAATACCCATACAGTCGGCGATGCTTCATCCTATCGTTCTTTTTCCAGAGCTCGTCGCTCTTCGGGAGCATAGAAGGGGCCCCTCCAGGATGATCTACGAGAGAAGTCCTCTCGGAGACATACACCGGAATTCCTCGATTTCGGAGGGCGAAGGGTATCTCGGTGATGTGCGTGCTACATCCATAAGATATCCTCGGGATCTGGACCGAACTCTTGGTGTCACTCGGGTAATCCTCTGGGCTGACGTCACACACCCGGGGGACGAAAGAGAGGAAAGAGACGAGACGAGAAGTTAAAACGACTTCCTAGGGGGGGCACCCACCACCCACGCGCACCCACTGGTCCACAACGGTGGCGTAGCCCGTTTAGCAGGCTGAAAGGCGTCGCGGGCCCTGGCCGAGCGGCACGTACTCGAGGAGGCGGTGATCACGCGATTATCGGCTTATCCATGCGGCCGGATGGCGGCCAGAGAACTGTTTTATTTTCCGTGGGCAAACCGTTCGGACCCGGGGTAAACTAGTGGCCGTTCGGCTCGTTATGTCGACGTAACGTTCGACTTGAGGAGCGAACTGTGGCTAAGGCTAAAGTTAGCTCGAATGTCCCTGGACGCGAATCTCTGTCCTTAATGCAGCGTACGCGTCGCGATCGATCACTCGCTCGAGATAATTAACGGAGCCCGATTTGGCAGTCGCCGCGTGCGACGTCCGATCATCGGCCGCGCGATTAATTGCGATCGATGCCGAGCTCTAATGAGCCAATCCGTTAACCATCGTTCCTCGTCGTGTTCGGAAACGTTGGCGCGGGGGCGTCGTTTCGATATCTGCACGACGTCGCGACGAGAGAACGAGAGTTTGGCACCTTTGGTCGCGATCGTTTCGCAAAAACGAACGATTCGCCGCTTGCAATTTGATTCGCGTCCAAGCGCATCTGTAAAATCGATCATACAGCAACTAGCACGGTCAGTGCGAGCTCTAGTCGCCGCCATTCTTTTCGTTTACGTCGTCCCATCTTTCGTCGCGAAACTTTCGAGCGAGAGAAAGTTTCCAGGATTCAAGTTCAATTGCGGCGTGACCTTTGATCCGTTACGTCGATCAATTAACCCAATCCCATTCATCGTTGCGCTCTCTCTTTCTCTATGTTCGTTCGAACTCGACGGAGCTCCGGCGTGGAAATTCCGGCTTGTTTACGTGGCCGAGATGCGCGGCCGAATTTCTGGCGTTACTCGGACGACTTTATTTTGGTTACCTCATCGGTTACGAATCAACGAGTCGAGCCGATCTTCGATACACGTTTTGCGCGCGGTACGTCTCTCTGGCGCACGTCCAAACAGATATCGAAACACCCAACGTCCAGCTTATCGAACTCTCGATGATCTATATTTGCGCCGTACCGCAACACTGTCCGATTGTTCCTTAAAAATCGTTTGCCTTCGTTTGTATGCTTTTCGTCCGACCGTATCGACGTATAGAATAAGATGATAGAAATCGATAGGCTAGGAAAAAAAACGCGATAAAGTTTCGAATTGCGTATCATGATAGCGTATGACGCGTAAACACTGGCGTCACGATGGCGTCAGTTTTCATTGCACGATTTATCGAACACGATCCGGTGGAGTAAATTGATTTACGATTACGTTTCCCGCGCAGAGAACACCGCTGGTTATGCAAAACGACTGCGTCACGTTCGTTTGATCTGTCGTGTAAATACGAAGAAGTGGACGGAGCGATTCCGTGTGCTTTTCTTTCGCAATGATCGAAGGAGCGCTGTTTGGATTATGAGTATCTTTATTTCCGGAGCTAAAAGAGGGTCCAACGGGACGAACGAGAGCTTTGCCCTCTGCCTCTCTCCATACTTGATCCATCGAATCTATTTCTAACGTTAGACAGGATTTTTCCTGTAATTTGTATAGTTAATCGAGTGGAACGACTTCTGAATGGAAAGCGTCGAACATACGATAAGCAGGCGCAAGGTTATCGCTCTCTGCCGGAAAGAAGATCTCCACGTCTCATGAGGTTCCTGCTGCTGTCGAACGAAAAGCTGGCCGTGTGATCGATGGTCGAATCATTTCGTCCACACCTGGCACTTGGTCGAGTAAATAAATCATCGACGAAAATAAAATTCCGTCCTCCTCGTCCTATCTAGTTTCCTTGTGTATTTACATCGAGGAACGACCCGAAACAACGTAGCGGCAATCGTGGGCCGCGACGATTAATATTCTGATTCACGAAACGTTTCTGCCAGCGAAACTGCACTCGTCTCGTTGTTTTCACGACATAGTTCCAAACTTCCTTCCCCGGTTCAATTTGCAAGGTTACGGTTTTCTAGTCACGAACCATGGAATTAATTTCTCGTTTATGAATCGTTGGTTTGGCAAACAGTCGTGGTTGGACCTTGACCCCTTTCGCTCATGGATCGACTAGAAATCGTACACGGTTTGTTTGAACAGCGAAACGAATCGAATCGACGTTCGTTCGAAATGGAAGAACGTGGATCGATCTGAAAATGCGGCCGTAGAAGGCGCGACATTCCACGGTCGTGGCGAAGGGTCGAAATTAGTCGACCCGATTGCCACGAAAGCCGGTTCTTCTGGAGGGAAACGGAACAATGCCAATGTTATTTCGGTCGATGATCGAACGTGTGTGCCATGGTCGGAGAAAAGCGTGCCACCGGATCTCTACGAAGTCATTTCGCGAGCCGACCGAATTAGACCGCTGAAAACTTTGCAGCCGTTCCCACTGTTCCTAGGACGACCCTTCGTTCCACCTTGTGTCAGGTGCATGGAATCTCTTGCTCAACGAACACGCTTCCAGCTTGCGATTTAGCGTTAGCGGCTCGTCCACGCTTTTGTGACCTTCTCGAATAGCCTTTGGATCAAAGATTAATATCCGAACGCGCACAGCTATTTTTCTACATTTTGTATCGTTGCTCGGATCGAAATTGATTCTGATCTTGCGTGAAACTTGGACGAGTCGAGTAGAGAACCGAGCTGAATACAAAATGCTAAAAACAAAAGCTGCGATCTTAGCTTGCCATCGTATTATATCGAATGTCCGTAGCGCAGGCGCCCGCGTGTTTACGCGAAATAGGTTGATGGATACACTTTTTTCGATAATCGCTCCGAGAATAGCCAACCTTCGACGCTGCATCGTCCATCGTGTTTATTTTCCACGATTCCTTGCGTGGAAACTTTCCTTTTAACTGTCTGCGATGCTCGAAGTTGATCGTCGCGGCTCATTTTGGAACCGGTCGATACGCGAAGAACGCTGTAGCAGCAGAGAAGCGGTCAAGTGCAAAGACCTAAACAGAATGCTAGTCGTACAGCTCTATGTTTCCACGACTTATCGCCCAAGTTGCTCGGTTTCGTTTAAGTATTTTTGACGAATGAACGCGGCTCCGGTGACCTGAATTCGCGTCATTCATCTTCGCGTTGCAACAGCAATGCGCTATTTTCGAAATTGCTCTCGTACGCGGCTTCTAGTCCGAACGATCGATCCTGTCTGCTATAATACTCCGAAGCGTTCGCTCGATGAAATGTTACAGAAACATCGAACGTTAATTGCTCTCGAAAAACACTTTTATCCTCCGAAGCGAAACTTGGATGGAAAAATAGTAACGCGTGGCTTATACATTTTGTCATCGATAGATCATAAACAAATTGTCGCTATCCCTTCGGATGCGCTTGAAAGCGCAAACTGCGAGACGACGTGAAATACAAAGCGTCTTGCTATTCGCTTTTCCATTCGGAACGTTCTTTCGTTTTCTAGCTGCGACGATCGAGCAGGATGTCCGATCGATCGGAAGCTAACCCGTAGCGTTCCTAGCGCGAGTTAGAACGGTCGAGCGTTCGAGGATGCACGCTCGCGGGTCAAATGGAGGCGCGTGAGACAATTTTTGCGCAGTAGACGCGTAGTACGTGAACCACGACGCTCCCGAAATAGACAACGCGGTAGAATTTTACGACGGCGACGCTATAACGACTTGTTGCGTCACTGTTACGCCACGCTTTTCTATAAAGGCCGTTTGTTTCCCGTCGCAGGCTCAGACCGTCTTCCGAAATGATCGTCGATGATGCTCGAGTCTCGCGCTTCTAAACCTGTCGCGTGTTTTTTATCAGAAATATTCACAAGCTTGCCGACGCTCTCGCCGAAATTCCTAACGAGATTCTACCGAGATCCGGTTACGATTACGTTGGCCGTACGCCCGAATACGAACTGGGAGGGAACAATGCGAATGTTCGTTGGGTGTTCTGTATTTTATTGTCAGACAGAGTGAAAGAGTATTGATCGTCGATCGACGAAAGGCTATTGATCGTCGATCAAACGAGTCTTTTGAGGATCGAACGTTGCCCTCGGCGGGTAGTGGCTCGTGTGTGGCTGAGTGTGACTCGTTTCACTTACCGAAACTAGAGACCACTGCTTTTACTGCTGCAGAAAAAATCAAAGACGATCGCGAAGATCCGAGAACGCCGGTCTCGACGTGGCTCGCGCGAATCAAGAGGACGGGAAACGCGACTAGATTCGATCGAAGAGGGAAGAACGGGTTGGTCGATTATTCTCGCGGTTTGCTAGGCCTTTCGTTCGCCTCCAATTGACTGACTCTAATAAAAGACGGGAACGGTTCTCGGTGTCTGGACACTACGCGATCGTGGTGGGAGCTTCGACAAGAAATCAAAATAGATTACCGACCGGCCGCAGGTACGATTAATAGGGTTTCCGGTTGGAAGAAAACCAATTCGGACGTGTTAGACGAACGAGAAAGGTGGTAACAAATTGTAACAGCTGAAGCTTTGTAGCATCTCGACTTAGCCACGTTCCAGAGAAACCGTCTTCCGTTCGCATCGAAGTTTTTCGATTCTGAAAAACTTCGGTTTAGGACTGTCACAGTTTGAGTTAATAAAAAAGAAAAAGATGAAATATCGACAAGTTGTTTGATTATCCCAGTCATTTCTTTGAGAAGAAGAAACGTGGAAACGCGCGGTACTCGATTGATCGTATATTTGAGTAACGTTTAATACAGACATCGAAACGAGTGAGCAAAGTTATTAGTCAGCGACGAATCGAGATAAAAAGATGGTAGGTTTGGCCAATTCGCGTTTCTACAACATAATTCGCATTGCGCAGTGGCCATGGTGACGAACATGCTTGTACGATGTTCGGCTTCAATCCTACACGATTCCTATTTCCGTCCATCTAAATAAAGCCGAAAGCGGCCCAGTTCCGGCGCAACGCGCGAGACAACGCCTCGCGATTGCGTTGCACTTCGTATCATTATGCCGCAGATATTTTAACAACAGTCAGACTGTTTACGATTAGCCAAGAGCGACGTTTAAACTGTCGCGAGAGCTCGATATCTGTCAGCGAGAACAGCGAAAGTTTCCAGACAAGGGAGAGAAAGATTCTGGAACAACCGAATAAATCGTTTGACGATTGCATAAAATTGCACGGTAACTTGTATATTACTCAATGAGAATTTATTTGCGCCGGTGATCGCGTCAATGTCGACGGTAAATTGTTCGTAAGTTCGGAAACGATGTTCTCGTACACTTAAGAGCGGTAAACAGGCCCGAGCTTGGCACGAATCGCGATTTACGCGCACCTTGACAGCTGACTGTGCGCAATTGGGTCACCGGTGAGATTTCAGGTTTTCTTAATGCGAATGCAATGCCACCGATGCAATAAAAACGCTCGGCGGAACGATGCAAAGTACCTTCGCAAAACAGTCGCGCGCGATCTTTCGTTTTTTCGCTGGATCTTAACCGTAAATGGAAAAATCAACCGCGTGTGGGACGACGAATCAGATACGCTTGAAAGAGTAACAGTAAAGATTGTTGGTTTCGTGAAAATTAATTAAAAACATATGAATTATCGCTTATTCCGCGCGAACGATTCAGTATTTCCCGCGTTAGAATTCGAAACGTGCATCGAGATTCGTTTCTATGTATCGATGGCAACGATCGATGTTAGCAAACCTCTACCGTCGATAAAGGAGATTTCAGTAGATAAGAACGTTTCGTCACGGAGTGAGCTACGGCTATCTTACTAGCGCCGCACGGTAAGTTTATCTGATCGGGTACGGCCGGTACTATTTGCTCTTTCGAGCGGGAAATTGAAAACGTTTAGGAACGTTTCATTAAGCAATTCGCAGCTTATTCTCACTTTCGTCGACTTAAACGTTGCCATAAATTGTCATGGAAATTTCGATTACCGAAATTTGCCAGCAAACGGCAAATAAACGTACTCACCTCGTCGCAAGCTGCGCACCTGGGTTTCAGCTGTTCGGCGTAATGCCTCTCGCAGAACAGAGTGTCGTCGTGTACGCAGTAAGCGAGATCAACGAGAAGCTCCTTACACTCTGTGCATCGGAAACAAGCAGGATGATACAAAAGACCCAACTTGCTCGCTGATACGGCGAGACTACCGTATTTCAGGGGTGCGTGACACGCGCCGCAATCCTACAAACGAATCAAACATTCTTAGTTTCGTACTTCGATAGAATCGCATAGAATAATAATTAATAAGATACTTACGAGATTTCTCTCGAGTACTTCCTGTACGCTTCCGATATCCAACGCGATCTCGTTCCTCGCCGCCATAAAATCGTCGGCGCTACTGGCATGTTTCGGATTCAAATGGCGACAATAAGCTCTGGCTAAGTCCTGCTTAGGTAGCTGAATCGCCAATTGTCGGTCCCTGTATCGTTCCCCAGGCGTTCCTAGCCTGGGTACGGATATCTCCGGCAGCATGGAGAAGTATTCTTCCACCTGTAACAAAAGGGAAACGAGGGTGATGTAGCGCCGATGTAATTTCTAAAGAAACAAGGACGGATCGCTGCAAAAACTCGCGTATCTATCCAATGCCCAGTAAGATATGGTAAACGCGAGTGAGTAGCGGAAGGAACGAAAGATAGAGCATCCGTCGATGATAAAGACCAGCTCCTGATAATTTACGCCGAGGGTTTTAGAAAATATTGTAAACTGCAAGCGCGCGTAAACGTGCTACTCGGCCGTGAACGCGTAACGCAACGTTTTTCACGATCGTATTACTACCGTATCTCGTTATTAGAGAGTTTGTTCCATCTGCAGATGGTATCCTCTCGACGTAATCGACCAGATAACTCCCGACAATTGCAGAATTTCATGCGTTACGATTGTTTGTTGAATCTCGGCGGTTGCGTCAAATCGAGACGGTACGCGCGCGGTTAAACGGGATCGAGCAGGAAGCGATTATCACGTTGCACGGAACGAGCACGGAGGAAACGATCGCGATTACCCACCTTGTGAGCTGGTAGACCAGGAGGAGCCCAGGCGAGGCCCTTCTCCCTGGGGTCGAAAGCAACCGGGCACGAAGATTCTTCGCCTTTAAGGCCCAAACGAGACCTGACCGATACCCATTCTTCGTGGCACACATCGTGCGCCTCTCGGGGACACTTGCAACTGGTGCAGTTCTTTCTGAAAAGGAGAAAGAATCTCTCAGTGATTCGTTACTTTGCAAAGTCATGCATCATTCATGATATACTCGGAATTTCTCGTGGTATCGAGCAAGAAGATTAATGTCTGTCTCCCGTTTAGGAAACTGCCTTAGTTTCCCCGTGGCTGTATGTAGGGCGAACACCAATACCTTAGCTGTGCGTATCTATTAAACCGAGAGGATACCACGGAGGCTAAATATTTGTCTCCAGTCTTTCATTAACTCCGGATACGTCCCCGTGTCCTGATAGAACCTTTAATCGAATCCAGTTTTATTGCGCTTTAACGCGAAGCGCTTCCTGCCGATGCTCTAATCAATGCAAACATCTGCGTTATTTTTTTCCAACGATGTCCTCGTTTCCTATTTTTTTCAATTCATCTACTGTTTCAACTTTGCAACTGGGATACGCTCGTTTCGTCAACGTTAACAACTCTCGATTCCGCGACCTGATTTTTCTTAGCGCGTAGAAAACTACGATATTAATTCCACCAGAAACAAAAAGACGTTTGGAAAAACTTTGCCTGCAGCAATCTGCCATTCGATTCGGGAATAACAGGGGAAAGGCTGATTGCGTAAAAGTCGCGACTCTAATTCCTGCCGCCTACGTATCACACGCTAATGGTCGGATCGAACGTCAATCGTATAATCAAGGGGATGCATTTGCCCTGTTGCTGGCATTCATCGCCGTTCTACCGCACCCTTCCGGATATATCAGCGACAAGGTCGACGCGACGCTAACACGAAACTCTCTTTTCTTCTTTCGTGCATTTGACCTCGATAATACGGCTACAAAAGCTCTCAGATAAATCTAACAAAAGGAAGCTTTATCCGGCGCTATATTCCGGGGGAAAACGAGGAAAAATAAGACGGGGAAGCGACGGGTGGTGCGGCGATTTGCTCACAAATCTACGAATTTCGATTTATAGAACCAGACGAATGGTGGAAACGGGCGAAGCATAGGCGAAGATCGACGCAGAGGAGAGCTCGTTAAATTTAACAGTGCCAGCGGACGCATTAATGGGCCGCCGTAAAATCGGGTTTCATAGAAGCGCGATTTCGAGACCGAGAAGACATTCGCGCTCGACGCAACTTGACACCTTATTTTCGTCGATCGAGCAACCGAGAACGAAAAAGATTCTTCGTATCTCGCTCGTAAATTCCCGAAGCTAAGCTAGTCCATCGAGAGGTCCTTTCGCGGGTCGTTCAAACTGCGACCGAGAGTTCGTAAAAGGCGAAGCACCGCTCTGTTCTTACGTGACCGCGAGAAACAACGATTTTTAGCTCGGCAACCTTTGAGGAATTATCCTCGTGGGACACAGCGAAACGCTTTTCATAATGTCGCGTCCATAATGTCAGAGAAATAGACGCTTTGTTTGCCAACGAACCATAATCCGCCCGTTGGCAAAGAGGTCTTGAGCGATAAAGGGTTCTCGCGGCTGCTACGGAACGGCTCGTTTCTCGCGCCTTTTTCGTTGACAAGGGGACGATAACGTTGAACATCCACCCGCGCGTCGTGTTACGTTCTCTCGATATTATACGAGCGGCGTGGATGTGTCCCGGCATTGCAGGGTGGATGCAAATTAACGTTGACGGCTCGTTAACTCTGCGAACGTGAAACGTAATACTCGCATGGTGGACCATAATTCATTCGCATTCATGGTACGCTGTCCTAGAGCCGTTTCAACTGGTTCGCTAGCGACACGCTC
This sequence comes from Bombus pyrosoma, assembly GCF_014825855.1. Classification (NCBI taxonomy): domain Eukaryota; kingdom Metazoa; phylum Arthropoda; class Insecta; order Hymenoptera; family Apidae; genus Bombus; species Bombus pyrosoma. The sequence continues at coordinate 4,838,560 of NC_057779.1, read as the reverse complement.
GTTTTCCTTTGCCCACGTGAATATCCGCTGACACCGATTCGATCGCGAATACGATTCCGCTCGACGTACGCGTAAAAAAGCAAATTTTCCATGAGAAACGCCGCGCTTTCGAGTAACGGACGTTTTTAAATTTGGCTCGATCGTGCCTCGCATCGAGCTAGTGAAAAACAACATCTACGGGTTTAACTAATAACGCGCCTCCTTCCAGTTAAATCTCGCTGCGAACCAGTCGAAGTGGCTCGCTACAATGCTCGAGTATAATCAACAACGGTTAGGAAGCACCATGCCCTGGTCTAAAATGGCATCTCGTAAAGAGCGACGAGAATCACGGAGATGCCATCGTAAAAAATTTAGCAGAATAATTTACGAGGTCCCACGCGCGTCACGCACGACTATTTGCGTCCTTTGGTTCGAGCAGCGAGACCATACCGCGCGATTAATTCCTCGGGCGATATATAAACCGAGCGATTTGTCCCGACATTCCACGATGGGTGATACAAGCGTAACGCGTGTAAGCGGCGCTGTTGGTGCGGAATCCGAAAAAACGTAAAACTGAAGAGACCGGAGCCAGAGTGGACTTATATTAATGCGCTTCTACCGCGAGAAAAGAAGCCGCGCGAGAGGAAAATTGCCCTGGAATCGTCGCCAGATCATCGAGTTTATTAATTACCAGCGGTGGAAGATAACGCGCCGACGTGGTTCGAAGGAACACGCGTAACACGACTCGTTAAACGACGTTAATTCGATTTGCACGAGGTGCGATTGAAGGAATCGCGCGCGTGTCACGCGGTCGATCGACCGGCTACATTTCTATGGCGCGGCGCTTCGCGTGCCAAGAAAGGTGCGCGCGTGAAATCTGGAAAAGCGAAAGACTGTGTCGTGAGAAGTAGTCGTCGACGTGACTAACTTCGATCCGACTTTCTAAGCTGCTTTCTGTCGCGAAACGGGCAACCAACGAGCCATCGACGGTAACTCTGTCTGCCTGCTAATGCCGTTTAATTATATTTATGCTGGCCTTCCCCGCCAGTCTTCTCACCGGCTCTAATGGACCTCTAGAATTTTAATTGGTCGCGATGTTATCGAGTAAACGCGTTGCCTTGAGATTGTTAGACGTCCGTGAAAGGTGTTACGGTCTGCCCGTAAACGATCTATCAACTGTGATGGCACGTGTCTGGGAGGAGCAAATATTAACCGTGTACTATCGTTAAACACGTCGGCTGGAATCGAAAGCGTATGTACCTTAGGGCGCCAGCTCGAACTCGATAAGACCCAGCGAGAGCTCGATAAAACCTGAATTCAAATCTCGTCACGGTAAAACCTGAATTCCCTACGTTTTAACCCCAGCTAAATCCAAATCCGATAGAACAGGTTTGCCACATAATCCACTCGCGGCAAACTCGTTTGCAGAAACTAACTTTGCCGCTTTCTTCAATTACCTAACTATCAGCTCGAACAGCTCGAACTGGTCGAACACCTTACAGTACAGGTGCAACACCCTGACGCAGGCCCACTTCATGCCGGGCCAGGGTGCCAGGCTGAGATCCAGCCCGTCCTCCAGGGGACACTTGCCGATGGCGAGGCCTCGTTTCAGCTCCGCACCGGAGATCGTTGGAAATCGATTTTTTCGATCGAGCATGGGATTCCTCCTGGTCCGTGGCACATCCACGCCACCGGGAATTAATCCCCTTTTGATCTCGGCGCCGGACAACGTTGGGTACCTATCCCGACGGTCCAACGATACGGCTTTCTTATAAAAATCCTTCTCGGACACGGAAGGACATCTGGCGCGCGTCGCTTCGTGGAAGGGAGGGCTCATGGGTCGTTTTTTCGGCTCCGGTATCTTCACTCTGATCCCTTGAGGTTCTGCGCCCGGCGACGATACGCAGGACACCCTCACCTCCATCTTTGGGCCCTCCTGACTCGGTCCCTTGGGACTCATCCTGGGGCCCAAACCCGAGAGCAGCGTTGGCGTCGTATGACGCCTTTGCAGTTTGTCGTTCAGGATGAGCCGCTCAATTCTCTACCTTTGATCTCCATCTTCGCGTCCGCTTCTAGAGATTTCAAGGGTTCTCCAAGCTTCGTGAATCTTCTTCAAGGTTTTTGCCGGGTGTCTAGAATGATTAATTTCAAGGCTAGGAGAAGATTTCTGCTTTCTCGTTGATCCTCGTGATCGCTGGCCGAGTCACAGGTGTACCGGACTTTCGTCCCGAGTGTGAGTCATCGAAACATCACGATGATTGCCGTCCCACAGAGCGAAGATTGGCAAACGGCACGTCGGCACGCGCGATGATCTTTCAAGACGTGCAGTTTCTGGAAAATCACGCGCGAACATACTTTCACCGGACAAAAAGCTAATCGAAGAGTAACGGAAAGCGGGGCGCGGATGATCGAACGTTCTTCTAGCGTGCAAGAAACGCTCCCGATCCATACTAGCACGTTTTTTCTTTTTTCTACCCCTCGTAAAAAGTCCCATCCATCGAACGAAAACGTAAGAAAGAGAAACGATCGAAGAAGCGACGAGCGACCGGGAAATAACGCGATACAGGCTGAACGTTCGTTTCGCAACTAGATCGCGAAATTGCCAGTGCTCGTAGAAAAACGGCACGGTCAGTTTATAATTCGGCTCGAATGCAGGTCGATGGTCTGTTTTATCGCCGACGAACGGACGGCTGTCGCCAGAAAAATTATTACATCTAGACGCGACGGACGGACCACGCGCGCGAGCGCTTTGTACGCGCGGCCGGTTGAATTTATTTTCATTGCGGAAATCGCCATGGTTCATCAAGACACGCGGTTATTTATAGGAAGGACGATCCTCCGGGATATCTGTGCGTGTCATCGGTGTAAAGAAGGACCGAAGGTTGCGCGTGAAAACGCTCGATCGAATCAAGAACCAAGAGATCGAAGCCGAGAGCTGCTTTGTTCGTGAATTTCGCCAATCCGTTGTTCTCAAAGATTATCACGTTTTTCGAGCCGAACGATCGCTAACTTATCTACAAGGTCGATGAAGTCACATTTGCCCCGAATTTTCATTTTTGCCTGCTTTCGATCGACAACCTGGCCAAGCGTTGGGGCACGGTCATACAACTCAAACAATCGGTGATCTGAACGCGAACAAAATTTTCGGAACGTCCCACTTTGAGGAGACGCGTTCGACGTTCGATACGGTTTTTCGCGGCCGTGCTAAGCTAATAGAATCAGAGTGCTGTACGTTGTCGCGATGAGATAATCTCTATAAATCTAACATCGAAGATAACAGGATGGAAGCAAGAAGTTGCCTTTTCCTTACAGCAGCGTGCTTCTATCGACCCACTCGCGTTCCGATGAAAACGAATAGGAATTTCCGTACAGAGACCTGGCATTAATCCTACACGCTTTTCAGCTTCGAAGCAACATCTACAGTTCCATTGCAGATAGTTGCGGATCTATCGGAAGGGCGATTAAAATCAATTATCCCGGATCTCGCAGAACCGCCGCGAGGAAGACTCGGTTCTAATAACGTATCGATATGAATTCGATCGCTAACCGCCCATTTTGTACCTCCGTCGTATAAATAACACGTTAGACAGCAGATAGCGAGCAACCACGTATGCCGCTTGCAGCGTACGCGAACAAGGTTGACGTAAGCAAGAAGGTAGGAGCTAATAACGTTCGACGCGCGCGTACGATGTATGTATGTATATCGGACGTTAATGGCTTGATATAATCAAAGCCCGGTGACGACCGACTACGATCTTTCTCCCATTTCTGAAATGGTTTTACCTGGAATCCGATTATTCCGTCACAGGTGAATCATCGCGAGCGCAAATCTAGCGCGAGAATCACTGACAGGGAGAAGGGGAAAGGACAGGGGTCGGTTAGTTAGTCAGTCGTCAAATTGCATCCAGGCGAATTCGTTTGCCAAGAAGAGAATCCGCTAATAAGAGCAAAGTATTTTCGTCGTTCGTTCGGTGATCGCGTACCGGTCGTTCGAAAAGAAAAATGCGTTTCGCGATTGAAATATCGGTGACTACGTACGTACGTACATCGTTGTATGAACGTACGCAATCGTATGCAATCGTTCGAAACGCTTACAAAAGACTTTGATAAGAAATTCTTACGACGATAAGAGATTTATGCCGTTTCCTACGATACGATAATTTATCGCGATAGAATGGCAGTTAGCGAAATTTTTCACGCTGCGTTCCCGCGACCATGCTTCGTACTTTCTGTTTATAGCGACTTAGAAATCGCATAGCGCTCGGCAACAGGCATGAAAACGTTGGATAAGCGCAGTGACAGGTGTCAGGATGTGAAACAAAGAAGCTAGACAGGCAGCTTTCGCGTCAAGGTAACGGATCTTGACGGCATATTATCGAGATGGGAAGGCGGACGGCTAATGGCTATTAATTAGATAAATGTTGGCTATATTAAGAGACGGCGATGCCGGCCGAATGGAAATAACTCGGTCGCGGAATAACACGCAATTTCGCGTTGTTTTTGTCTTCCCGTTGGCGTGTTTCGTCTATTGCCTATCATCGGCGATCGCGAGCAAGCCCCGCTCGTGTTTTTCGATGCTTGCATCGTGACTCGCGCGTTTCGCGTCCCGACGAAAGTGAAATCAACTAGGGGAGCGGCTCGATGCCGACGTAGCCATCGTCGTTCACGATCGGTATCTCGGCCAAACGAGCACCACGATAAAAATATAAGTAGGTAATCTCGCCTCGGTGAATTCTCCGTCGTTTCCGTTTATCTCCGCGACTCTAGACAACTCGCATCGTGCAGACCGTTCGACCTCCGCCGCGTCTCTGTAAAACGTATGTATATCGCCTACCGTAACAACTTGCACGTGTGTACACAGAAGCGAGGAACGCGCTTCCACTGTTATTATTCGCGAACTGCACACCACCACTCGTAATCTCGGCCAACAGGGCGAAATCGCCGCACTGTCTTCTAGATAGCACCGATGATTATTACGAATGTGCGATCGGAGCGAGAGCAAGATTACCGCGATAAAAGTGGAGATACAGACGCGCGCGGTAGGCAGCCGCGGGAACGCGGGAGATTCGAAATGAAACGGCACGGCGCGACGCGTGCCACGTAACAGAGTGCATTCGCAGAAGGAGCGTACTTCAAACTGGCGCCATGAGATTCGACGAGAACGTAGGTAGGTGTGTACCTATAGTTAATACCGGGTGGCCCGTGAAACAGTGCGGCTCGGTGGCGCAGGCGCGGGCGACGCGAATCCCTCGAATGTCGTCGAAAGCTCCGACACGGACCAAGCTCCCACCTTGTCGTGAATTGCAACCGAACACGAGTCGAATTAGAAGCGCGGCCCGCGCAGCTTGCTGATCTACCATTTACGCGCGCTACCAGTCGACTTAACCCCCGGAAAATCTCTGGTTTTAAAAACCCTCGAGCGGGGCTGATCCTTCGGGATCACGAAACGTCGAGCAAACTTCGAGGGCGACCCGATGCTCTTCCAACGAGGCTACCCTTTTCGTCGGTCGCATCGATAAACCGACGACAAATCCCTCGAGAGCGACTGGATAAATCGGTAAAGAGCGAACGAACATAACGACGACGAAGCGACGTCTCGTCAGGGTTCTAATTCGCAAACTGACGCGAGAGTGTAACGAATGCCGGTGAAAATAGGTAATTTGCTCGACGATCAATAACTTCGGAAGCTGCTCGATTCGACACGCTCTATGAGCGCATCAAGTAACAAACGCCTGGCAAATGTCTCGTTACAGCGATTCGATAAAAGGTGTACAGCGTGTAAATCACGGTGCAAGACGACGCTGTGGCATTTCGTCGTGGGTCGTTAACGCGTTTGTTGGATGTGAAGTCAGCATTTTCGATTATGCTGCTCGAGGCGTGTATCGCGTTTGAACGACACAGGGAAACGCGTTCAGGCCGACCGTTCTAAAATATTGGCACTGTCGCGTCGCACGGAAGTTGTCATTTTGCTCCGACGTGTGCAATAAGATGGACGATGCTTTACGAATCGTTTAACGCTTGCCATTTCGAGCACTTTTTCGCTCGAACGCAGTCAGCGGAGAAAGGAAAATTACCCAGCTCGCTGTTTCTCGCGAGACCCTCCTCGCTGCTCGACTTTAATTATTATCATTATTTATTTATGCAGCGTAATTTCTCCACGATGCGGAAGAGAAATTACCTTCGTCTTTTTGCGAAAATCCAAATACGGTGAAAGATTCACTGTGCCTCGAAGCAGTCGTATCTACCGGTGAAAGGATTTTTAAACGCATTATCGTCTATTTCTTCTTCTTCTTCTATTTTATTTTTTTTTTCCTTCTCATTGTCCGTGCTGAGCTACGTCAAACGCAATTGTAAATTGCACAACGACCAATTAAGCGCGGTGCGTTTATCTCGAAGAGCTAAATGGTTGGAAGTAATTTCCTTCTCTTCAAGAGGTAAATTTGACGTCTCGCGTGTTTCCTTGCGTTAAACACAAGGTGAACGCGCCGAGATTCATGCTACATTTGCCGCTTGCACTGGAAGATCTGTCGCGGTCAGTAGATATCTCGTTCTTCGCGCTTACGTAAGAGGAAGCGCTAATAGAGAGCGATTTCGGTAAGCGGGCGAGCCTCCCTCGAAAGCCGCGCAAATTGCCACGAAAGTATGACATAAGTCGACAAGATTTTGGCATGGTCTACCAACAACGACTGACGTTGGGACGCGCAAGACAGCCTGTCGTAAACACACGCGTATGTTTCTGGATTATCGCCCGTTACTACGCGTGTCTTTCTACGGGCAAGTATTTCGCTCACACAGTATGCAAATTACACGCGAGGATTACTCACAAATGTTTTCCAGTTTGCGCAAGTTTTCATGGATTTACGTTTCGCCGAAGCGGAAAAAAGGAGGAAACAGATCGATCGATTAACAGGCAATCGGTATTTTATTCTCCGAAGAAGTTACGATGCGGAAACTACGGACGCGGAGGGATCTGGCGCTATCGAAAACCGAAGAATAGCCGGAATAAGTTTCAAACGAATCACCTTGGCAATGAGTCGCTGATTTATTCTGGTACGGACGTGAGTGAGATTTATTTGACGTACCCATATATTTTAACTAACCACGAATTTCTAGGACGTTCGCCGTGAATAACTAACATCGAATGACTTTGAAACAATAAACGATCATTTGCGGTTTTGATCGTGACATCCTGATACTACGCAGACCAGCTTCTATAGTTTTCATTCGACTTATCTATCTACTGCGATAGTTGAGGGAAATTTCCAAACGTAAAACTTTCAGCCATATGTCGCAACAAGCTCGATTAGTTATATTAAATCCAGCACGATTCCGTCCGAAACGTTAGAAGCCGAGGAATTAGTCGTATTATCGATCAGTGATGTCATTAATCTCGCAAACGAAGAGCTACGTAATCGTCAAAGACACGAGACGTACGCTCGCGTCGAGATTGGACAGGTACAAGGAGGATTTCGTAAAATGTCGTCTCTGAATAATTCGCATTGCGTAAGCCATTCGCGGTCACCCGCAGGTTCGCAGAAACACGAGAGTTGGAATACGTAGAATATACGTTGCAAAATTTTGCGTTCGCTAGGCAGGCCGATAAGGTAACGTTCGTTGGATTTGTAACTAGAATCTGAAATAGCAGTTGCGGTAAATTTAAACGGAAATTGCTAAATTCCGTCTCATCTGTTTTCGGATGAAACGTAAATTGCCATGCGCCAAAATTAAGCGACATTGACGAACGAACGAGCGGACCGTACGAGTCATATTCATGAGCATCATCCTGATTTAGATTCATAAGAGGGGAGTTTCCTTGCGAAGAAATGCGCGTGTGATTATCGATAATTCGAGGAAAAGCTTATCAACTCCGTAGCCAGCAGCGACGAGAACGTCTTCTTAATGATCGCATTAAATGAAAAAACGACAGTCAGTACGAGCTGTCACGTGTCATCTCGATTGTTGAAAAATCGACGATCACCGACGACGGCTCGTGATCCGTCGCTAATTTTCTATCTTTGAATCCATCGCATCATCGATTTCCGAGTTAGCCTTCCGAAATGTTTTTCAACACTTTACTATTCGAGTTCCTCTTTTCTTCGGAAAACGATGATCCAACGGATGCACGAATAAGAAATTGCTAAGGTTGCGTCACCTAACATGGCTATTCTCTCTTCGAGGATATCGATAATTCAAGTAGTTCGAATCACGGAAACACATGCCCTTACAGTGTACAAACGTCATCGTTGCAGGATTGATCGTGCGTGCAGTCAGTGCGTTCCTCCTCGTGAATATCGGGTGGCGGGCCTGAGAGCGGAGATGCACTGCCCAGGCTGAGAGAAAAAGTTCTCCGTACTCCCCGTCTTCTCATCGCGAAATTCCGTTCTCGCGAGGGGAATCGCGGCGTTTTCTTCCTCATCTCCGTGAGCTCCTTGACGGAGAGCCCATCGTCCCAAACCATGGCCGAAACACTCGCGGAACACGAATCGACGAATCGACGATCGATCAGAAACTGAGTGTATCGCGCGGTAATAACGCGGTCCCTGATCCTCGTAGAGCAGGAGGCTTATCGTTCGAAAGCAAACACGGCCGCGTATCGAGATAACAAAATAATTCGTGAGAAGCTTTCAGAGAATCACGAGGTGGCTCGACCTTCGGCCGCGACAACACTGAAACCAAACTCGACTGAACGAGGCCAGTTGGTTGAACGACGTCTCATTGGATCCCCCTGGCAGGCAAATCGAATTAACTTAATGCGGTTATGGAATCTACGAGCCTTTTCGTTGTCCCGATCGCGACACGATCTCGGTCAACGCGTGACGCATGTAACGATCGTTCCGCGTGAAACGAGCCACGATACACTCGAGAAATCATCAACGCGTAGCTACGATTTTGTTCGATAACGTCACAAGTGTTGCTCGACGATTGCCGACGATGAATTAACAGAGGACACCGACGATTCGAACGTATGAGAGATCAGCTGAAAATCCCTGATCGCGTCAAGCCAGCTTCCATGTCGATCCACGCGCGACTTTCGACTGGCTGGTCGTCTTCCAGTCGACGCACATCGCGTTTCGCTTGAGAACAGAAGCCGCAGTGACCTTCGCTCGATGGTTTGCATTACGAACACCGTTGTTCGGAATCGTACGCGGTCTGTGTCATCGCTACCAATCGTTTCTACGTTCGAAGATAAAAGTCTGCTTTTCCTTCTAGCCGATCAATACGGCAATAGATCCGTGTTCTCAATCACGTACGCGTCTGAGTAGCTCGTTTTATTTCACGCAATCCTATTGAAACGCTTCGAAATGCTTCTCGACTTTAAGTTCCAAATCGTTCGAGTACCTGCAGCATTGGGAAGGTTAATACCTGGGTTCAAGCATATTTGGTTCGTAACACGATGTGCATTTTGCCGCGTGAATCATCGAACTGCGATTACACAGCGGCCTTAATGATATCGTGAAGCGTTTGAAAGCCTCTCTAATGCTCTAATCGGAACTTGCACGCAGCACATACGCGAACTGAAACGACCGACGATGGCTGCTATTGGGCAATTGACGAGAGAACCTTGTTGCTCGACATTGAGTCGGACTTTGACTCTATGCTGCGCGTCTGGCAGCTGCAATCGCGCGAGCCTCGCCTCTAATCGTCCCCTCCATTCGTCGTAAATTCAATCCGCAGTTCAAAGATCTTATCGCCAGTTATTTACAGTCATTGATGTCGAATGTAACGCGCAAGCCGCGTTTTTCCGCAGCCGGAATTTCGTGCGCGAACGACATTGTTGCTGCGCGGTTAATTAATCGTTCGAGACGACGCGTCGACTATAGAGGGAGAAGACGGAACGATTCTCGCGAAACGAACTTGACGCAAGACGCTTTCAGCCACGTGAGACGTATGTATATCGTGGCGTATTCACGGGAACGCTGAATACGACTGAGACTACAATGCCAGTGGTGTCCTCGTCGATAAAGATTATCACGAGCAAGTAACCTCGTTATCTCTGGCTTTGGTGAGGCGTTGCCAGCGTGCGTCCCATGAAACGAGTTGCGTTTAAAAGGACGTTTAACGCGCATTTGCATACAATCAGATTCTCGAAACCACTCCATCATTCGCCTTCATTCCTGTCTGCAGTGGTATAAACGATTTTTCTGCTTGTCGCGTATCCAGGTTTTCGTTTGTTTCTGTTTTTTTTTTTACCATCGAATTCAACACGTTACGGCGTTACAACGCGTACGTCTCGATAACGACGCGTTGCTTCGTGTGTAGCTTAACAAACAGTCGTCTGGTTGAACAACGCCAAGTCTTTAATTGGGAAGTCACGTTTAAGTACCGGGAAGAGCAATACCTGTCGGGTTTCTCAGATACGAAGAATCCTTACAGCTAAGACTTGTAATTGAATTATCGAGCTTCGCAACAGGGTGATACAAGAATTTCCGAGGCAGCCGTTTTTCCTCCTCTAGAGCTGGATCGTTTAAAAGGTTTGCACAGGCGAAGGGATCGACGAAAATCGAGGAGGCGGTAAAACGATCGCACGGAGAAACCAACGTACATTCAGAGATGAAACGTGAACGCGCGCTGTCACGATAGCCGCGATCTGTTTATTTGTTGTAATCACAAAGAAACTTACTCCATTACTGAGATGGCTGACAGCCAGTACATTTACAAGTCAAAACGTGACACAACGCAAACACGTATCCCATCCACGCAACAAGCCTTCGACTTTCGACCAGCCTTCGCTTAATCCTTCTGCAAACTTAATTCCGCCGCGTGTAAACCTATCAGCGTTTAGCAAAGTCTCTGTGTCATCGTCGTCTCTAATCGACTGTCGACTCACCGATTGCCATGATAAAGGGAGGAGTCCTCTTTTCCAATGACTCGAGCGGTATAGCTCGAACTCTCCCACTTGGCGCCCATCTCGCGTGTATGCACGACAACGTTGCACGTGCTCGCCACGTGGAAATGCGACACGATTCGCCAGCGAACCTCCGGTAGACTACGCGCGAGACGATGCAGCGAAAGAAACTCGGCGAACGAACGACAGGATCACCGACACGGCGGAGACTCGCGAAGCGGCTCTAACGAAGGAAGGTGGAGAAGCCGCGAGCAATTTTGACGACGATACTTTGCGTCGGCTTTCAGCCTGTTCTCCAGCCGCGCGAATGACTTTATCGCCGGGTTATTTGTCCCGATAGCGCGAACAACCGGTCGATCATACTCTAAATTTAGCGCGGCTCGATCGGTGGAAGAGCGAGCGAGACAACTTGAGAGAAACGGACGATATTACGCGCACTCACGCACGAAGGCACGCACGTCCGCCGGAGAAGGCAGGAATATACGCACTGTTCGCTAACCGCTGTAACTGTTAACTTGGATCGAAATCGTCGAGCTTCTTCTTCTGCCTCTCCGGCGAAACCATCGTTACTTGTGTTCGTGCTCGTGCGCTGTCAATGCCAGCTGATCGGATAGAGCAGCGCGCAGCTCGGCTTTACGCGCTCGATGATTTATCGCTGTCCCGGAATATAATGCTCCCGTTCATCGCTTCCTCGGAGCTGAAACGCCACTTTCAAAAAGGGCTTCTCAAAGTCAAGGGGTCCCCTTTCGCTTTCAGAGCTACCGTGACGTTGCATTCGTCCGGTCTTCGTCTTTCTTCAGAGGAAAAGATACGCGTTGTTATGTGCCGTTGATTCAACAGCCGATAACGAGAATCGATTTAAAGAAACGTCGCGGCAGTAGCCGTCGCGAGCAAAGCAATCGACTCTGACGAATGTCGCAATCGGTATGTAGAAAATATTATCGGCGAGTGAATGAACGCCTACGCGCGCGTGGCATGTCGGCCGTGTGTCTTTCAATTTATTTAATCAGAATAAATTTATCCGCGTCTGCCAATGTATTACTTAACGCGTACTCGTGTCGCAATCGCGGAGTTAATGAAAATCTCGGATTGTTCTAGGATTTGTAAATGTTTCCTTACTCGATACTGCTATGTATTTCATGTATTTCATTTCGTGGTATTGTAAGAATATCGGATGGCAGGCAAATCTTCGCACGTTAAAGTTAGATAAAATAAATAAGCCTAAAATAATAATGATAATAGATTGGAAACTCTTAAAGATATCACACGCACGACACACATTCTTGCCACGCGTAGCCAAATCTCCACGTGACATCGTGCAGTCCATACGTGCATCCTTCAAATCGTTCCACGCT